>NC_066631.1:17641333-17944363 GCF_025201925.1 Gopherus flavomarginatus
GAACATGTTGTATTCCCCACACAGCTACTGTGTGCCAACCAGCATGCATGCGTGCCATCCCGAGAGAGCAACTGAGTATGCTGCATCCTAGGGGTGCCGGACTCTTCCTTCAATTCCTCCTCCAACTGTGGGACCAGGCACCAGAACTGAGAGGAGGAAGATTCTCTCCTGTGCTTTCATTGCTCCCATTGCTGGAACCCATGCACCGTGGTGGAGAAAAAAGCAAACTTACTTGCATGAATGAGGAGAAGCAAAAGGAAGACATAGGTGGGATGGACAGGGACAGGCCCTGGGGTGCATGCAGTAGGCAGTTGGAGCAGAGGAGGATGCTAGGCGATGGGCAGATGGGTAGAGCATGAAGTATAACCCAGGATTCCTGAGTCCTAACATTCTTCTGCTGCCAGCAGCAACTATGAAACCTACTGGCAAAGTGTCTCATCCCCTGTTATATCAGTTTAGATGGAATAAATGAGCCAAAGGCCTTAACCTAATCCAGTCACCGTCCAACATTAAACAGTGGGCTTGTCTACATCAGAAAGTTGCAGCGCTGGTGAGGGAGTTACAGCGCTGCAACTTTGAAGGTGTACACATCTGCAGGGCACCACCAGCGCTGCAACTCCCTGTTTGCAGCGCTGGCCGTACTCCCGTTTTGTCTCGGGTGTAGAGGATCCAGCGCTGGTGATCCAGCGCTGGTAATCCAATGTAGACACTTACCAGCGCTTTTCTTGACCTCCGTGGAAGGAGGAAGCCTCTGGTAATCAAGCTGGTCTCCTTTCCCGGTTTGCTCTCTCGTTCCCGGAGCCCCGAGCAAGCAGGTCTCCTTCCCTGCGGTTTGCTGGGCGGCTCCGGGAACGCGAGAGCAAACCGCGGCGAAGCGGGTCTCCTTTCCCGGTTTGCTCTCTCGTTCCCGGAGCCCAGAGCAAGCAGGTCTCCTTCCCTGCGGTTTGCTGGGTGGCTCCGGGAACGAGAGAGCAAACCGCGGCGAAGCGGGTCTCCTTTCCCGGTTTGCTCTCTCGTTCCCGGAGCCCAGAGCAAGCAGGTCTCCTTCCCTGCGGTTTGCTGGGTGGCTCCGGGAACGCGAGAGCAAACCGCGGCGAAGCGGGTCTCCTTTCCCGGTTTGCTCTCTCGTTCCCGGAGCCCAGAGCAAGCAGATCTCCTTCCCTGCGGTTTGCTGGGTGGCTCCGGGAACGAGAGAGCAAACCGCGGCGAAGCGGGTCTCCTTTCCCGGTTTGCTCTCTCGTTCCCGGAGCCCAGAGCAAGCAGGTCTCCTTCCCTGCGGTTTGCTGGGTGGCTCCGGGAACGAGAGAGCAAACCGCGGCGAAGCGGGTCTCCTTTCCCGGTTTGCTCTCGCGTTCCCGGAACCCCCCTTGAAGCCGCCCAACAGCGCTGCAGTGTGGCCACATCTAACACCACTTGCAGCGCTGGTTGCTGTAAGTGTGGCCACTCTGCAGCGCTGGCCCTATACAGCTGTACTAATACAGCTGTAACAACCAGCGCTGCAAAACTTTAGATGTAGACATGGCCAGTGTTTAACAAGGTTTGGGGCTGGGTTTACAGAGACTTTAGCCTGCTTAGTACTATGGCACAAACAGCCTTATAATTCCTTTGAACTGTTTGTTACAGATATAGAGAAGAGGGAAAAACAGTTAAAGCACTTGAAGTGTAAAGTATTAAGTAAGGCTTTCATTTTAATAACATTCCTTGTTCCCTTTCTCTTGAGACAGAAGAGAGAGTTTTTAGAAGGGAAAACCCCTTTGTTTGATAGTCTTTTAGAAGGTGTTAAAGAAGGTAATAACTGTTTTTGGGGGGGAATAGAAGTTTCTGGAGCTGCTATTGCTGCTGTTAAAGTTTTATTGTATTTTATTCCAGGTGGTGTTTGGGATTTAGCTGGAGCCAGTAGAGATAGCGATGTTATTTTGCTCTTACTCACCCAGCCACCCCCTCTCCCCCCTTTTTTTTATTTTGGCCTGCTCTGGTCAGGATGTATTATAGGATTAGAATGAAGAAGATGGTCCAGGGCTTTAGGAGACAATGGGGGTGGCACCCATGGTGGTGAAGCTTGCTTCAGTAGTCTTTGTTTTTTCCTATTTTTTCTTCCATAATCTCTCTTTGGGCCATTCTAAAAAGGGGGACCAATTGATGGAATAGCCCATCCCCTCAATATTTTGTCCACCCATTAGGCCTAATTTCCAACATGCCAAGTTTGGCTCATTAATTTCTGGTTCCACATCTTCTGTTTTCACTAAGCATGATTTCAACCTAGTGACAGTCCTAGAATAATGTCAGCATGGCCTTTTTTTGTTTGGAATAATTTAGTCTCTGTCTGGTTCTGTTGCGTCTGTCTGTAACATTACTTATTGAAAGCAACTCAACTTACCCTAAATGTTGATGGAAAGTTATGTCTACGCAGCCGACGTTAAAGCACTTTAACGTGGCTGTGTAGTTCCGGCTCCAGTGCTGGGGGAGAGGTCTCCCAGCGCTGTAATAAAGCCACCTCTGCAAGGGTAATAGCTATTATCTACCCTGCCACTTTACAGCGCTGAAACTTGTATCGCTCGGAGGGGATGTTTTTTCACAGCCCTAAGTGAAGAAAATTTCAGTGCTGTAAGTGGCAGTGTAGACAAGGCCTTATTCTTATAGGTTATTTTATCATCTTATAAACTTTTACATACATTTACACTTAAGATTACTATTAGGGTAAATTTGTAGTCCCAATTATTACAACATAATCCCTTTTTTGTTTATTTTATGAACCAGTTCCACATAGGATCAGACATTTGTTCATAAAATCACAATTACAAAGAAAATCCTTATTTTAATTTCAGCAAATAAAGGAAAGGAGGGGGGACTACTTGGCTATATTTTTAAGCTTGCAAATTACCTATTCCAGAATTGGTATTTGTAAATATTATTTGATTGTACAAAATTTACAGTTAAACTTTTTAGATGTTAGCAAAGCTTAAGAACTTACAACATGCTTTATTTGTAGTTAAAACAAAATTTAAAACTGCTGCTGCTATGTTTGTAAGATGTTTAAGAACAACCCATCTTTTATTACTACTTTGGCTGTACTCCCAGGATGAGCAGAAATGGAAAATACGTCCCGTGTTTTTGCTGTTTACACAGTTAAATCTGTGTATTTACATAAACTATGAAAATTTTATGCATTAGTGGATAAGCTTGCTTGGAGAAAAACTTCAGCCCTGATGACATTTTTACCCAAGTGTGTTGCCTTCTTTAAAAAGAAGCAACAAAATGATGTGTTTTGGAACCACTTCTGCATTTATGAGCCATTTGTGACACTCGAAGGTGGCAAAAACAAGAAGGAGAAAAAAATGTTTTATTTTTGACTGTAAGAAAAAAATGCTAAAACAGAATAATCACCAAAAAGTTTGGAATTGCAAGAGTCCTTGATTCTGGTGGTTTGAGTCAGTCAGTGCAGTAGCAGCCCTGAATTTGCTGGCATTTTGTTAACAAGGGAGAGTTACCCAATATGTTGTTTTAATAGAAGTCTCTGTTAGCAACCCAATGTTAACAAATATAGAGCACTTTATTTTTACCACTTTTGATTTTGTTAAAAACACTTTTTTTCCCACTAAACCTTCAAAATTATTACCAATCACAAAAACTACAAACCTCAAAATCAAAGAAAAAAATGAATAAACCACTTAATTATTTTAAAGTTTTTAAAAAATATTTGCCTCTTTTAAAGGAGAAGGTTAAAACCATACACAGTTTGCTTTGTATTCTTATCTCAAACACATTCAAGACATTTATGAATTTCATAACCAGCTTTGAAAACAATTGGTGAATTGTTTGCCAAGGTATCAACTTCTGAGTATGTATTAAACCTTTAAGCCCTACATTGGGTGCCAAAAATATTGCATTCATTTAGATGGAATAAATGAGCCAAAGGTATTAATATAACCCAGTCACTGTCCAACATTAAACAGGGTTAAACAAAGTTTGGTATACAGAGATCTCAGCCTGCTTTGTACCATGACAAACATGCCGTTATCAATTCTTTGAACCTTTTATTAAAGATATAGAAAAGAAGGAAAAACAGTGAAAGCATTTGCAAAGTAAAAGTAAGGCAATGTTTCTTGTTCCTTTTCCCTTTAGCTGGAGAGAGGTTTTTAAGAAGGAAAACCCCCTTTGTATGACAGTTGACTTAGATAGTATCAAAGATGGGAATAACTGTCCTGTTGGGGAAAAGAAAGGAAGATAGTTGAGATGAGCTGCTGCTGTTAAAGGGCTTGTCTACACTACCGGATAGATTGACGTGCAGCGATAGATCTAGCAGGGTTCGATTTATCATGTCTAGTATAGACGCAATAAATGGACCGCCGACTGCTCTAGCGTCGACTCCGGTACTCCACCTCAACAAGAAGCAGAAGGGGAATCCATGGCAGAGCGTCTCCCATTGACATCCCAGAGTGAAGACACCATGGTAAGTAGATCTAAGTATGTTGCCTTCAACTACATTATTCACATAGCTGAAGTTGCGTAACGTAGATCAACCCCATCCCATGCCCCTGCCCCATAGTGTAGACCAGCCCAAAGTCTCATCCTGTTTCATCCCAGGTGATGGTTGGGATTCAGCTGGAGCTGGTAGACAACATCACCACCTCTAAGTCCCTCTCTCTGGCCTGGTCTGGTCAGGACATCTCTTATGATTAGGGTGAAAAAGGCCTGCGGTCCCAGGATATGGTGGGAGTGGCAGCTGTAATGGTGAAGCTTGCTTCAATAACCTCCATTTGTTCTTCACTCGTTTCCTTCCAAAGTTTGGTGTTTTTTAAATAGGGACTCAAAAAATAGGAGTGATGAGTGTAACAGCCCATTCTCTCATTATTTTGTCTTCCTATTAGGCCTAATATCTAATCCACTGATTTTTGGCTCATTAATTTCTGGTTCCACATTTTCTGTTTTTACTCAGCATGATTTCAACATAGTCCTTGAAGTATCTCAATGAGGCCTTCTTTTTGTTTCTGGAGTAATTTAGTCTCTGTCTGGTTCCCTTGCACCTGTTTATAAATTTAATTAATGAAAGCAACGACCTATTTTTCATCAACACTTTTTATCTTTTTACAGTTAAGCTTACAATTAGGGTAAATTTGTATTCCCAATTATTACTACACCCCTCTAGTGGAGAGCTGATACTCAGCTCAAGTGATAGAGATGTTTGCTGTGGATCTAAAGTTTCCAACCCTGCTGATGCCCTCTGTATACATGGAGAGGTGAAGGGGTGGGAAGTAAGGTTCCACGTGGTTGAATTTCTGACTTTTGAGGGGGTTTTTTAAACTTAGAAAATTACAAAAAGCCTATATTAAAAGAACGTAAGGATGCAAAGCTAAGCACTCAGAAGTTTTGAAATGCCACAGTTAACCCTCCAGACTCATAAAGTTCATCATCAGAAGGAAATTCCCCATGGCCAAGGACACACCAACTCCAAGTGGCACCAGACCCTGCCATGGTAACAGATGCAAAACCTGCAGAGATAGTGCAGAGTATGAGTTACACTAAATGCCCCAATAACAACTATGTGGGTGAAACCAGACAATTGCTGCACTCCAAAATGAACTCATACAGAAGAATTAGAGAGATTAAAACACTGTATCAGCCATGGGCAAACACTTTTCACAAATGATCATTCCATATATGACCTCTTGGTCCTTTGTCCTCAAAGGAAAGCTGCATAACAACTTTAAAAGATGAGCCTGGAAGCTTAAATTTATAACTTTGCTAGACACTAAAAATCATGGACTAAATAAAGACACCGGATTTATGGCTGATTACAACAATCTGTAATAAGCTAACCCTCCTGTGTCCTATGACTGCAGATCTGTTAACTGCCCACTTCATCTTGGATGGTCTCTTGCAACATGTTTATGTAACCCTCACACCTCCTGGGTGTGGTGTTCTGTCCCATCTAGAGGCAGCAAGACCACTTAAGGAGAGTTAAATGAGTCTGCTCTACACTTAGGCCTGGTCTACACTGGGGGAGGGTTTCAATGTAAGATACGCAACTTCAGCTATGGGAATAGTGTAGCTGAAGTTAACGTATCTTATTTCGACTTGCCTCTCATCCTCATGACGCGGGATCAATGGCCACGGCTCCCCTGTCGACTCCGCTACTGCCACTCGCCCTGGTGGAGTTCCAGAGTTGACAGGAGTGCATTCAGAGATCGATATATCATGTCTAGATGAGACGCGATATATTGATCCCTGATAAATCGATCGCTACCCGCCAGTCCGGCAGGTAGTCTGGACGTGCCCTTAGCTAAGAGCCAGTTGGCTTTTAGCTCATGTGTAGAGGCTCATGCACTAAGCTCCAGAGGTCACCAGTTCAATCCTGTCCACTGATGACCGGGGTCTGTCGGTGTTACGTTAACTCCTTATGCTGTATTTACCTGTGCACTGAGTACCTTTTCCAGATCTAAAGAAGAGCTCTATATAAGCCTGAAAAGTTGTCTCTTTCACCAACAGAAGTTGGTCCAATGAAACCTATTACCTCACCTACCTTGTCTCAACAATTAAGGTTGCTCATGCAACTTTAATTTACCCCTCATGTACATGCATTATGATAGGCATTAATTACACAATCATATAGTATTTTTTCCACAGGACCCCCGTCTTCTTCAGTGCACAAAATGGACAGTGCTGAGGGAATGAGTCAAGGTTGTGTAGTGAATGAGGCTATTGTCTGTAGGAACTGTTGGGGGTTCCCCATGCAGAACATGGAAAGTGTGTAGTGAATGACACAAAACACTACAGGAAGAGAATGATCTTGTGGTTAAAGCAATTGAGTGCCATGCTGGGGAACTAGATTCTATCCCTGCTTCTGCCACAATGTTTGTAGGTGATGCTAGGTTAGTCACTTCAACCAAATTTTTCACAGCTGGATAATAGCTGTGTACTTAACTTTTGGGTTGTCCAGCTTGAGACACATGGGGTCTGATTTGCAGAAGTTCTGAACATTTGCATCTCCAAGTGAAGTCAATGGGACCTGTGTTCTGAACATAAAAAAGACTAAAAAATGCTAAGAACTCTGAAAAGTCAGGCCACAGGGGTTTAAGGTGGGCACTTGACAAATCTGGCCTTAATCCCAGTTTGCAGATGGGGAATGGGGGCAGAGAGAGTATCATTTTACCACATGAGGTGTTATAATGATAAATATGTTAATCATTTTCGTATGAATATTTCACAATCATAGAAAAGCCCATGAGGAACTAATTCTATGTTCAGTGCAGGGTTTAAGTGTATGTAATGAATAAGATGTAGGGGAACACAATGAATGGTGAGGATACGAAGAAAATGTGAATCGTTACCAATTCACTGAGCATGATACATCCTGGGTGCTGAATGAGGCAGCAGTCCTGTAGGAAAGAAGTGTGATCATGGAATTAAAAACTATTGTAATGTATATGTACAAAGAGGCCAAATAAGGTTGCTCATGGACCTTAATTCTGGCACATGCCAAGGTCTGAGTGCTTGACTTTCTAACATTAATATTCTTAATTTCGTGTGTGCAATAGTGAATGTATACTGCATTTTTTCATAGTTGGTATCCAAAGCAAGTTCTTGTCCTGTTAGGACTCAGCACTTCTTGAGCTTTCTAAATTAATGGTTTGGGGTAGAGGGTGAGAAATCCTATATCTGAAAATCAGAAGAACTTCAACATTTGAAAGACGGTTTGGCTAGTGTGACATGTTATGGAATGGACTTTCACTTTGTGATGATTTCAGACTACTGGCTGAAAATAGCTGTCTGCATTGCAGGCATGAAATATTAAAGCATGCAAACATGGTTTTTTAATTCCCTGTAAATTGTAATAAGGTCCATTGAACTTAGGGCATGGTTTTGTGTTTTTTTTTTAAGGGCAGTTATGGGATTCTAAAACTTCACTTGTCCTAGTCTCACTCTTTCAGTTAGGATTGGGCAGTTCCAACACCCCCCCCCCCCAAAGAAGGGCAACATGTGACACATCAGGCATTTGATGATTTATAAGTTTAAGTCTTTGTACTCTTCTGTGACTTGTAAATTGTTGTATTCTCTTTATCTTGACGATTTATTTTATATCCTGGATTAATTACATTTTCTCAAATCTATTTTTATTATTCCTTTGAAATAATTATGAGCATAGCTACTAGTCAAAGTTAAATAGCCAAGATTTCAAGTTATTGTATATGAAGTTATTCATCCATTAAATAAATTAATCTGTATTATAGAAAGTCTACACAAATGTGTCCCACAAGAGCATGGTGCTTGCAAGAAACAAGTGAGGTACTGTATCTTAAAATTCAAGTTGCTACCTACACACACATTTCTAAGGGTTTTTAATTTTTGTTTGTTATCACAATAAATGGGTAATAAACTGTAATGATACAGAAGCAGCTTTGTACCCTATTCCCTCATGCCAAATGGTTTAGTCCTCTTACCTAATTGTACTTTGCCATTTTTGTAAAGTGTTTTTTGAGATGTTTGGATTAAAAAAGCCACTATATAAATGCAGAGTATTTGGTTACCTACAGTTCTGGCCTCTTTGTTCTCCAGGGTGAGAGGTAGGTTGGTAGGGGTGTGTTATAGCCTGAACTATAGTTTAGTTTATATGAGAATCTAACACTCCAAAAGAAGTTGCCATTACTCCAGTGAATTGGATGCTTAACCAAAAAATTCCTTTTTTTTTTAATAGAAGAATGAGGGTTGAGAGTGAAGAAACGAAATGTTTAAATGTTCAAATTGTGATACAAACCAACAAAGCGAGGAGATCTGAAGTGAATTGAACTACTTCAGCCCTGATTCACAGCCTAGCTTTTCTGTTCACCCTCATAATGGTGCAAGTTAAAACCTCAACGTTAAAATTATAGTGTGGTGCAAACAGGCAATAGTCAGGAAATTCAAAGAAACAGCTCATCATGTTTAATGTAGTTGTGGAATTGGAACAGAGATGGCAGTTAACTAAGGTAAATGTGGTGAAAAGACTGACTTGCGTCTCTTGCAGTTTCAAATCTATGAACATTAATATTCTGGTGGCAATTCCACTCCATTACCCAAAACAAACCTAACAAAATAACCTAGTTCCATCTCTCAGCTGCTACATAAACTGACATTTCAGTGACTCATTGCCTTAGCCCCAGTACTGAAATTAGTTATGTAAGAGTAGCATACTTATGTACTTAAACTAAATAAAATAAGGCCATTTTAACATCAGCCGTAATGCAGAGGCACAGATTATTCCCTCCCCCCGCCCTCTTCCCGCAGCTGCTTGGCTTGAAGATAACAACACGAATAGGGTAACAACTTTTTTGAAGTGCGTATAGGAAAGGAAAGACTTTAAAATGGTTCACAGACGTTTCTACCATTCTGCATATTTTGTAAGCTATGTATCCTAGCTATTTGAAGGACCTGGTTAATTGTACAGTCCACTTAACTTGCAGCTTCTAGTTCCTTTTCTGGATAGAGGATCCAGGAGATGCACAAATCACCCCTCTTGAGTTAGCATGCTGAACTGTTTAAAAAACACAACTTTTTTTTTTTTTTAAGGCAGTGACTTACTTTAACAAAATAAGTAGCTCTTTAAAGGCAGGTGCCCCTTTTCAGACCGTTGTCCTGTGACAATGGTAAAGAATCAGGGTAACGGTCTTCTAACACTGAGTAAGGAACTTTAGTAGAATAAGGAAAATGGTAATTCTAGAATGGGGGGAGGATGACAACGCTACGTTGTGTGACCACTTTCAAAGTTGCAAATTTTGTTTTTGTTCCGCATCAGAACACACACGTCAAAAGTTTTCCCGAAATGGAATTGTCAAAATGTCCATTTTGGAAAGAAAAGTTCAGATTTTTGATTACTCTCTCCCCTCTCAGAAGTAACCAGAGTTCAACCTAGATCTCAGAAATCTTCGTGTTGTAATTGATGATGTCTCCATGAAACATCTTGGCTTCAATCTAACAGCATATTTTGACAAAAAGGTCCTGACCAGCTTTAACTGAACTGAGCTAAATTAAGAAGTGACTTCGTTTTTTAAAATACAGTATGTAATGGTCTACAAATTTAAAAAACCCTCCACAGATTTATGCTTGTCTGGTGCAGGGGAGAAAAAACAGTGCATGTTGTGGGAATCTTATCAAAAGAAACTTTTTTTTTTTTGATGTGTCTGGGGAAAATCTGCTATCACATCTTATAAATCCTCTCCCAGACGTATTTCTTACATATTTGGATCTAATTACACATGCATAGCTTCTTTTCTCCCTTCTTCCCCTGTTCCTTGACTACATGGTACTAAATATGTAAAGGTGTTTCAGAGTTCAGCACAATAAAAAGAGCAGTTACCAATTTTTTATGAAGTAATAAGTCACAACAGGATGTGGTGATGCTGTCTAGAATCGCCACGCCTGTGCTGTGCTGCGACACAGTGACTTCATTCACCGTAAGTGTGGTGATTATTAGATAGCTAATCACCACACCCTGGAGTATTTTATTGCTATTATAAAGTGGCTTGGTTAAAGGAAACACTACTTTTTCTAAGAGAAAAATGCTAACTCTTCTTTTGAAAATAATCCAGTCCAGGGTGATATAATGTAAAGATTCCTCAGTCTGGAATACTCAATGAGCGTGTGTGTGTGTGTGTGTGTGTGTGTGTGTGTGGAGAGGGAGACCAATATTGCTTTTTCCACTTAGTAACGGTGCCATATTTTCATAACACCCCAATAAAATAACAATCTCCGCTCTTATGCTTAGTGCTTATACATGTTATGTAGAATTGTTTAAGGTCCCCAATCCTCCCCCTGTACTCCAGCCCCCATTAATTTGGTGGTGGTGGTATTTTTTGTTTGTTTGTTTTGTTTTCACTAGTGCTCGACAAAGCCTTGGCATAAGGAAAGATTAGTTTCCCTAGGGTCATATCAGATGTCTCTTTTAATTAGTTCCAGAAGGCAGTATAGATCACTTGGCTAGACAATAAAGATAAAATGTAAAAATTCATGAAGGCAGTTTCTGTTGGAAATTACAGGGACTGGAAGTCACAATGTAGGGCTTCTGCACTGAGAGGGCACATACAAGCAGGGATGCATCTAGTTTGTTTTCTGTAAAGAGACATGCTCTGGAGCCATTGGCTACCTATCATAGCCTCTCTATTGGTCTCCAAAACTGTATGAGCAGAACTCCTAGTTGGAACCAAATATGTACAAGACTTTGTAAATACAAGTTTGAGCCAGGCTCAGTTCTAGCAGGAGTGACAGCAACCCCAACAGCTTCAAACTTAACCTTCCACTTGGACCTAAACTGCTCTGAAAGACCATTTGTTTTGCCTCGATGTTGCACACGTAATACCTAATGCTACCCCTCAAGATGCCTTATGCTAAACGTGCTCTGCTGTGGGGTGGAAGTGGTGGTAAAAGATGGATAGAGCCTTACTCCCCCGCCTCATTTCCTTTTGTTCCCCAGTAGTGGGACTTTGAGGGCAAAGGCACCTCATGCTCTCCTCCCTGACAGAACTGAATTTGAGGGTGAAAACTGCATGCCTCCCCTCATCACCAGTGGGGCAGCAATTTCCTATTTCAGAGGAACATTTCACGCAGGGACCGTGAGGTGTCTCAGAATCTGTCCCTTGGATATTTTATGTTGTGGTGCCACTTGTTCAGTTGGTTCATAGCTCTCATCAATCACTGCATGGTCTCCCACCTCCTAGTAACTGCCTCTGAGCATGGTATTCTAACAAAAGGTCAGACTCTGAAGAAACTGACAGTGTGGGAGCTGGAGGAAGCTTCTTTACATACACAAAACAGAAGTTCAGTCAGAATTATCCTTAGGAATTAGCCTTGGAGACCCACAAAATTAGAGGCAACCAAAGTTTAGACTCCATGAAACAGCAGAGTGTACATGTAACCTAACAGTGTGCATAGAATCGAACACAAAATGGCTGGCTGTCCCTGTGTAATGCTGCAAGGGGTGCACTTCATTAGAGTCCTTAGTTTGAACATTGCAGTACTCAGAAAAGAAAGACACAACTGTTAAGTAGCCAACTGTGCCACTAGCTGGAACTGATGTAGCCAGAAGTCGTCCTCACTCACCCTCTGGAGTTTAGAGTGGTGCCTCATTTTGTTGTGTAGACTACTGCCTGAGCAATCCAGAAGAGAGACTGCTGGACTCCAGAAGTAGCAACACCCACTTGCCTTGGCTGGAAGGATGGAAAAATTGCAACTGTATTTGGGCTCAGCATTGACTTCCGGGACTTGACTTGAGCACATACTGAAGTGCTTTGCTGAATCAGGAGCTACATGCAGGGGGCTTTCCACTCGGCTGCAAAATGAAACCTTCAGCTTACTCTGAGACAATAATAAACTATTATGCCCTGCAAATACCAGAAATATGGCTGATAAAATATCAAACCTCCATCTAAGGCATTTGTAAATGCAGCGAATGTTGCTGAAGGGAGCTGGATTGAAAACTGTTTCACCTAATTATTTTAGATGGAAAGACTTCAACACCGTCTAAGGAATGGACCATATTAAGACATTATTTAAGTAACTTTATTGCAAAATTTATTTACACTAATGATTTCCCTTAATTTATCATTGGGGAAACTGGCTAATGCCAACCTGCTGCAAGTATTTTGTCCCAAAATAGGAAAGGGTTTAAAAAAACAATTTAATATTGGCTCATATCAAGTTTTAAAAAAAATCATAAAAGTTAGATGGATTAAAAACCTTGACCATCCTGCTGCCCATGCAGGATGGCTTTCTATAGCATATGTTTCACTCCATTGTCCCATCTAGTTATAAATGACTCAATGATGGGGCGCTCACAGCTTCTCTTGTGAGACTATTTCATAACTCCTTAAATCTGCTGTCTTGAAACCCTCCCTTCCCCAACTGAATAAGTTTTGAAGCTTGTGGGAGTGGGAAGTGACTACATCTCAGATGAGAACGTGGTCAAACTGCCCCTTCAATTCTACAACACTGTTAAAAACTGGGGGAGTTCGGGGGAATCACTTTTCATCTGGACACTTCAGTTTCTCTTAAATCAGCGTAGTAGAAAAAGGAAGGGACGTGATACTATGTGGAGGGATACCATCTAAAACCTTCTGCTATGATGTCTTCCAGTATTGCAATAATTTAGTCTCATTTCAGGAGGGGCTTGACAGCATAACAAATCATAACTTAGTCTCATGACAGTACTCTTGTGGTTTAAAAAAAAAAAAAAAAAGCAGAAACGAATCCTGTGGCACCTTATAAACTAACAGACGTTTTGGAGCATGAGCTTTCCTGGGTGAATACCCACTTCGTCAGATGCATGTAGTGGAAATTTCCAGGGGCAGGTGTATATATGCAAGCAAGCTAGAGATAATGAGGTTAGTTCAATCAGGGAGGATGAAGCCCTGTTCTAGCAGTTGAAGTGTGATAACCAAGGGCGGAGAAACTGGTTTTGTTGTTGGTAAGCCTATCACTGCATCCAAAACATTGCTTCAGTTGATGAAGTGCAGAATATAACTTCTGTAGCTCTCTCATTCATCTTATGCTTCCTACTGTCCTCCCTAAGAAACTTACTTGGGAGGAGCATGCTAATTTTGACATTACTGATATCTGTGTCAGTGATCACTTTCACCTATTCATTCCTTGGCTATAAAATGGAGTATGGACGCCAAGCCATATTAGCTGTGCACGTTTGGTTTGTTTTATCTCTAAAAGTATTTGACTTTTCTTGTGACTAGGATATAATAGCAATCATTTCTCAAGGTGGAATGTGCATGGAAAAAGTGAAATCTGACAGTCTCGGTATCAGTTGTCTGTAAGAGGAGAAAACTCACAACTCAGTGCCAGCCGTAGCGAGTGCTAGCGTAGACCAGCTGCTGCTATCTTGACCACTGTCTAGACTTGCTTTGAGCACACTGAAATGATATGATTAAAATGCCAGCACCTAGTCTCATAGCAGTCCCATCATTGCTAGCATGTCTAATCTAGATTTTTGGCCAAGATCTAGTAACAAGGTCCTCACACTTGGAAAAGAATAATCTTAGCAAAATGTAGCTCTTCCATAGTGCATTTCATGCATAGATCTGAAAGTAATTGGCTAAGAAAGTCAGGTATTAGCACCATTTTACAGATGGGTAAACTGAGGCACAGAGGTGAAGGTCTGCTAAGCAAAGTCAATGGCAGCACAGGAATAGAACCCAGGTTGTTTTATGGGCCAGTTTTCTATTCACTGGACTTTCTTGTCAGTAAGTATCTGGAATGATGGTGGGGATTTGAATGACTACCCTTAATTAGAACAAATCTGAAATCTAATATTTGAAGAGTGTTATGTACTGATGTGGATGACTGCCATTTTTTCTCCCAACACAGTAGATCCCCCTAAGAGAAATGTGTGTAGTGTAATCTGAGACAGATTGATTATGAAGCTAATTCTTGGCAAATGTCTCTTCACTTAGTTTTAATGCTCCATAACTGTGTATTGTAGCAATTCCCACAACTACGAACATTTAGTTTAATTTAAAGCTTTCAACCTGAATTTTTTTAAAGTGTTCTGTTACTCCTTATTTATTAATCAGTAAGACTACATCCCTGGAGAGCAATAAAAAAAAAATCAATGTTACTATGCTTTGCCTACAGTAAAGCAGGAAATGGTTCTTATAAATGTGTATGCGAGTGTGGCCATAAACTGCTTGAACACTTTTCAAAAGGGGTTGTTCTTCTGTAGCTGGAAATACTGGAGAAATGGGATATTTTGGAGCTGAGGGAACGCGAAGTGTGTCATGGGGTTGCTTGTGGACTGGTGACTTTGCGTCTCTCATCCTCCAGTTTGTCTGTGTCTCCTCAAATCAACAGATTTTAGGGTACTATAAGTGTGCAGTGTGTATGCACAGATAGAATGTCCTCTTCTCTCTCTCCCACTTGTGTTTTAGCCCTGCCCAGTTCAGCAAATTACATGCCTAAGACCTTTTCTACACTACAGGGGAAATTTCAATCTAAGCTACGCAATTTGAGTTACATGAATAGCATAACTCAAATTGATGTAGCTTAGCTCTACTAACCACGGGGTCCACACTATGCAATGTCGATGGTAGATGCTCTCCTGTCAACTCCCCCTACTCTTCTCAATCCGATGGAGTATAGGAGTCAACAGGAAAGTGATCTGGGGCCGATTTTAGTGGGTCTTCACTAGACCTGCTAAATTGACCTCCGATGTATCGATTGTCGCTCCTGATCCTCCAGGAAGTGTAGACAAGCCCTAAGTCTGCTTGTGAGCTAAATCTGGGAACACCTTTCCTGGAGTTGGGCAGCTCAAGTGGCTAAGTTGTTTCTTGCAAGAATGAGCTAGGCACCTGCCTCACTCCACCTTGGATCAATAATTCTGTCTTTGGAGCAGGGGGAGTGAACCCAGGTCTCCTGCCTCTCAGGTGGGTGCCCTAACCACCAGGTTTAGAGTCGGTCTCTCTCCTTGGCCCAATGACTAGTTGAAGTGTTCCACTGTATACATATTTAACAGGAGAGACTGAAGGATCCTCACATCAAAATGTCCCATAGCTGAAGGGAGCTCTCTTGAGAGGTTGGAGAGCCCTGTTCAGATCCTTTCTCCCAATTGGGGGGGATGAGTTGAACCTGGGTCTCCCTCTCATCCCAGATGAGCGTTCTAACCACTGGGTTAAAGGTATAAGAGAGGAGGCTCTTCCTCCTCCTGCATTTTGGACAGACACTGCAGGCCAGGTAGGTTGAGGAGCACTTATCTACCCTGATTTGTGGATTGCACATGGGGTTAGGCCAGAGAGAAGCATCCAGACTCCTAGAATAAGGCAGCTGGGCATGTGCCCAGAGGCAAAACCTTAGGTCGATAGAGGACTTTTATAGTGAAAATTTAGGTGCCCACAGGGTTAGGCAGCAGCCTAGTGGGGGTTTTGTGGGTCACGGTGATGCCTAAAACTGGGGTTTAGGTGCCTAAATACATTTTGTAGATCTGGGACAGTAAGACCATATACCTCAAGATAAATCCGTCCACTACAAACTTCATTGTCCTGTAAAAGCAGCAAAGAGTCCTGTGGCACCTTATAGACTAACAGATGTTTTGGAGCGTGAGCTTTTGTGGGTGAATACCCACTTCGTCAGATGCATGTGTCGTCAGATGCATTCATTGTCCTGCATCTTTATGCAAGCCAAATAAGCAGCTTGGTAGAGATTTTTGTCTATCCTTTTGTACTTTGCTTAGCATATGGAAATGTTATTGCTGCTGCTTGGGATAGGCATGATTTAAAGCACCACCCTATTATTTTGATATGCTAGCATAAAGAATATAATTTTAGATAAAGACCACACTTTAAGATTGTAAATCCAGTGAATAGATGGAGTACAGGGAGGCAATTTTTCAAGAACTTTCTAGCACCTCTGTTGTAAAACATTATGAGCACCTAAAGATGAAACTTCAACAATCCCTTTTTAAAAGTAATAATTTCATACTTTTTTTGTTCTTTGGGCTAAATTTACTCTTTTTTTTTAATGTGACCATGTTTTTAATTAAACAATTTCTGATTTTACACCATGTTCCTTTCTGAAAGAGTTTTTAAACAAGATTTTACTTATCTACTAAATTGAACCAATAAGAGAGGCTTAACGCAAGAATACATTAATTAGAAGAGAATCTGTCATGTTCAATTTATGATTAGAAACATGCATTGAAATAGCAGTATGTGGTTTTTGGCTCCCTTTAGCCTATTTGAGCTAAATAATTCTGGCATAAGGTGCCAGGTGTTTTGTCCTTTGCAAAAGAGACATCTCACCTCTTGCTGAGCTGCTTTAATCAGGGGAGTCTTCATTTATTCACTACTCACCGAGGACCTGATCCAAAGCCCATTGAGCTTAATTGAGGTTTTTCTAGTGATTTTAATAGTCTTTGGATCAGGGCCTGTGAAAAAAGTAATGCAGGTGATAGCTAGCAACAGATATCTGGCTACATTCAAGGGAGCTCTCAAACATTTGCCAATTCTTTCTGACCGTCTCCCATCTGGGTTTTCTCTTCTAGTTCTAGTTCTACAGTATGTCATTATTATTATTTTATTTTTTTAGAGCAGTTCCACCCTCTATGGTGCAAGCTTGATTCCTCTTATAACCATCACCATGCAAGCTTGATAATACTATTGTAGCCTGTAATATATAAAGCAAGAGTACATATAGCAATCAGAATTTATGCATGGGGGATATTTTCCTAAACTTAACCCATTAAAGATTTTGTCAACATCTGGCTTTCAAGCTGGTGTTAGCTGCTTTGACATGAGGGGGAAGCAGTTTTTAAAGGCATCCAAAATATAGCTACAGAACTGACAGACATGGGCGCCGGGTTTGTATAATTTTTGGTGGTGCCCAAAACGGGTCCAAGCAGAGCTGTCCCGTCCCTATGAACGGCTCTGAAAATATATACCCAAACATTGGTGGAGCCGGGCCCATGTTCCTGAATATTGGTGGAGCACGGGCACCATGGGCCTATATAACTCGCTGCCTATGCTAACAGATACCCTCATTTGCAAGCACAAAGTCCTGCATCTGCTTGCACAACTGGGAATTTAAATATGCAGTTTACCCATCTACCCTTGTAAATGCAAGTTTTTGCAAATATGCAGTGAATGGGTGCACGTGTTCTTGAGTACATATTTTTGGAGGCCCTTTTGATGGTATGGCCAAGAATATACAGGATTGAAGGTAGTCTTGCTAGCCATGCTCTGCATTTGAATGGCCTTGGGTAAACTAGTGTAAGTATGGGATCTTTTAATCTGCATTTGAGGATTAGACCTAGGTTAAGGGCTGGTCCACACTAGGGGGGGGAAATCGATCTTAGATACGCAACTTCAGCTACGTGAATAACATAGCTGAAGTCGAATATCTAAGATCGGATTACTCACCCGTCCACACCGCGCGGGATCGATGTTTGCGGCTCTCCGTGTTGATTCCGGAACTCCATTGGGGTTGATGGAGTTCCGGAATCGATATAAGCGCGCTCGGGGATCGATATATCGCGTCTAGATTAGACGCGATATATCGATCCCCGAGCAATCGATTTTAACCCGCCGATACGGCGGGTAGTCTGGACGTGACCTAAGTGTGGGACTGGGAGTCAGGATGTCTAGTCACAGCTCTGACAGACTTTGAATTCTGAGTTCTGATCGTTAATGTTTGTAAAGTGCCCTGGAGATGCAAAATGTTGCATAAGTATTGCTTATTTATACTAATTTGCAGCTCGACAGAGATTACTTCTGAATCACTAAACTCACTAACTTCTCAGAAAACTGTTGGAAAGATTTAAGGTAAATTAGGCCTTGTGACGCATTTATTGTTCAGGTGCTATAGTTTTGCTGGAAGTGGGGAAGGAAAAAAGATTGAGGATAATACCATAAAGTACAGCAGGGAAAGATTATCCACATCTATCAAAACCTTTCCAGTGTTTACTGCAACACCAGCTGAAATCCCTCACTGCAGAGCTCAACTTCAGATTCCCTCAATATCACTAAAACAAAAAATGCTTGTGTCCTTGTAACTGTTGACTCTCTTCTGACTTTTTGAAGAAGACTGATAGTGTCCATTAGCTTTAATGGACCACCAGTAGTGCCAAACATTTTTTGTATTAATGCCATTTGCACTAAAGCATTTACAGCAATGTCTTGAGGTGCATAAGTGTCATTCAAACACAAGCAAGGTTTTTAGGTGATTATGCTCAGATTTATGAAAGTCAGCTTCTTTTAAATATTTTCTATTTATTAGTTGCATTGTGGTAGGGCTGAGGACCCCCCAGTCACGGACAAGGTGCAATATACATCCACACAACAAAAAGACAGCTCTAGCCCCCAAAAATTTACAATTCACTTTCCTTTTCTTGACTCCAATTAGGGTTGCTAACTCTGACTGAAGCTATTCTGGGAGATTTTTTTCTGACATGATTAAATGTTTTCTTAAAATATCCTATTAAAATCTCTTGAATTGCTTTCAATAGTCACTGGGAGATCAATGCCAATTTTGGGAGACTTCAGGCCACTCCTGGAGTGTTGGCAACCCTAACTCCAATGCAGGAACCACTGTCAGAGAGTGTTTCAAGCACATATCAACCATTCATTTCTTTCACCTCCTCATTGTTCACAGTGAACCCATCATAGAATATTACAGTTGGAAGGGACCTCAGGAGGTCATCTAATTCAATCCCCTGCTCAAAGCAGGAACAACCCCCAGACAGATTTTTCCCCAGATCCCTAAATGGCCCGCTCAAGGATTGAACTCACAATCCGGGTTTTAGCAGGCCAATGCTCAAACCACTGAGCTATCTCTGCCCCTCATAATTCACTCTCTCCTGTTCGTACTATAGATAGATATTTTTAATAACTTACAGCTCAGGAACAGGCAAGAGAAAAGTAATATCTGAATAACAGATTGGGTTTTGAACCTTTCTGATGTCTGACTAGCACTATCTGAAGCTGCTTAAGAAACATGACTAAAACCACATGGCTTTAATAAGAAAGCTGTACATTTATCCTCGATTAGATACTCTGGGTTCTGCTGTTAATAATGAAAGTGCTGTGATGATTCCAGAGGTTTGAGACTTAACTTTCTGCCTTATTACATCAAGCTCGGCTGTGTTCCAGGATTGCACCAATGCAACTTGCACCATTGGGACTGGGTGGGCAGAGCTGCAACAGTGCAGTGAGGCCACACTAGCCGTCCTGTTGTGTGTGCATATGGTGCATTGTATCCATGCACTGCTTTGACGTTTTGTGAAGAAACCCTGACCTTTCCTCTCCAAACTGAGCTGCTGTTCCTTCAGCAACCTTCACCTACAGTGGGGCATGTAAGCAGCATGTTTCCATTGGCCTGGCACTGGCTAGTGTCCTTCATAAAGACACATGATGTCATCCTCTTCTGAAGCCGGGCAAACCTCCCTAGCTACCCCCTCCCTGCACTCTGAGCTATCCCCCTGCCCTCACACAGCCCCTAGCTATCCCCTCCCTGTACCCTGAGCTACACCCCCTGCCTGCACACTGCCCCTGCTACCCCCACACACATACACCCTGAGCAGTTTTAAAACTTTTTGAACTGAGTCCCCCCCTTTGATTTATATTTTTTGGTTGTGTCCACCCACAGACCATACAGGCGGGGTGGCCTCCTGAGTGAGTCAGGGGGTGGAGGTGGTTCTCCCTCCCTGGACCCTGCTGGGCAGAGCTGGCTCAAGCCTGCTAGCTGTTTCCTCTTCTCCCGCCCCCCCCGCCACCAAGAGAAATAAAACTATGCCTATGCCCCAGGGTCCCCCTCGACCGGGAGCCCAGAGTCTGCCCCCTCCCCACACCCACTGGGCCCTGGTGTTTTTATAGCACGTTGACGGGGGGCCTCAGCAAGAAAAAGGTTGAGACCTCTGCTGTAAGCCCTGGGCATGTAGCAAAGGCAGAAGATACTAGAGTAGTCTGGGCTGACTCAGACTATGCTAATATTTTCAAAGTGACGGCTTCCTCGTCTTGCCCAGAGCTAAGGAACTGTATCTTCTCTGCTCCTGGCAGACAAGGCACTGGAATCTTTTTCTACAGTAGCAGAATCAATGGTCTTTATCCAGCAATAGGGAAGCAGCATGATAGGAGGACTGGTTGGATAAGAAAAGGCACTGGTCCTGGGAGGTGGGATGTTCGCTCAGGGTGAAATGAGTGTGCCTGCTGCACAGGTGACCATGTGCCCCACATGGCTGATTCCTCCTGGCTCCTCCTACCCTGTGTGTGATTTATTTTATATTTTTTAAATGCACGCAGTTTCCTAAAGCATTTGTCAGACTTTCTTACATCTCTATGGCCATGACTCCTGCCTCCTGCTTTGTCCTTCTATGGGCAGAATGTAATTACAATCTCTTCTGTCATAGCTCCAGTTGTGGATGGGGTACTCATGTTGGGAGTGTGGGGCTGACTGGGGGGGACAAGAGAGATGCTCTCCTTGGGCAATTCTTGCATCTCCTATGAATACTTGCAGGAAGGGCTATTCAGACTTCAGCAAGGACTCAGCATTACCTATAAATATTTAAGTGGGGTGAGCTAAATCAGAGCATGTATTTCTGTACTGATAACACATTTCAGCATGTTGTGCTGCAAGATAAGACTGAAAAGACTTGGCATGAAAACAGCCCTGGGCATCAGATGCAGGGGAGCATAAAAAAACTGTGAATCTGGCAAATATAAGGGCCACTTCACCTTGCTATTTCATTTGGGAAAGCAGTTCTTAGGTATGCGGGTTAAGGAAAACACATGGGTTTCTGTGGGGGAGAATTTGAATGGATTTCAAACTACACAAATAAATAAATACAACTTAAAGGATTTGTCATTTTATATTCTGTAGGGAAGAGGCATTATCTAGTGTTTAAAGCATGGGGCTGGGAGATGTAAGTTCTGTTCCAGACTCTGTTCCATTCTTTGTTATGCTTATGGTTATTTAACCTGTCTGTGCCTTGAGAATCAATTCCACTTTTACTGAAGAATATCGATCCACCTTCGAAGCAGTTTGTAATATGAGATGACAGGCATTATAAGAGTGCAAATAAATGTTCTCTGACAGCAAAACACATACCATGTACCCATATGCATGGACACTTAGCTTTAAAATGAAAAACAAAATCTAAACTCAGGCACGATAAAATCTTGGCAGCAAAGCAAACCCAGATGACTACATTTTGTATGCTATGCAAAAACTGATTAACTCTTTCGCCTCTCCTCTGACTGGCTAGTTGTAAATTTCTCCATGGCATGGATTTATCTTTATTATTTTCACTACAGTTTGGGATGTAGTTTTACCTTTACAATTTACATGCAATATTCTATTGGTGTTAAAATCCCCCTGACACCTGCAAAGCAGCATCTTGAATTCTTTGGATTTTCCTTACCAGTATGTAGTGATGTCCTTCAAGGAAATGTTCTTGGCTAAGATTCAAACGGACTACTGTGATTCCTAGAAGTTGCTAATACGAAAGTTGCTTACACAGGACTATTAATTATCGGAGAGATGACAGCATATTATGAGAGGGGTAGTTTGTCTTCTGTACTTCTTAGATTAACTAATCTGACATGATCCTCTTGGATCGCTGAGGATCGATCCCCTATTTTCTTCAGAAGGAGTCAGAATCTTGGCTAGGTTATTAAAGATTCCATCACGCTTTTCACAAAGGTAGAGATGTTCTGAGTGAATTTCAGTTTGGATGGTAAAATTCTGCCTGTCTAAATACCTGCCTTGCTATTTTGATTAAAAAACGAGAATGATATAAAATTAACATGGCACACGCAAAATGGATTAAAAGTTGGCTAATGGACTGATATCCAAATGTAATAGTATATGTGGAGTTGTCATTGACTGGATGTGTTTCAAGTGGGGTCCCATGGGGATCGGTTCTTGGCTATGTGCTATTTAACATTTTTATTTGTTACCTGGAAGAAGTCATAAAATCATCACTGATGGTTTGCTGTTGGCTCAAAAGTTGGGGAGTGGTAAATAATGAAGAGGACTGGTTACTGATTCAGAGCAATCTGAATTGCTTGGTAAACTGGGTGCAACTAAACAATATGTGTGTGTTTAGTTCAGCTAAATGTAAATATTTACCAGAGAGAAAGTTAAGGAGTACTGTAAGTGCCCACATGGGGAACAAATATTTAACAATGGGCTCTTCAATCTAGCAGAGAAAAGTATAACTGGATCTAGTGGCTGGAACTGGAAGCTAGACAAATTCAAAGTGGATATAAGGCATACGTTTTTAAGGCTGAGAATACCTAAACATTGGAAGAAGTTACCGAAGGTTGTGGTAGAGGCTCCATCACTGACAATTAGAAAAACATCCAGTCTTGATTTAAAAAAAATAAAAAAGACCTGCTGTAGGAATTGTTATGGGGAAGTTCTGTGGCCCATGTTATACAAGAGGTCAGACTAGATGATCTCAATGGTCCCTTCTGGGCTTGGAATCTATGAATTTCAATTAGGTAGCTGTGTAAGATGAGTTGTCAGACAGCAGCAGTGTGCCAGCCCAGATGTGTCTGTAATTTGCTGGTGGGTGAAAATATTTGCTGTTTTTGTGTGTGTGTGGTGTGTGGGGGGGTGTTAAAGTATTTTTAAGAAGAAATGTTTTATAGCATCAGGGTCTGAGAAATCCACTTTCCCCCAGAAGTACTTGGGTGAAAAGTGCTAAAAGAGCTAAAACGATCTCAAATAAAATAGGAAGCTTTCCCATGTACATATCACATTAGTAAAACTCTTCAGCACATTTCAATCACATTAACTTCAGTTGGATTTGAGCATATGATTAAAGACATGTACTCTTACATGCTTTGAACTTTGGCTCTGAGGTATAAAGAAACTGGGAACTGAATGAATGTCTCCTAAATGGCCCAGAAATAGTTACAGTAATCCAGTGGGATCATGTGGGGTTTTAAGTCATAAATGACCACGGTTTTGGAATTTACAGAGACTCTATATTCACAGTCTGGCAGAGATCTTGTATGTCGTGTGGATCGTTTTTTTGGCAAGGGAATGAGGCGGGGAAAAGGGGTTGCTATGTGGGAGAAAGGAGATGTGATAGCTATGGAAAAAGCTTAAAACAAATGCTGGCAGGACTAATCCAGGTCCTGCTAGTAATTTCTTGAGTCTTAATTTTAACCTGGTAACTAGATAACCTCTTTTTTTTAATTAGCGGTTACAGAAAACAAATCTTTAAGGTAGTTAACCCATCTCCTCTTAAAAGGTGAAGAAGGTCAACACAAGCACGTACAACACACAGAACAGGACTTGGTGTGTTTGTATGTGCCTTAGGAAAAGGACCAGGAAAGGGGTGAATTTCACCCCAAGATTTGCCCCCACCAGGCACTCAATAACCAGACAGCATCTAAATAGGTCTTAACTGTTCAGTATCTCCAGCAGCAGCTCCGTCCAACTCTAAGGAAAACAACCTCTTTAAATGCCCTTCCAGTGCCAGGCTTCGTTCTTGCTAAAACTTAGAGGGATTGGAGGGGAAGAGAGAAGAGGAACATCCAGCTGTTTCTCCAGTGAGTATCTGAATCGGATTCCTTCATTTCCAAAGGGCTACATCTCTTCTGTCTTTAAAAAACACAAAATACTGACTTAGTGCTTTTGAAGCTCTGAGATTTGAGCTCTCACTTCCCCTCCACTTTCATGATACTGAACAGTCTTATTAAAGGCATAACTGAATGCTCTAGTTTGGAAAGTTAGGCCCACACAAATGTGGAATCAGGCTCCCTACTTTAGTGTCGAAGACTGTGAAGTATTGAAAGTTTGGCTACCATTTGGAAGGGCAGACTTCTGCTTTTTAATCTGCCATTCTAAAAATAATCTTCCATTATTTTATGGACAAGATCTGTTCAACTGCAGTTGCCTGTCTTCTAAGGCCTAAAATTACAGTAGAACCTCAGAGTTACGAACACCAGAATTACAAACTGACTGGTCAACCACACACCTCACTTGGAACGGGAAGTGCACAGTCAGGCAGCAGCAGAGACAAATAAATAAACAAACAAGCCAGTACAGTACTGTGTTAAACTACTAAAAATAAAAAGGAAAAATAAAAATAAAGATTTGACAAGGTAAGAAAACTTTCTGTGCTTGTTTCATTTAAATGAAGATTGTTAAAAGCAGCATTTGTCTTCTCCATAGTAAAGTTTCAAAGCTGTATTAAGTCAATGTTCTGTTGTAAACTTTTGACTTATTAAAAGTTACAAAGAACCTCCATTCTCAAGGTGTTTGTAACTCTGAGGTTCTGCTGCATCTCCCTGCTCCAGATGTTTCCTTATAGAGGTGCATTGGATGGGATGGGAGTGGGGTCTTCATCCCCATATCTCCTCCCAAAGATTAAAGTGCAGAGAACAAGTTTTGCAACTTTAGTCACCCAACACCAAGAATAAAACGCTATGCTAACTGTTCATGAACTCACTGGCCCCTCTCCTAGCATAGTTTCCAAAAGAAAAGTGTACCCATACCGGTATGCAATCTAGTAATGAAGGTCAAATTATAACATGAGAACTGTCAATAGCTACAGACTGGTTTCTACTGGATACTTGAACCTTATGCCAGACTGTTTTAATATATCAGCTAGTGGCTAGCAGACTTGTTGTTCTTGGATCCTCTAATACAAGCTGTAATATCTTGGTTTATTTTGTTATACTGGCAAGAAGGGAAAACTACCATTTTCAGGGGTTGGGAAATGGAGATTCTTGAAATAGTCATTCTGTTTCTTGCTGAAAGCCAGACTTCTTAAATCATGATGGAATCTTGCTATTAATAAAGTAGATTATGCTCAACATAAAATTAGCTGTTACCAAGCTAATATCACTTCAGAGTAAAAAGCTTCTAGTAATTTACTACTGATGTCCTGAAATGTTCTATTTTTACATCTCTGAAAGCACAAAAATTAAAGGCAGAGCCAGCGTTTGTCACTCAAAAAGTCTGGAATGAGACCTAGTGACAAATCAGGAGGGTAGAACTTGCTGGACAGGTACTTGATAGCATGTCTCTTGTACCATAAATTGAAGACAAGTGTTAAGGGTGCCTACGTGTCTTTCTAGGCCTGTGGGCTCTAGCACCTGGTCAGTCCCAATAAACACTGATGTGTGGCACAACCAAAAGAATGATTTAGTACAGAGGTGACCAAATTGAGCCTGAGAAGGAGCCAGAATTTACCAATGTACGTTGCCAAATAGCCATAGTAATACGTCAACAGCCTCCCATCAGCTCCACTCCCCTCTCCCAGTGCCTCCTTATCAGCTGTTTCGTGGCATGCAGGAGGCTCGGGGTGGGGAGGGGAAGGAGCGAGGGCATGGCAGGCTCAGTGGAGGGCACGGGAAGGTGTGGAGTAGGGGCAGGGCCTGTGGCAGAATAAGAGGTTGAGCAGTGAGCACCCCCCAGCACATTGGAAAATTGGTGCCTGTAGCTCCAGCCCCAGAGTCGGTGCCTATACAAGGAGCTGCATATTAACTTCTGAAGAGCCACATGTGGCTCCGGAGCCACAGGTTGGCCACCCCTGATTTAGTTGGATTGGCAGAAAATGTTGCAAATATGCTAGACTCCATGGCTTAATCCAATAACTAAGAATACAGTTCCTTGCTTGACCCTTAGGGGGCAGTTCAAAAGGTCTTTAATACCTGGGCTGCTGCTTCTTAGTCCTTCCCTTCGCTAAAGGTATTTAAGTATCTGCGCCCCCAGCAATACATCTTGTTGGGGTGGCTCTTCTGTGCTGATGCAGCAGTTCTGTATAGTTTACCCTCTGTTCTCCAACTCTGCTTGACTTGGTGTCCAAATTCGGGGCAGCTGTTCCAGCTCAAAGCTCCATTGACTTCAAAAATCCTACTCCTGTCCAGATTCCCTGACGCAGTCCTAACCAACAGCCCTCCCAGGTGCCATGGAAGTGTCTCTCAATTCAGCAGGCCCATGATCCTGCAGGGGTGGAGGGAGGAAAGCTGCAAATCTGCAAGCTTGTTTGTTCACTGAAGTTTTATGGCAGGGAGAACCTGCAGGATAGTTCCAAATAACTCATGGAACTGAGACACCTGTGTGGGAGTAGAAGGTAGAGAGTGAAGAGACTTGAGATTGGGAGGAGTGGGGCCAGCCAAGGAGGAGGAATGCCAGAGAACTTTGTCAGAAGGCCCCAAAGGTGAACAGAGTACTAAACTGGGACTTGAGACCTGTTTTATTTTCATTACTCTGTGTCACTGACCTAATGTAACCGTGGAGAAGTCCAAATATAATTAAATGAAACCTTGATGTTGGTTGGCCATTAGGTGTTACCATAATACAAATGATAATCAGAAGCAGACTTAACACAAGGAATATAAGGTCACCCAGTCTGCAGTCCTACTGAAATACAGGATGGCACAAGTCAATAAGCAGATTTTGGTCTTTTCATGGGAATCAGAGCTTTGCTTTAGGAGAACTGGGATTGAATTGGCTCAAATTCCTATGCTGGGGTAATGCAGACTTTGACTTCAAGGATGCTGGTGAAAGGCTAGATGGGAAAGTGGATATCTACTAAGAAACCTTAGTAGAAGGACCCATTTTAAAGTAGCTGTAGTCTGGTCTTTTGAGTCTGTAAATATGACACCTCTATTTATGGTTCAGAAATTTTGCTTTTGGGAAGGTCATTTGACCAAATGAAACAAAATTCCCCAGTGAGTCCCTATTTCAGAAGGAAAACCTGTTAAAGAGCAGTGATTTGATTTGATTTGAAAATAGCAGGCACAAAGCCTACTTTCTCTTTGCAGCATATAATCACTCTCTTACGTACATGTGTTATGTTCGGAACTCTGTAATAGTCACATCCTATACAAATTAAGTTGGCCACAATGGCCTGCCTTGCAAAGCTATGGACAAACAAGAATAAACAGATTTCCTTTCACAGTCCCACAGACCTCTCGAGCATACAGGTCCCCACTGAAAAGGCTGAAGCTGTCCTCGCTATTAATTAATGTATATACTTGAAACAGTTCTCTGAAAATCTTTGCAGTCAGAACAAATATGTTTCTTTTTGGCTGGTATATTATATCACCATATTTTGATCCAGTAGCCTACTGAAGATTCATCAGGCTAGGTGCTGTCCAAACACATAGACAATCTCTGCCTCAAAAAATTTAGTTAAATCATCAGAGAGAGGAAGTTTTATTCCTATTTTACATTTGGAGAACTAGGGTATAGTAGATGATTTGATCAGGGCTAAAGAAAATGTGCCAGAATGGTGAATTTAACCCAAAGTCCCAGTCCGATTCCTTAATTTGATTTGCAGAGGGTGTAGAGGAAAGAAGCCCTCTTGTAGAGAGAGGTTCAGGAGCATCCTAGTTTGTATCCTCTTTTTTTTATAGGACGAGGCACATTCCAACTATAAAACATTTGCTCTTCAAAGCATCTTTTTGAACTTTGGGATAAAAGTCAAGCCTGTAAGGGATGAATTAAAGGTCTCTAGAGCGAGATTCCCTCTTCAATTTAAATGCTATCACTCCTCCCCCTCTAGCTTTTTTGGGTTCAAAAGTAAGGTAAAATGCAGAGGAATTCTAGGTGGGTGGTTAGCCATATATTTATCCTCTCAGTGGAGGACTTACGATTTTGAATGAAGCATGGTGAATAGATTCCATTGCCTATATAATTTTTCCCTCTTGCCTGTCCAGTGAACACAAACTATGTAAACAAAGTGGTATCATCCATTATCATCACTGGATTCCATTAGGCATTTAGAGCCACTTACAAAGATTCTAGCAAAAAAACATTTATATCTGGCAACAATTTGTTTCCCATTTACTTGAAATGCTGTTGTGTGTGCTCGCAACCCTCTTATCCCTCATCTTAAAGATGATTTTAAATACCTTAATTTTAGAGGTAAACTACAATTTGTCAGTTTTGTAGAATATTAAAACGTTTTTTCTAAAATTTAGATGTCAGACATCCCATGTAAGTGAAAAAGCTAAAAGGTCCTGTTTGGCTTTTAGGGCACACATTTAATAGCTTACATTATGGAAAATCTTGACTTAAAAAAATACCAATCTTTTACATTATCATAGGAAAGAATAATAAATAGCAAATAAACCTAAATAATTCTGTACTTTCGATGATCCAGGGCCCACATCCTGTAGTCCTAGAGAGCACACGCAACAATTCATGGATTTTTAAGGCTAGAAGGACCACTATGGTCATCTAGCCTGACTACGTGGATAATACGAGCCAGAGGTATCACCCTGACGCTTTGGTGGACCTGTGAACTTGAGGTTGTGTGTTAAGCTCTCTTCTGGTGCAATTTGATAGGGAGAGGGTAAAACACCACAGGTGGCCCCAACAAATTTAAAATGACTACATAAATTTAAAGCTGGATTAAATTTTTTGGGGCCTAAACTTGACAATGCCCCTTTTTAACATTATTATTATTTATATTGCGCTTTACAACAGGTAAAATATGCTAAACAAAAAACAAGATCCCTGCCCTGAAGAACTTACAGTCTAAAGGCACAGGCGGGTACAGTACAGTGAACAGAGGCATGAGGACGTTATCGCTGATACACCGTGTGGAACAGGTGGGTTTTTAGAAGGGGGTTTGAAGAAAGAGAGGGAGGGCTTGGTTATGCTCACTTGGTGGCTGTTCCCAAGTAGCATAAAGGGTCAGTTGGGAGGAGAACAGAGCACATGGAAAGGGGCTTGGGCCACAGAAGGAGGTGGACAGAGGGTTTCTCTCAGAATGATCAACATCCCTCAGCTAGCTTCAGAACTCAAATCGTGTGCAAAACTAAAGTCCTTCCTTTGCTGCAAGAAATAGAAAGAGTTAAATGTACAGAACAGTAAGTACACTTCGCTGGCATGCAGCGTTTTAAAAATAAAATGAGGCAGCACATGGTACCGAACCAAGAGTCGTGATCATCTTCAGCATTACTTGACTGCAGGTAGCAGACTGCTCTGAGACTGACTGACAGTACTTTAATCTCCTCTTTGTATATTTTTAGGGTTGCCAATTTTGGTTGGACGTATTCCTGGAGATTTCACCACATGACATATTCTTTAATTAAATATTAATTTAATTCCTAGAGACCCCAGGACAATCCTTGAGGGTTGATGATTCTATATATTTTTGACTGCCGCTGTGGTTTCTTTTAAAGGAGGGGAACACAAATACAGGGAAATTACAGATTTCAAACAATATGAACTTGAAAGGGTGAGTTGCTTTAGACAATAGGAAAGATGCTTAAAGAATCACTATAAGGAATATGACTTTTTAATTACTAGGAACCTTTGGAACATGCAGGAGAATGTGGTGGTCATGTTCAGTTCTGTTCCAGCTGTGCTCTTCAGATTGACTAATACCTCAGGGTGCACTATACTTATAAAATCCCTAGTGCTTATGCCCCAGAGTGCACGGGCCGCTGGAGTGGAGTCATGACAGTGAGACTCAGCAGGGGGAGAAGTGGGTCCCATCTGTGGTGGTAGATCACTCCTTCAGGCACCGCTTCCTGGTTCCAAACCCAACTTTTTAAAACTGTGTTAGAAGTTACTGACCACTAAGTGCATGTCACTTAAGGGGTGGGGGGAGGCTTTTCCTGCTCATTGCTCACCTTCCTTTGACTTTCTGCCACAGCTGTGGGTGCAGATTGACTTACTGATATGCTACTTGCGCCACTCTTTGCACCATCTGCCAGGCATAAAAAATAAACTTTCCTTTTGGTTCTTATGAGATACATTTTCCTAGAGGTGATACCTATGGGGTTAGCCAAAAACACCATCACGTCAATGGGCTTTCTCGGCCCTGCTCATTCTTGGCTTCTCAGGATACTAAATACTGTTCTGAGCATGAAATTTGCCCATGGCTTCTGAAGAGCAAAACCTTAGCTACTTAAACACTCTGGTGATGACCACAGGATATTAATACCGTTTGGCTTATTTTATTAGGGATAGGCAAATAGATGGAAGTTTGCGATCCAATACTGGAAGGAAGGCCTATCTATTGGAGACCCCCTCCCCAAAGAAGGATCCTCTGAATATTGTTTTTAGTGGGCCTCATTGATGCTGCCATGTCTGAAGCTGCCCCCTTTCTAGAGCTGGGCTCACTGCTGCATCAAGGTCTGGCACCTATCGCACGCAGTTCCTGTGGGCCTTGATGCTGTTCTTGGGTGGTGCTTCATTACCTCATTCCAGCTGCTCATGTCTGGATGGCTGGGGAGGCTCATGCCAGGTCATGATGATAGGAATAGGGGAAAATAGCAAAATATGCTTAATATTGACCAATATGGCCAGTTTTCCCCCCAAATCCTGGCTTTCTAACTTGCTAAACTATTTATTTTTTTAATCTTTTTTTATACTGAATAATACCTATTATTGTGGGGTATTGTGTAATAGAACATGCTATGCAAACATGGATTAGGCACAAAGTCACCAACAAATCTGCTCTTAGGGAGCAAAATAAATAAGAAACAAGATATCCCTGAAACAATAAGGGGAAGGATCTTGATTTTGTGGGGTAGGGCATATCTTATCTATTGTCGCCAGCATTTCTTACTCTATAACCAAGGTAGATTGCCTTTTTTTATAGAGGCCGAGAGATGAAAAATCTTGAGTCAATACCACTAAATTCTTGCAAGCACAGAAACATTACATTGGCATCTAGTGACTCATCATGAGATTTTTCTAGCTTTGTTGGATAAACTAGATAAACTAGATAAACACACATAAAACCAGAAACTCTAATCTAAGCCCCAGAACCATTGTAATTTAGTGACGTCAACAGTGTTATTTCTGGATTACACCATTATGAGAAGAGAATCGGGTTGAAGTCAGTATATAAGCAGAATATTTTATCTAGAATTTGCGTATGTTACATTTGTTTCATGTGGCCTCATGAGGCTGAAATCTTATGGGACTTCTGCAGTTGTGGGTGAAGTACCACAGGATTTTTGGCACCATCCCAAACCCTAGTCCTGATTTGACAGGGTTATAAAGCCTTATCTGAACTGTGTGCAGATGTAATTGCCACTTTTGGCATCCTTCTCTAATGTAGCACGTCTTCCAATATGTCCCAAACTTTGCATGGTAATACTTTCTATTCCATTTGTGAAGCTGTGAACAGGATTCTTTTAAAGATGGAGATGAGTGTGTGCTACAACTTTGAAAAACATGCACGAACACACACACAAATTGCTTTAATGCTGGGAGCTGACTGGCTCTACAGAGCTACATGCTCTGAGTGCCTCTCTGCGGTAGTATATACCCTTATCTGACCACTAAACTTACAGTCAGTCAAACTAAAACTATCTTTCTGCAAACCCTTTGGATTGCTCATCTTACTTATGGAGCTGTTGCTCTGCAATCTAACTGTGACATCACATCTGCCAGTCACTGAATACTGGGTGAGGATCTCTCTCCTGAATGGGCTTTGTAATATTGGCATTTGAATTTCAACCTTTGATGAGTCTGGTGAGGTTGAAATGGAAGATTATGTTTAAATGGATTCTATTAATAGGAATGCTGCTAAGAGACTGCAGAGCCTGAATTCCTTGTATAGCAGCTGGTGTGAGTTTTAAAATGCAGTTGGTGTTGATGCTTGGGATATAGGTTTGGAGGCGAGAGAGAAGCTGAACAAACAGATTCTTAATGATGGAGTCTTGCTTACTAGTTCCTCTATTTCCAGGTCTACCCCACAAAACATTTGTTACCTAAGAGCCACTGCCTAATGCTTTGCCAGTAGTGATGCTCATACATTACAGAAATGCTATACCTAGCCTAGGTGGAGGAGGGGTGTACGGTGTTCTTTGGAATGGTTGGCTTAAAAAATAATCTAAAGCTCAAATGTAGCTAAGTGGGATGTGTATCTTAACCAAGTGCTATGGGGGGTGAAACAGTAGACAAATGTGAATGCAGCGCCCCCTCTCCAGCCAACATTAAAGTACTGGCTTTTCTTATCTCCCCTTTTTAGAGCAAACAGAGAACTCCATATCAGTCCCATGTGGGAGGATGATGAAATGTAGTTCTGTGCTTTGTTCTGGGTACATTTCCTAGTTGTCTGTTCAGGCTTAATCAATGACTCCCTCAGTACTTTCCAGCTCAATCAAAGGAACGGATATAGTATCTGCCAAAAGGATAAACCACTAGAGATTAGTGAAGTTTTAGGAGAACAGAGATTAGTAAAACCTTTGATTTTTTTTTTTACATCCTTGTGTAACACCAACAGACCCCGGTCGTCAGTGGGCAGGATCGAATCTGGGACCTCTGGAGCTAAATGCATGAGCCTCTATTACAATATTTCTCAAACTGGGGTCGCCAGGATGGTTTCTTTACCTGCCCCGTCCACAGGTCCAGCCTATCGTGGCTCCCACTGGCTGCCGTTAACCTCTGCAGGCCAATGGGAGCTGCTGGAAGCGGTGGCCAGTATGTCTGCATCGCTTCCAGCAGCTCACATTGGCCCAGAGCAGCGAACCGCGGCCAGTGGGAGCCGCGATCGGCTGGACCTGTGGACGGGCCAGGTAAACAAACCAGCCCGGCCTGCCAGGGGCTTTCCGTACACAAGCGGCGACCCCAGTTTGAGAAATCCTGCTCTATTGCATGAGCTAAAGGCCATATGGCTCTAAGCTAAGGCTGTATAGCAAACTCATTAATCTCTCTCCAAGTGGTCTCAGTGCCACTACATGGGACAGAGCACCACATGCAGGAGGTGTGTGGGTTACACTTGCACAGTTTCTTTCAAGTAGGGGACCATGTCCTGCACCAGCTCTGTGCAACTGGACTTTTAAATTGGGGCCTCTAGCAAGTATATAGTATGCATGACTGCCAGATGGACTCAGAGTGAAATGTACCCAGCACAAAGGGGTCTTGGGCCATAAGTGGGGCTCCTAGGTACTACAAGAATACAAAATAATAATTCAGAAACTGCCTACTTCATTATTAAACTGTCTACAAAATGTGAAATCATGAGCTACCTTATTTTGTTGTTTAGTGGGTGTGAAAAGTGGTGGAGGTGGCTTGTTAACAGCATTTGGCAATCCAGGTATGTAGGCTGCACAGACCTCACAATAGCTGGATTTAACGCCAGTACAACTGTCCCATTGTAGCTTGCCTTGTATATCTGCATCTCCTCACTAAATCAAAATAAATGGAGAAAAATCTATCTTTAATTTAAAATAACTGACCTGCTAATGTAGCTATTTATCATAGCTAGCAACTCTTGTGGAACAGTTAATGCATGGAAAGGTCACAAATTACATAAATTGATGTGTCTTTCAGGAGGACTATATTCTGCACTTGAAGAGAGAGAGATAGTGGGTTTCATCTCTAACTGTTACAATCCAGTGTTGCTTTCCTGTTGGGGAGAATAATGGGTTTTCAGCTCTGGCATTTAATGTGATAACATTGGCGGCTATTTTGCATAAGTAACTCTTACATACAAATCAACGGAACAGCATCTATTTGTGTAAAGTTGCATAATTTATAGTATACAAACTAAGCTATGCTTTTATACCAGAAAATGGAAATGCCAAGAGTAAATACACAGGAATACCCTAAATTAGTGGTGTTATGCTAGCAAAGCACCCTGGTTCAGGGTTATATTTTTCTGTGCCATTAGCATAGGGAGGAACTCCTTAAAATGCTTCAGGTCAAGCTCAGACCTTTTGACTGAGCAAAAGAAGTTGCACTGGATGACCTGTATTTAAAAAACTTTGTTAGTTGGGGTTCAGAGCAGTCCCAAACCCAGTGGAAGTTAATATACGATCAAATGGTAGCTGATAGGCAAAGGGTGGTACAGTAAAGCTCTCTCTAATGAGGGCAAACAAAAGGGTGGGGCTAGAACTGGTCAAACTTAACATGTTATGTTTCCTTAAAACTTTATTTTGTCACTATTGCCATACACTAACTTTCCATACATGTATTAATAAATCTTATTAATAACCTCACCTTGGTACCTTTTAAAGACATATTTGTGTTTCATCACCCTCATATCTCTATTTTGTTCAAATACCAAAAATGGTAACCATACATTATAAAATATATTTGATCTTCATAATGCTGGCTGTCCTTTTTTCTGGTGATAGAATTTCCTAGACTTCATTTCTGCATACCACTAATGTTGGGGGATCTGTCCATTTCCAGAAACAAGCAATCTCACATCTGGTTGCTAGTAGCCATTGTGTTTATCAGTGGATCCTTACCTGAGTCAGCTTCCTTTTGAATGCTAACCTAGTAGAATCACTATGGCTTTTGGGGAAAGCCTAACTTTAAATTCTATTTGTTTTGCTCCAGAAAATAGTATTATCTTAAAACATTCCCACCAGGTACACAAAAAGTTTCCTATTCATCAACCTCCTATCCAGCATTTATCTCCCTTTACACACACGCATGCGCACACACACACACATGCGCACACAATTATAGTTTCCTTAACTTAGTGAAGTATCATTGATAGTGTCTTGTAATTTTCCTTAGTTACACAAATAGATGAAGTTTTGGCCTTCCTCCAGGTATTTTGCCATTGTTCCAAAGTAATGAGGTTTTAGATCCTTTTCCCGTTTTTTTCATAAAGTTAGTTTTATCTTCTGGATCCATCAATAATGATTTGTTAAACTATGTAGCATTCAGGCCTGCTGAGGTGGCCTTTCCCATAATTAGTGTTTCTGGTCTTGATAATGGGCTCCTAAAACTTGGGATTCCTACATGGGACTTGATAGAAGGTTTTAGTTGCAAATAAGACCAAGCTGATGTATTAAGATTACCCATTATATCAATTTCCATAATTTTATCATTACAGAATAGCTGCTATACCTTCTTCCTCCAATATATTATGTATTTGATAAACCAGCTGAAATTCTGGATTGTTTCTGATGGATTTAAGTGAGGAGGGGAAGTGGCTACCTCTTCGCTGTGTCAAATTCCATATCCAAAATGTAGTTAATGATACCTGGATTGTTTCCCTTTTGTGTTGGTCTAAACCTTTTTTTTTAAAAATATTTGATTACAGTGAAGTTACAATAAAAGATTAACATTATACATGACTTGTTCAGGATCAGGTTAATGATCTGGCTTGCCAGGTGGGGAGCCCTCATTAAGTGACCAAATTTCTAAATACCTGTCTTCTTTTTAGCCCTTCTCTTGTGTATGTACATGGAGTGAAAGCTTTTCCATTACAACAGTAGTTCATATTTTATTATACCACAAATCCCATAAGAGGAGGGGGTCACATTTTTCCAGTAATGTGCAATGTGGAGTCTAGCTGCTAACAATAAGAAGGCAATTAATTTTTTGTTCTGTTTAAAATGCAGATCCTTTACTGGAGTATTTGTTGGTCTAAATCTTTTGGGTTGGGGGGGAAAAGTGCAGTGCTGTGCTTTGATTCATAGATCTTATTAGAGGGAAGGGACTTCATGGGTGATCAAATCCATCCCCATTCAGAAAACTATCAAACCTAGACATAGCTGATTGAGAGGCCTGCCTGTCCATCCAGTCTTTGAAAGCCATCAAAGCTTCCTGCAGTTCAGCATTCAAATAACGGAGCAGAAGGATTTTATTGCAGGTAGTACATAATGGCCTCAACTTTCTGCTTGCATGATTTTTCAAAATGCGGTTTGTTTCTCTCCCACTGTCTGCGTGGGACATAGAGGCATAGTACTGTGCCTGCAAAGACAGACCACTGTACTGCATTGTGGACGTGCCAGGGAAGGAGGCTGTAATTTCTAAGAAAACATCCATGTTTTCCTCCTGAGTAAATGCTTGATGGTTGGTTGCACATTGTTCTTGTGTTTGCACACACTTGCCATTTTGCTTATTCAGGCGGCCAGCTTTGGCAAATGTTCTCTTCCTTCATTCTGCTCACATATCAAAGAGAAACTATGGAAATGAAACACTAATCCATCACAGTTGTATTTTTAGGAGAGAACTGTAAACTTCTACTGGCAAATGGACATAAGGTAAGAAATCTTGACACATGACCCTTGCTCTGTTCTCAAGCTTTGCAGAATAATCCATAGCCTAAAATGGTTTCTGCAGTGTTTCAGCAATCTCTGCCTCATAATAGAAGGGGTTGATCAGAAATGCGGAGGGTTTGATCAGGACTGACATGTACCATGTACACTGCAGGTATTTTGAAACTCTAGACGTTTAAATCTATCATCCATAATATCCAGAGATTACTTGAGGGATCTCAAATTGCTGAACTTCACTCATCGTGCTCTGTTTTTTAAAAAAACAAACAAAAGAAATCTTTGATGGCAGTGCAATAGCAGATAAAGATTTTTAGGTCTTTCAGTCCCTCCAGTAAAAAACTAAACTTGCTGCCCATTTCTCTTTGTGTCTGCTCTGGTTTTTGTAATTGTGATCAACTGTGCACTGACTGTACAGTGTACTGTAAGCACAGCGATGCTTTGCATTCGGAGGACGTTATCCATACAAGCCTGTTCAGCTTTTCGACAGTTTTGCTAGCTGGCCTCCCTTTCATATTTTTTAACTTTGGAAGCATTAAATTATAATTTAAAGAAGCTTTTTGGCACTAAAGCTTTGTAAGCAATGATACAGAAGATGAATGGAAATTTTATTACTTCGTTTTAAGAGGATGAGGGAATGAACTTTGATACGGATTTAAGGAGGAAGTGGGGGAAACAGAAACTTGTAATCGTGTCCGCATTGGGTAATCAGAGATGGGTAGGATAATCTTTTTGTGAAACCTCAATTTCTTCTGGGCATATTTTCCATTTTCTTTGGTTTAGGCTTTAAATTCTTCCATGACATCCTCTTTGGGGCATGTAGAACCTCATACTAAGGGTTACACAGTGTTCTGTCCTCAATACACCTTTTGAGGACGTGACATGCCCACCTGTCTTACACGTGCTCAGATAATACAACGATGAGGTTTAGATTAGGTAACCTTTAATATACTTAGCTTGGTTTGTGTTGGTTCTTAAATAATGAATTAGAGCTTGGTAGTGCAAATACTGAGGAATTGGTTTGAATATAAACAGCTTGTCACAGTTGGGAATGACTGCAGGTAATTCTGCTGAAGGAAAATACGAAGACTTTATACCACTTATGCAAAATATGAGACAGTAGATTTTTTGGATATGCAAAGCAAAAGGATTTTTTTATAGCCCTTTTACTACTTAATTTTAAGCATACAAGAACAACTTGAAAATGTCTATTGAGAGGACACAGTTTATGAAGCCTTCCTAATTTAAATTTGGCTGCTTTTTGCAAAATACGAAGTTATTGAGTTCTGTATTTGAACCTACAGAGCACTTAAATATTAAATGAAAGGAAAAAAATATTAGGAATAAATAAATAATAATCTGTACTTGTACAAAATATTACTCTAACTTTGATTCTATTTTTGGCAGTATTGCCAGAGACTGTGGACCAATTATAGAGCTGGTTGAATAATGCAAAACATATTTGAAGAATTTACTTGCTAGATGATGTCAAAATTAATTTAATATTTGATGAGGCAAACAGGAGAGACAACATCTTACATTTGCCTAATTTAGCTTTGTCTAACCTGACTGCATTATCTAAGTACTGACATGGTACCTGTCAACATAGCATCTGGGCACTTAACAGACATGGGTCCTGACCACACTAGTATATAGTCCCATTGATTTTAGTGCAGCTGCATTCACATGAGGATACACATGGAAGTGTTTTCAGGATCAGTAAATAAAATGTCCTTTATTCCAAAGAGCTTATGATCTAATGTAAACGGAATTACCCTCTGCCCTACTGATGGTGGGGTGTCAAGACATAAAATAAATAGATGGCGTGCTGGGCCAGAACCTCAACTAGTATAAATGACTTGAGTGGAGATAGGCTGACTGTCCCATATACTGTAGTGTCTTTAACCCAAGGCTGTTGAAGCATTTACATCTCAACCCATTTCCATGAAGCATATAAGTATTATCCCTATTTCATAGATTGGAGCTGGGCGGGAAAACGATAGGATAAGTCTGACAGCCAGAAATCTAACCAGGACCACTCTGGCTCTTGCCCCTGTGCCTTTGCTTCAAAAAACTATAATCAAAATGGTGACTAGGTAGCAGGAGCTGATGAAACCAAAACCCATGTGGATGTGACGGAGTGTCTGCCAAGACTGATCAAGCTCTTGGAATGCTACCCCTTCCTATTTCTTTCACATACTCACAGACTCAGAGATTTTACGTCAGAAGGGACCAATGTGATCATCTAGTCTGATCTCCTGCACAAAGCAGGCCACAGAACCCTACCCATCCACTTCTATAACAAACTTCTAACCTATGTCCGAGTTATTGAAGTCCCCAAATTGTGGCTTGAAGACCTCAAGCTGCAGAGAATCCACCAGCAAGTGACGCATGCTCCATGCTGCAGGGGAAGGCGAAAAACCTCCAGGGCCTCTGCCAATCTGCCCTGGAGGAAAATTCCTTCCTGATTCCAAATATGGCTATCAGCTTAAACCCTGAGCATGTGGGCAAGACTCACCAGCCAGCAGGAAAGAATTCTCTGCAGTAACTCAGATCCCATCCCATCACCGACCACTTGGCATACTTATCTGCTGATAATCAAAGATCAATTGCCAAAATTAAGCTATCCCATCATACCATCCCTTCCATAAATTTATCAAGCTTAGTCTTAAAGCCAGATATGTCTTTTGCCCCCACTACTCCCCTTGGAAGGCTGTTCCAGAACTTCACTCCTCTAATGGTTAGAAACCTTCGTCTAATTTCAAGTCTAAGTTCTCTATGTGGGTACCAGTGATACTGCCAAGAATGACCTTGAGCGGATCACTGCAAACTACATGGCTCTGGGAAGAAGGATAAAGGAGTTTGAAGTGCAAGTCATGTTCTTGTCCATCCTCCGTGTTGAAGGAAGAAGCCGAGGTAGGGACCATGGGTGGCAACTCTGTGGGTGCTCCAGGGCTGGAGCACCTGCGGAGAAAAATTGGTGGGTGCTCTGCACCCACTGGCAGCTCCCCATCCCCCTGCCACAGCTCACCTCCGCCTCCTCCCCTGAGGATGCTGCTTCTCCCCTAGCTCCAGTGCTTGCCGTCATGAAACAGGAACAGTCAGCATGGATTCACCAAGGGCAAGTCATGCCTGACCAACCTGATTGCCTTCTGTGATAAGATAACTGGCTCTGTGGATAAGGGGAAAGCAGCAGACATAATATATTTTGACTTTAGCAAAGCTTTTGATACCATCTCCCACAGTATTCTTACCAGCAAATTAAAAAAGTATGGATTGGATTAATGGACTATAAAGTGGATAGAAAGCTGGCTAGATTGTCAGGCTCAATGGGTAGTGATCAACGGCTCGATGTCTAGTTGGCAGCTGGTATCAAGCGGAGTGCCCCAGGGGTCAGTCCTGGGGCTGGTTTTGTTCAACATCTTCGTTAATGATGTGGATGATGGGATGGATTGCACCCTCAGCAAGTTCACACATGACAGGGGGGAGAGAGAGATACGCTGGAGGGTAGGGATAAGGTCCAGAGTGACCTAGACAAATTGGAGGATTGGGCCAAAAAAAATCTGACAGGGTTCAAGAAGGACAAGTGCAGAGTCCTGCACTTAGGGCTGACGAATCCCATGCACTGCTATAGGCTGGGGACCGACTGGCTAAGTGGCAGTTCTGCAGAAAAGGGCCTGGGGATTACAGTACATGAGAAGCTGGATATGAGTTAACAGTATGCTTTTGTTGCCAAGAAGGCGAATGGCATACTGAGCTGCATTAGTAGGAACATTGCCAGCAGATTGAGGGAAGTGATTATTGCCCTCTATTCAGCATTGGTGAGGCCACATCAGAGTATTGCGTCCAGTTTTGGGCTTCCAACTACAGAAAGGATGTGGACAGATTGGAGGGAGTCCAGCGGAGGGCAATGAAAATGATTAGGGGGCTGGGGCACATGATTTATGAGGAGAGGCTCAAGGAACTGGGGTTATTTAGTTTTGCACAAGAGAAGAGTGAGGGGGGATTTGATAGCCTTCAACTATCTGAAGCGGGGGTGGGGGGGGGTTCCAAAGAAGATGGAGCTAGGGTGTTCTCAGTGGTGGCAGATGACAGAACAAGGAGCAATGGTCTCAAGTTGCAGTGGGGGAGGTCTAGGTTGGATATTAGGAAACACTATTTCACTAGGAGGGTGGTGAAGCACTGGAATGGTTACCTAGGGAGGTGGTGGAATCTCTATCCTTAGAGATTTTTAAGGCCCAGCTTGACAAAGCTCTGGCTGGGATGATTTAATTGGTGTTGGTTCTGCTTTGAGCAGGGGGTTGGACTAGATGACCTCCTGAGGTCTCTTCCAACCCTAATCTTCTATGATTCGATGTGATATGTTTTCCCTTCATAATAGCTAATAAATGGGGGAAGGGAAATTTGGAAATAATACAACATACATGCTGTGTGAAGAGAACAATATCTAAATAAATCAACAAAAAAGTTGACTTCCTATGAGGCATCAGCAAGTCCTGTAAAATGCTTGTCTGTCTTCCAAGTGTTAGGCAGAGGTCAGCCTCTTGTCTCCATTAAAGCCAGGGTTTGTGTTTGATGTCATTGCTTATAGGTTGTTTTACAAATCTGCCTTCTGCTAGGATCTTTTTCCTTGGTAGAGAAAGCTATTTATAACTATTTCCAGCTAGATCTCTTAATTGCAAATCAGCTTATACTTACCCATAGGTTAACAAATCTTGGAACTCCTTGGCTGACATACAAACTTTCAGTTAGGAGGCTAGTGTAAATAGTGTTCTATTACTAAGGATTTCAGGTTGATCTGTTATCGGGGTAGCTGTGTTAGTCTGGATCTGTAAAAAGCAACAAAGAGTGCTGTGGCACCTTATAGACTAACAGATGTGTTGGAGCAAAAGCTTTTGTGGGTGAATACCCACTTTGTCGTCTGATGAAGTGGGTATTCAGCCACGAAAGCTCATGCTCCAATACATCTGTTAGCCTATAAGGTGCCACAGGAGTCTTTGTTGCTTTTTAGGTTGATCTATGACACTGTTGGTGCAGATCTTCATGTGTAACAGCTGTTGCAACAGCTGTCCGGGTGCCAATGTCTCTGAGTGGGGACGTCATTGTTAACAGCTATTGGTCTCAGGAGTTTGGGAGGGGAAGCAGAATTGATTAGACTCAATTGCTTTGTTTTGCTTTTTGATGCAGAATACAGTTGAGATTCTGGAATATCCTAGGGCTCGTCTGCTTGCAGAGCTGCACCGGTTTAACTTGGGATTGAAGGTGGATTTTTTGTTGTTTGTTTTTTAACTGTTGTTAAACTGGTGCAAAAGGATGTGTGGACTCTCATTCAGGGGCAGCAGGTTTGTATAACTTTTGGTGGTGCCCAGAATGGGTCCACGTCCGGCCCTCCCTGCACACCTGCCTAATGCTCTGGGAGGAAGTTTGAGTGGGGGGGAGGGGTCAGGCTCTGGGAGGGAGTTTGAGTGCTGGGTGTAGGCTCTGGGCGAAAGTCTAAGAAGTGACTTATGCTAAATTTCAACAAAAGTAGTTTCAACACAGGAGTTTGCACTGGCTTAACTAAACTGATTTGTGTGTAGACGAGGCCCTGGGATTTGAAGCAACATTTGACTCACTGAAGATCATTACGGTGCACTTTTCTATCACAGTGGCACTGTGGTGGTTAGTAAGGGTATTCTCCTAGAAAGGTGGAGAAGAGGCATGTGTGTTCAGTGGGAACAGGACGCAGGGCACAGAAATATATATATTTCACCGGCATTTTGGTAAGAGAAGGATGGAGCTAAATAAAACTGTAAAGTGTTAACAATGAATAACTATCTTAAAACTGTAACATGGATCAAATCTTCATTTCAAGGTAAAAAGCCTCTATTTTCATAGTTTAAAGATTATTTTGAGAGATTGCTAAATCTTTTTATAATTTTGTTAGCATCCTTGATGTCAACGAGAAATGCTGTGTATGCAACAATAGCTCCTGGTTTGCTATTTTTGTTCTTATGACTTTTCTGACTTCATTAGTAACAGTGAAACAGCAAATTTGCTCAAGGGTAAAACTGGGCTCTGAGAATCATTAGTGCCGTTAAAAAATTTTTTTTAAACTAACATTTTTCTGTATTGTGCCAGATAGCTGAAATTTAACCCTGTAAAGCAGAATCAGTAAAATGGGCCATATGAATTTCTGCTGATAAGGAGGTTTTGAGATAATCCCTTTTTATACAGACCTGTGCCTGCAAAAGTTTAAGAATATTCATCACAGTAGCTGATTGATTGTTTTCCAAGTAATATATCCTGATGGGCTGTGAAGCCTGTCCTTTTCTTACGATAAATACATTGCAGAGATTTTGCTTAACTACAGGTTTGAGCTACTCCATCTTTAATTTCTGCTGCTCAGTTTTTAAGTTGGCTTTGGCAGTGTCTGGCTGAAATATAGTAGCATTGACATTGAAATCACATAGTGTGAGGTGGGAAAGGGGATAAGAGGAGATTCAGTGTAGTTCACATCGTGTTTGAAAAAAAAAATTTTTTCCTGAATATCCCTGAAACACTTGTACTACTTAGTTTACCTCCTATGCAGAGGAAAAGTCAATCTAAATTTGAATGTTTGGGTGACTGATAATGTATAGCAAAGTATATGCAACTGTAATCCCCAAAGACATGATAAAACGAAACATCCATGCTGCATAAACAACTGGAGTAATTTAAATATTAAGCCCTTTATGTCATTCAGAAAAACTCTCAAATTCCACTCTTAATTGTTTGCACCTGTAGCTGTGCAAATGAAATCACTTCCAGGTGAAAATACCTAGCTATCTGATTGCTTCCAAAAATCAAAAGTATTCCATTACGTGCACCTGCAGGTGCAGATAGTTGCCAGTGTTGCTTCAAAGGCTAGCTTGAGTCCTCTTGAAAACCATGGCCAGTTGTATGCAAGATTTAATGCATTATCACAAACAAGAGTAAAACATTGTATGGCAAGCTCCTCCTTTACTTTGGAAGGTCATGTGCTCTTTATCTTGCGAGAAAATCATTCAGAAACTTGTAGCATTAAAAAGGAAACTTAACTCTTGAAGTGACAATTGTTTTTCTGACAGAAAGAACAGTACTGTGAGAAACCTGAATACAGACCTGACATCCTGCTGGTCTTATCCTGACTGTCTTTTCATTTTAGAAACATGAAGCTAGTGAAAGCAAATATTCTTATTAATATGGTATCCCAAAACAGCTTGATAGTTTGATAGCATCAGTCTACTGAGAGGTGTTGCTTATGCACAATGCCCAGCCACTTCATTCAGGAGACTGCAAATATAAATCTAACCTGACCCAGTGTTTATCATCTTGCCTAAGATACGCAGAGTGACTTCAGCTCAGACAACCTAGCTCCGTGCTTTTGGCTCAACCAGGGGAAAGCTTCCTTTTAGGCTTATCTATTAAAGCTCCTGGCTACAGACCAAGGTTCCTGGCTAGTTCTGAGCTGTATGATGTGTCGACCTGTAGTGAGTTCAGCCATCAGAGAGTGATTAAGTACATGATAATATCTAGTCATATGCTGGTTGACAACAGTTTGGCTGTGCACAAGATACATAGAGCAGAATTGAGAATGCGAAGTGATAATAAATTCTGCAGTTCTGTTATGCCTCAGCTGTCTATTTAAAAAAAAAAACTTTCCCTAATATCAAGAGCCTGTAAATATTACCAGCATGTGTTGATGAATTGCTATGCAGCTGTAAAACTTGATTTAAATATACACTCAACCAATCCCTGGACCACCCAGATCAGGATTTGCCATCCAGCTCTAAACTGCTGGTGAGGGAAAGACTTCAGACCCCTGCACTCAACACAGAATAAAACTTGGCTATGGAGAAAAAAGGCACAATTACTTAAGAATGCTGAACTTTAAGAAGAGACAGCACAAACTCTTTTAAAGGCCCTATTGATGATGCACTGCTCCCTGGGGAAACCAGTCTTCCTATAGGTAGAGGAAGCCAAAACTGCAGCCTTTTTTTTTTTTTATATAGAGAGGGGAGGATCGGAAGGGATCGGAAAGGTTGCATGAACCTTCTAGGATTCCCTCAGTGGACAGCCTAGCTTCCCGGTACCTAACACTGAGCTTTTAATCATTTGATTAACAACTGTTTCCTATTGGTCAAACATATTGTTTCTCTGGTCCACTTAGGGTTGCCAGATGTCCAAAATGCCCAGTCAACTGAGCCATTAAAAGTCCAGTTGCCTGCCCTGGCTCTGTGCGGCTCCCGTAAGTGGCTGGCATGGCCCTGAGGCCTGGGAGGCACCACAGGCTGCCGCGTTTCGCGAGCTGGCTCCACAGCTCCTATTGGCTGGGAACCATGGCCAATGGGAGCTACAGGGATGGCGCCTGCCTCTGGGGGTGGAGGGCAGAGCGCATAGCTGCCTGGCTGTGCCTCCCGCTAGAGGCCGCAGGGACATGCCGGCCACTTCCAGGAGCTGCCTGAAGTAAGTGCCACCTGGAGCCTGCACCCCATACCCCCTCCCATGCCCCAATCCTCTGCCCCAGCCTAGAGCCCCTTCCTTCACCCCAACCCCTTGCACCAGCTCAGAACCCCCTCTTGCACCCAAATTCCCTCCCAGAGCCCCCCACTCCTGCCACACTCTAAATCCCTCTGCCTGGAGTCCCCTCCTGCCCCCAAACTTCTCATCACCAGAACCCGGAGCCCTCACCCACGCCCGCACTTCAACCTGCTACCCCAGCCCTGAGCCACTTCCTGCAACTAAACCCATCATCCCCGGACCGACCCCAGAGCCCCCACCTCCAGCCAGAGCCACCTCCTCGCACTCCAACCTCCTACCCCAGCCTGGTGAAAATGAGTGAAGGTGGGGGAGATCAAGGGAGGGATGGAGTGAGCTGGGGCAGGGCAGCGGGCAGGATAAGGATGTTCAGTTTTCTGCAGCCACAAAGTTGGCAACCTTCAGTCCATTCCTAAAGTGTGTACATACAGAACACTTATTTTTCAAAAATACAGTTTACAAGTTCTTACCTCTGGTATTAAAATCGAGTAACTTATTAGCGAGAGTTCTCAAACTGACTTATACACCATTTTGAGTAAACATTGCACTTTAAAGTCTTATTACTCAAAGGAGACATGGATGCTATGTGATCAAGAGAGCCTCTTCCAATTTTTTGTATTCAGGATTTGTCCTACAAGTATCTCCCCTCTTTCCTCATCACTGTCTGCTGTGTAGATGTACACATTGTTTCAGGATTTTCCAGTATTTTTATTAGTTAGGAACCCTGTACAGTACATGGAAACTCATTTATTAATATGCTCCATTTGGGGAAAAGTGTGGTGTTAACAGAACTTTGAATATTCACACTGTTGACTTCTCGTGGACATTACCCATTTAGGGGGCTGAGCAAACATTGTCTTTTATCCCAAATATTGGGACAATACTAATTTTTTTTGAACAGTTGTCCTAAGTCCTTATATATGGGACCAGGTTCTGATCTCAGTTACTCCACTGTATTTGGGGTCCTTTATCTCCTTTAAATCCCCCCCGCAAAACAAAACAAAAAAGGGTTTGTTATACACACGCATTTAAGTGGTTCAGCAGACTTACTGAAGCAGCAATATCTTAAAATGTGAATATTTCTGGATTCAGTATGGTATCCTGTGATATAATTTTAGGAGGTGAGGAGACTGTAATAGGCTGCTCTTACTAATTACTTCATCTGAATAGAAAACTATCAAAGTACTGTTTAAGTTCCATACTGGGGCTTATGAATCCAGCTAATCCTCAATTCTTCTATTAAAAATGGAATCTCAGATTCACTCATCTAGTTGCAACTAACTTTTCTGCGCAATACTGTTAAAAAGTTTAAAAAAAAAAAAAAAAAAAAAAAAGACTATTTGGTACAAAGTAACATTGGTTTCTTCAGGAACGTTTTTCAGCGTGGATTTTGTAATATAATGACCTATTTAAAATTTACTCGAGAGATGCAGAATTTGCCCTAGGATTGTAAATGACTTGATGTTGACTATGTGTATATTCAGTGTCCACTCTTGTGTAGTCATGAGTTAAGCTTTAAATCTGTCCAGACTTAGACTGACCAAACCTACCCGTGGCCCACTCTTCTCAGGCAGGATTAGTCATATTTTCCTGAAGTTTCCATTTAATTAATTCCTCATCATTTGCTGTCATCCAAATCGAGCTGCTCCTAGAATATGGGGGATTATAAATCAAGTAATAATGAAATGAAGTCATCTTCAAGTGGGTGTCTCTGGTTTCAGTTGTACTTGTTGCAAGTGTTTGGGGAAATTAGTCCACCTCGTGTTTTTTCCTTTGGTAAGAATGTAAGTGAAAAGAGAAGCTTTATCGTGGTGGATGGTTCTTTAATGGGGGGAAGGGAAAATGAATTGTCTCATAAGGGTAGAATAGGATGTGCTGTGGAGTCTTGATAATTTAAGAGTGGATTGCTCCCTGCCCGCTCCTTTAAAGTTAAAGTATTTTGGTGATAAATTCACAATTTAAAATCAGTTCAACTCAAAAAACATTTTTACTTGTCAACACAGAACTTAAAATGGAATGACTGAGATCAACAAGACCTTCATGAGATTTCAGGTTTGAGTCACATTTCATACTGGCAGCCCTGTAAACACAATCCAAGATCTGAAAATCAAGCTGGGCTCATCCCTTGTGGCCCACCATCACCAATAATGTACTGCAGGACAACTTATGTCCCAATTGACATGTAAGAAAATAACTTGCTTTGATTTTGCACCCCTCCCCCACCCTTTTTAAAGTGCATGTCTCGACTCTATTATTCTGTGCTGGAAATGATCATTCCTTGGTTATTTATAGATATACGTTTAAAAATTCTATCCCTCTTTTCAATTCAAGGGATCCAGATACGCTTTGCATACTATATGCAGTTTTTAGTGGGCTGCAGCAGCAATTGCAGGAGGTGAGGAAGGAAGTATATGGTTACACAGACTGGTGCACAAAGGTTGTGAACATGCACAGGTAATTTTGGTAAAGGACACATATGCAAAGTGGGGAGGGGAGGTCTTTTATCTAGTCAGAACAGAGAAGAAAATCAATGTGTTTTAACATGGCTAAATGTAAATGTATCTATCTAGGAACAAAGAATGCAGGCCATCCTTGCAGGATGGGGGATTCTGTTCGGGGAAGCAGTGACTCTAAAAAGATTTGGGGGTCGTGATGGATATTCTGCTGAACGTGGGCTCCCAGTGCAACCCTTGTGGCCAAAAGAGCTAATGTGATCCTGGGATGCATAAATGGGACTCTTAAGTAGGAGCAGAGAGGTTATTTTTGTGATGGGTTGGATCACAGAAAACCTCTTGGGAACTGCCAACTGAGGTGCTGGGACTACCTCTGAGCCTGTCTTCCGTGGCAGCTTAGGACTTATGAATGATACGTACATACAAATAGGATGACCACATTCAGTAGATTATAAGCTTTGTAATGATACCTTACAAGAGACCTTTTTCATGAAGCATATTCCAGTTACATTATATTCACATTCATTAGCATATTTTCATAAAATCATATAGAGTGTAACATCACACCCTCCTCCTGAACTTACTGCCAGAGACCTGGGCACTGTCCATGGCAGAGGCAGTATACCTAAAATTCCTCTTTGGGCTCCCCTCTGAGGCAGACACTCCTATGTCCTCCCCAGAAAGGAAGGAGACCCTAATCCAGCTGTGGGCTCACAGCTACCAGCTATGACAGACCTTCACTGACCAGCAAAATCCCTCCCCCCTTCACTCAGGTTGGGCTTGCCTCCAGCTACAGAGTCCGTGGGGTCTGTTCCCACTGCAGTAGTCACTAGGACCCCAACTTCCAGCTCCAGGATACATGTCTCTGTGCACCTCTTCCACTCCATTACAGCCAGTTCGTGCTTCTGGGTCTCAATTTGCTTTATCTTTTAAGTCCAAGGTTTGCTGGTGGGCATCCTTTTCCCGGGCAAATTTCACATCAATTTCCATTTGTCTTCCCTTGAGACCATCACTCGATGAGCTAGGATACCACAGAGGACCCCCTCCTGCCAGAACAGGCACCCCTCCACTCCTGTCTTGCTAAGTTAGACACTTCATTCAGCTCCAGCACAGACACAGAGGTTGGGCCACACCTGTCTGCAGTTCACTGAAACTGAGATGCACTCAGCTCAGGGGCTTCTTAGTTAACAAGAAACTTTCCCGGCACCCAGCGTTCAGCCTTTCTGGGCAGTTTTCAACCTGTGCAGCTCTAGCTTCTTCTGATCTTCAGTCTTACTTATTTTGCTTATCTTTCTGTCCTTATTTCCCTTACCAAAATAAGCAAACAGAAAATAACAAACCAGTAACCACTTTGTCTGTTCTCCAGGCACGACACCCAAAACTCACTTAAAATTACTACCAGTATCTCAAAGCAATCAGCTGTGCACAGATCCTGCTTGACTACGCCACTGTGACAGTTGGATCACAGAAAATCCGATGGGAACTGCCAACTGATGTGCTGAGACTACCTCTGAGCCTGTCTTCCCTGGCAGCTTGGGACTTCAGAACCCTGCCTTGTTTGAGCCAGACACTCTAGCCTGCTACAAACACAGACCCAGGTCCCCAGGTCTGAATCACGTTCCTTGAAAGCTGCAGGCTTAACTGAAAACAGTTTAAGAAGTATTCCTGTCTCCAACATTCAGGTACCCAACACTCAGTGAGGTCCAAACCCCAAATAAATCCATTTTACCCTGTATAAAGTTTATACAGGATAAACCCATAAATTGTTCGCCCTCAGTAACACTGATAGAGAGAGATGCACAGCTGTTTGTCCCCCCCCCAGGTATTAATACATGCTCTGGGTTAATTAATAAGTAAAAAGTGATTTTATTAAATATGAACAGTAGGATTTAAGTGGTTCCAAGTAATAACAGACAGAACAAAGTGAATCACTAAGCAAAATAAAATAAAACACACAAGTCTAAGCCTAATACATAAGAAAACTGAATACAGATAAAATCTTGCCCTCAGAGATGTTTCAATAAGCTTCTATCACAGACTGGACGCCTTCCTAGTCTAGGCCCAATCCTTTCCCCTTGTTCAGTCCTTGTTCCAGCTTAAGTGGTAGCTAGGGGATTTCTCATGACTGCAGCCCCCTTTGTTCTGTTCTACCTCCTTATATATCTTTTGCATAAGGCAGGAATCCTTTGTACTTCTCTGGGTTTCCACCCAAATTTCTAAATGGAAAAGCACCAGGTTAAAGATGGATTCCAGTTCAGGTGACATGTGTCACTGTAACACTTCAAGTCCTCATTGACTCCCAGGAAGGCCTGCAAGCAAAGAGAGCCATCTACAGTCAATTGTCCGGTTGATGGGAGCCATCAAGATTCCAAACGACCATTAATGGCTCACACTTTGCATAACTACAGTAGGCCCTCAGTTATATTTCATATTTCTAGTTTCAGATACAAGAGTGATACATACATACAAATAGGATGACCACACTCAGTAGATTATAAGCTTTGTAATGATACCTTACAAGAGACCTTTTGCATGAAGCATATTCCAGTTACTTTATATTCATATTCATTAGCATATTTTTATAAAATCATATCGAATGCATCACAATTTTACATCTATATTTGGCTCTGATTCGACCGCTACTGGACTACAATGTCCATTTCTGGTACCGGTAATACAAGAGAGATGTTGATAAATTGAAGAGGGTTCAGAGAAGAGCTACAAAATGATTAAAAGATTAGAAAACATGCCTTTATAGTGATAGACTGAAAGAGCTCAATTTATTTAGCTTACCAAAGAGAAGGTTAAGGAGTGACATTATTACAATCTCTGACTAGCTACATGGGGAAAAATATTTAATATTGGGCTCTTCAATCTAGCAGAGACAGGTACAACCTGAGCCAATGGCTGTAAGCAGATGCTAGACAAATTGAGACTGGAAATAAAATGTAAATTTTGAGAGAGTGAGAGAGAGAGTAATTAACCACTGGAACAATTTACCAAGGGTTGTGGTAGATTCTCCCTCACTGACCATTATTAAATCAAGATTGGACGTGTATTTCTAAAAGATCTGCTGTGGGAGTTATTTTGGAGACGTTCTATCGTCTTCGTTATAAAGGAGGTCAGATCACATCACAATGGTCCTTTCTGGCCTTGGAATCTATGAATAAGCCTCTAAAGTCTCAGCCCTCCATTATTTTGGATGTGGGTCTCTATGATGAGTTGACCTGTTGGGATTTGGACCTGTGTTTCCACTGAGCTGAGAGTCACAAACTCAGTGCTCAAACTACTCCCTAGCTTGAAGTTCATAGTAAACTAATTGATGCACAGTATCTGTACACCAAAGTCTCCTCCCATCAGCGTTAACGGCACAGAGATCTGGGCCATAAGTTGCATCTGTTTAACTTGTTTTATCATGTCAGGCATTGGATGGAAAAATCCTGCCCCTTCCATAATGGCTTCATAAGGTGGCCTGGCAGTAGAGTGGTGTGACTCTGCTGTGCAAAGGGTGGCAGAACTTTGCCAGAAGGGACCGGGCAGGTGGTGCAGACCCTTCCATGAGACCCCTGCTCTGTGCTAGTTCCCTTTGCAGAGGGTGAAGCCAGAGGAGCTACTGCTATAGAACCCGCCCCTGCAGAGAGAAGCATGTCTAAGGGCATGCGTAAGCTATTTCAGTCGCTATGTTAGAATAGCCTCCATGGAGGCGTTTGTAGCTCCTCCCTGCTTATCGTCCAACCCTGGTGCAGTGCCCCACACCTGAACCGGCTGCTCAGACCAGGATTTGCCCCGTTAGGCACAAGGAATAAGTTGAGGGAAGGGGAAGAGAAGAGAGTGGTCTCAAGTTAAAAATAGCTATTACGTTTGAGCCAACTCCATTAGAGCTAAACTCTTGAGCAAAAGTATGGAGACCACATAAGTCAAAGACCAGCTCTTTCAAGAAAAGAACAATCCAAAAGGGACTCTAGCTGCTGTACTCTAGTACTTGCTGCTCTCAAGTGAGCAGAGGTGGATCTTGGCATTGGATGGCATTTTAGATTGTTGCTTTGTCTCTTAAGGCTCCTCCATCCCTAGAGGGTGGTGGGATTAGATGAACTGCACTTCCTGCACACAGCATCATAGCTACAAGCTTAAAGAGCCTTTCACTGTCCCAGACTTTTGGCACAATATCTTGATCTGTGTTGTACAATCAAGTCTCAGTTAAAAACTTGTCGTGAAGGCCTTTAGATGGGTGGTGTGTGGGCTTGCTTCAGTCTTCTCTAAAAAGGTTTTGTTCAGAATGTTCCGCTGCTCAGCATGTCACAGCCCTTGCATGTTTAAAAAATGTCAAGTATTCAACTCTGCTTCATTTCAATATCTCACAAATATCTTTTTGTTCAGTCCCCCTTCAGAAGCAGTCATTATGCATTGTAGTGCAAATTGCGGGCAAACTGTATCTTCAGTTCATTCTCCTTAAGCACTCAACTATTAAGCTGGTTTCTCTTCTCTGTACATGCATGTGGTCCAGGATTGCCAAAGTCAGAGGGCAATATGATCTCATGCTTACCCAACCATCTGGACCTAACCTTGTGAACAAGATGTTTGAAATACAGAGGAAACTTTTTCGAGGGAGTGGAACTGAGACCTCAGTCGGAAAATCATTGTCCCGTTACACACTAGGTTGCTAAGAGAATTATTAATATTAGGAAACACCTTTTATTTATACTGTTTACTTTTAAATATAAAAAGTCCTACACAAAGGCAGAGGAAGTAGGCACACTGTTGACACTCTGTGGAAAGGGTGGTGAGCAGGACGGCTTCCTGCTGCCTTAGTGTCAGGAAAAACATAATGGAAAGAAGTGTCAGCACTCGGGACTTTTCGCTGTCTATTTGTTTTTATGATTAGTAACCTTATGAGTGTGTCTGGCAAGCAAAATTGGCTTAATCACACAACCAAGCCCAATGAGACTCTTCCTTGTCACTGCAGCATGCTGCATAGCTGCATCTCCATATATAGATGATGTATAGTTAAATAGAAAATCTTCCAAAAGTGTTCCTTGTGTTGGTACATCTACACCAGTGAGAAGCTGTACAGGTAGATGGAGAACACAGTGGGACAATGTGTATATTGCCTTAATAGTAAGAAGTGTCATGGCATATTGGTTTCGAAACTCACTCACCTCCACTCTAGTCAGCTTTTGCTGTCAAGGTATCAGTATATACCGTGCATGGCTATCTGGGAAGGGACACTTACGGCTGTAATCCCCAACCGGGTTCTGGAGATCTGGCAACTCCAATTCTGCTGTGGAGTGCCAGCTGGTTTTAAATCAGGATTTCAGGAGGCACTGATTGTCCAGTGCTATGTTCTGAAGGGCAGTTTGGGACTTTCTCAGTCACAGTCACTCTGGTAGAAACCATCTCACCAGAGACATTGCTGAAAGGGCAGCTGGCCTTCTCTGAGATGATTTGAAGTGGCTTTTTAAAAATGAAAATGGATAGGAGAAAGTAATCACAATAATAGGGAAAGTTTATTAATGCCTTCTCTACTATTTCTTACTCTTGGACTAGTAACTATTTTTCATGTTAAATGATATTGCCTTTTTTGGGAGGAGGTGTTGAGCAATATATCCTAACAGCAATAAGCCATCCTAGTGTGTGCATTGATGAGTGCAAGCGATTAACCTGTAGCATCAACCAGTACCTTACTAATTCTAACTCTACTAATATGCTTGAATCAAGGATCTAAGGGTATGGCTACACTTGAAATTTCGGCAGCGCTTTGAAGTGTGAGTGTGGTCAGAGCGCCAGTGCTGGGAGAGAGCTCTCCCAGCGCTGCACGTACTCCACATCCTCTACGGGTGTAGCTTGCAGCGCTGGGAGCCACGCTCCCAGCACTGCGGCACTGATTACACTGAGGCTTTACAGCGCTGTATCTTGCAGCGCTCAGGGGGGTGTTTTTTCACACCTCTGAGCGCGAAAGTTGCAGCGCTGTAAAGTGCCAGTGTAGCTAAGCCCTAAGAAACTAAGGTCAGTGCTCTCATGTGAATATATTTTAGTTTCTAAATGTACCATGTCTATACTGCCCCCTATAGCTGGAAATCTGGGGAGAGGCCGAGAAATAATTTGTAAACGTGCTGCTAGGTAGGGTTCTGATTTTAAAATCCAGGCACAGTGAAAATGTAAGGTTAATGTAGCATTAATGGTCCTATGGCATCCAAACTTGATGAGCTCAGCGACCATTGCATATATGGTAATGTACACCATGTATGGAAAGAAGATAAAAAAAAAAAATCTTGAATAAGATGTTCTACACTGTGCAAACCAGGTAACAGGCAGTAGATTTCAATTCCTTGGTGCGATGGCTGCCAATCTTAGGGAGAAGAATTTAGTACTGTAATTTGTGTACAGAGCAGAACTAATAATGTCTGCAGTGCAGCTGGGGGTATCGTTCCCAGCGGATGGGTAGATGGACACACACTAGCTCTGCTTGAGCTAGAATGCTGGAAATGGCAGTGTAGCTGTGGTAGCGTGGGTGACTGCTAGGGCTAGCTGTCTTGAGTGCATACCCCGGAGATGTGGGAGGGTTTGTACTCAAGCAGCTAGCCTCCCCTCCTACCCTGGCTACACTGCTCTTTTTAGTGTGTTAGCTTGAGCAGAGCTAACATGTCTGTCTACCCACCCTCCAAAGCACACTCACAGCTGCAGTGGTAGCTGTATCCTAAGAGATAATGACAAGTGGCTATTTCTCTTGTACAATTGGCAGAGAGATGCTCTTGAGTATCCAGCTTCCTCTGGAGAAAACTCTGGTGGACTAAATTTGCTGCCTTACTAACAAAGCTGCTAATTTCTAGTCAGAAACAGGAAGCAGATTTACAGGCAGAGCTGTTTTGTTTTTTATTATTTTAAACATTCTGTTGCAAAAATAGCCAGGTGTGGTGTATGTACTGTTACCAATGACACTGTATTGGCAATACATTCAGCACAAGTAGAGAGATGGCACTATAGATAAGTGAGGTCCAAACTAGATCTGGCAGTACATTAAAACTTACATATTTTTGTGTATGCATTAATTAGATTTTAAAATTGCAGCCTGTCTTATATCAAGCCAATGCATCTAACATCTTTGTCCCAACTTGTACATAGCAGTTAGAAATCTCAAGGTTTAGCTCTTCTCCTTGGCTTCTAAGTGAGCAATGTGCCTTGCTAATAAGACACTTGTGCACTTCAGGTGGTTCATTGTGTTCAGAGTAAAATCCACCCTCCTCACTCTGAGTCTCTGTTTCAGCACCATTTCCCGATCTGTGGCAACTACTTTAGCTTATGGGCTGTGGACCATTGGGAAGATGGAAGGATCTAAATTCAAGATGCTATGTAGATTGGCCCCGAATCATCCCAAGCCACTATAAATGGGAAATTTTTACAATAAAAAGGTTTGTTCCCATAGAAAACAGATCCAGAATAATTTTGAGAAAACAGCTTTCTCATTGGAGCTTAAAACTAACAAAGGCCGAGCTAATCAAATACAGATAATGAATCTAATAAGACAGATGGCGTCTCTTCTCTTCTTGTTTTTCTGTAGTCGTAGTAATGACCATATCTTGCTAGACTTGTGATTTACATTAAAACTACTCAGTGAGACCTTTGACTGTGTGTTAGTTTCTCAAATCCAGGAGGCCGAGGAAGATTGCACAAAGGAAGAATCAGTGCTAAGCTAGATGTAGGCTGTATTTGGTGTTAATTCATAGATTTGTGGTGCTGAACCTAATGGTCTAGAAGGCTGAATAAACATGGTATTCATGGAAGGGAACGTGGTAAGGGGTCTGGCAGTTCTGTAAGCTGCAAGAGCGATGGGGAAAATGGAGGGGTGTATGCGTGGTTTGGAGGAGGAGGTAAATTTGAATGCTTAAGTACATAAGTTGTAAAAGATGGTCTGGAACCAAGCACCAGTCCCTCAACTTTGAGGTAGTTCAGATTGATGTCAGAACCTCACAGATTGGGCCTATTTCTAATACAGAATGAATAAAATGGTCCACGGAGGATACTTCTCTATTTGAATATTGTGAATTTTTAATTAACAAGACATAGCAAACAGTGTGGGGTTGTAACATGCTTACAAGACACCTAGCTAGATGCAGGAAATTTGGGTGTTTATATCCACAGTGGGGGAAACTAGGGCATTTTCGGAGGAGCCTTGATTATTTAAAGTATCCTTCTCATACACTGTCACAGGGTTCACTCAACACTAGCAGGGCCTCATGCTGGGAATTAGCTCCGTCAGGCATTGCACTCCCCTTCCCCCATGCCCTGTGTCCATCCTCACTCTAGGGACTGCAGTTTCCTCTCGGTAGCTTGGGCCTCTGGCCAGGTCACTAAGGTGCTCCCCTTCTGGGGGATTCAAAGTTCTTCCAGACCCACCACCTGGCATCTCCAATGCCTTTGCTGCTTTCCCGTGGCTGGTAGGAAAACCCAGGCCCTCTCTCTACACTGAGTTGCAGTTCAGGGACCCTATAGCAAGCAGCCATGGTCTCTGCATGGTCCTACCCCTTGCTGCTGTTTCCTGTGGCTTCTTCCTACTTATTTATCTGGCTTCCCATCTCCCTCCACTCAGGGAGTGGCTGCAGCCTACTTCCTTGCCTGCAACCCCACACACACATCTGTAGCCAGCTTCCTGGCTTTGTAGGCCCCACCTGTTCCTGTAGAGGTGAGCCTGCCTACAATTACTTAGTTCCCTGCTTCCTGGCTCTTCCTCCAGGTGCAGCCTAGGGAGTTAATTGGCCATCTTAACTCTTTCCAATCCTTTGCGGGATGGATACCCCACCACATACACACACAGGCCTTGTCTCCACACAGCTGTTTAAATTAAAGTTGTAATGTTAAACCCATTTAGAGCTTTCCTAAACAAATGAAAGATTGTGTGTAGACCTGAACTTAGTTAAATTGGAACAACTTCCTTGTGTGGAAACTCTAAATCTATTTTAGTTTAAGGAACCTCTTATATTGGTTTAAGTCTGTGTTTTACTGATTTAACCTCAATTGATATAGGGTAATCTTAATCCTGAATATGGGCACACACATACAAAGGGTTGCTTCAATTTAACAATTAATTTCTAAACCGACTTAGTCTAATTATTGCACATACTGTTTAGACTAGATCTCAAACATGCTTTCCACTCCTTTAAATCCTCCCATGAATGACAATTGTGTCGGTGCGCTGGGGGACCCTAGGAGAGGTAAAATAAAAAGTCTTCAAAAAAGAGTTATTGGATGACCCAATGATCCTAAAAGTGATTCTTCTAACTCTCCTCAAACCAGTGACACACCTTGCCATCATGGGGCTACTTTGCATTCATGTACTTTTCAGCAAAGTCCTTTGTGGAGGGAATTTATTTGAAATAGTTCCAAAAGTTTATGTAAAAACAATACCAGAATATTAAGTCTGATTATTGATGGGAAACACATTTTTGCTCCTATGGTTCCTAAGTCATTAGAAGGTAGAACAAATCTGGTAGCACTCAAATACGAGGGGGAAGGGGATTGTTGGCACCAAAGAAGTGTCCAGGCTGCCAGGCCCAATGAGTCTTACAGATCTGATGCTGATATTTAAGCATATGTAATAAAGTGTAAGCTTTTAAGAAATAGTTTGTCCTTCCTATTCACTTGTACATTTGTGGTCCTTGACTCTTCCTAGTTACATAAAAGGAAACAGTATTAAGTTAAGCCTCTTCCAGGCTAGATCTGAGTTTCCTTTGATATCTGGCAGGTTTTTGTGCTTAAGAAGATTAATAATTTTTTCCCTCTGCCTAGTTTTACTGAAACTAAAGATTTTCCAAGCGTGTAAACACAACTGTGTACAGGAGAGAACATGTTCTTGTATTTTCTTTCCTCTTTTTTAAGGACAGAAGCAACCTTATTGAAATGTGCTTCCTTTCTAGCTACTAATGGTTTTTTCCTTCCTTCCTTATTGCAGTAAGCTTAACATTCTCCCTTCCCATTGGATGTAAAACATTTCAGCCTGGACTATTTTTCCTGTTAAGGTGTTGAGTCACTGGCCCTAAAAGGGAACCTGGATTCAGCAACGTGACGGCTAGATGTTGGGTGGGTGCAAGGTCTTTGTTAATCTGGGGACTCAGATAATAAGGTTAATGGGGGAGTGCTGTTCATCTATGTACAGGGCTGCTCCACATTTTCTTTCTAGCTTTCTTTCTGGATGTTTTTCTTACATTGTATCTGGATAAAGTCCAGGATGTTATACACTCAATATCTGCAGGAAAAACAGTTCCTGTTAATCAGCAGTAGTGTTCCATTTTACGCCAGCTCAGGTGGGAACTGCCATTTCAGTGGGGTGCTCTGCACTCCTGAAGGGAACCTTAGCCTCCAAAGCTCTGGCAACACAGAGATGGGAGGGTTTGGAGACCCCACCCCCACCCTCTTCCAGGCCTAAGGTTGCATCTTATCTGAAAATTGAATTGCATAAACTCACAAGCCCATGTAAAAGGTCACTCATCTGCCCCTAGGCAGATTACTGAGGCTATGTCTACACTATAAATGTACTATAGCAGCATAACTACGGAACCACAGGTGTAGTGTAGATACTCCTACAGCAACAGAGGGTTTTTTTCCCCCGCTGTCATTGTAGGAACTTCACCTTCCCCAACAACAGTAGCAAGGTCAACAGCGGCTAGATCCACATTGCCACAGCACTCAAGGGTGGAATTTTTCACACCTGTGAGCCCCATAGCTTTGTTGACCACACTTTTAAGTGTAAACTAAGCCTAACACTTAATATTTGATGCTATAGCAAAACACCTAACTGTCAGGCGGTTAGGGATACCACTTGAATTTGGTCAGGCAAATGGTGTCAGTCTATATTGCCTATGTGAACAAGGTCAGTAAGCAAAGCTGCTGGAACCTGCTTTTGTGTTCTGGTTGGACTGCTGTCTCATAATTTACTGGCTTCTTTTCTAAATTCTGAGAGACTGCCTGGGAGTTTTGGTACTGTTACTGTGTTGCTTTCAGATGAGTCATGAATTACAAAATCAATCTATTATCTGTTAAATGGGATGTAAAGGTGAGTTGCTAATAGTTCTCTTGCCAACTGCTTTTGTATAAAGATGTCTAGTTGTAATGAATCAACACTATCAGTCTGATCCTGCTTCCATTGAGTTCATTGGGAACAGGTTTCTAAAACGTAGTGTAAAGGGCTAGTGGGTGTTATCCTTATATCAGGAGTTTGCTTCTGGTGGACTCTGGCTTGCCATGTGACAGTTAAAGATTGTTTTTTCCTCTGATTAAGAGAACTCCAGTCTCTTGGCTGATTCTTAGGGCAACTCTACACTAGAGACTGTACTGATGCAGCTGCATCGCTGTCGCGCATCTGGTAAAGACGTGCTGTGCTAACGGGAGAGCATCTCCCGCCGACATGGCGCTGGGGTGGACAGCGCTTAAGTCGATGTAACTTATGTTGCTCAGGTGTGTGTGTGTGTGTGTGTGTCTTTTTCACACCCTTGAGCCACGTAAGTTGCATCGACTTAAGCAGTCGTGTAGACCAGCCCTTAGTAAAATAAATTCACATTCACAGCAGGGTTGGAGCTAGTGTTAGCAAAACAGCTGCTGATAGGCACCGTATTACTTGTTTGTCACTGGGAGTGCTTGGGAATCTTGCTAAATACAACACCAGAGTCTGTTCTGGGAGGAATGAAAAGCTCTGAACAAAAATGGAGGCAAGTACCTGCTCCCCAGCTTATCATTCTCAACGTGTTAGCGACGATCCAGTCTGTAGTCCAGCCGTCTCTTCCCCTGTGAGTCCTGGGTGCTATGTAGACTAGTCTGTAGTATTCAGCAAATATTATATCCTTTCTTGTGGTGCAGTCCACAGGAGGGGACTCTTTACTAATGATTCCCTCACTAAGTTGTTCTTGCATCATCCAATGTGAGGGAGCAGGGTGTGTCCCTATATTTTGGGGACCCTTGGGAGTCCAGAGATATCTATGTAGCTTTCCCCATACCCCTGCCATCTTTTGTCCCTGGCAGCACCCTAGCAGCCTTGCCTTATCCACCGCTGGCTGTGGATTCCACTGATGGGGGGGAAAGTTTAAGCAAAAAAGGCAACATGAGGCTGAACAGACTCCTTCAAAGAAATTCAGTGGGGATAGTACACGTCCCTATCAACCCACTCTGCAGTGTTAAGAAAACACCCTTCTGTGCAGAGGGGAGGGAGATTAATGAGTGGAGGGATCTCTACATGTGCAGATCTCTGTGGAGCAATGCTCTGACCATGTGAGATTGATCAATGTTATGTATTACAATGTTCTGGTTCATGATTATAAAAGGGCAGTGGGGTTGATTAGAGTCAAGGAGTAGTCTCCAGCCCACAAGGGGAATGACTCGGATGTGTCTGAACCCCATCTACCTTCTTTGGGTAGGTCAGGGTGCACAGGTAGGTTTGGTGTTAAACTCTTAACTGAGAATTTCCTGAGACAAGGTGGGCGAGATATTATCTTTTTATTGGACTAACTTCTGTTAGAGAGAGAGGGACAAGCTTTCGAGCCGCACAGAGCTCTTCAGGTCTGGGAAAGGTACTCTGAATGTCACAGCTAAATGCAAGATTGCACAGATTGTTTAGCATAAATAGTTAGCCTGTATTCTGAGACCACTCACTCTACCTTGAATGGGATTAGCAGATCTGAGTCATGCAAATTCCAATGCTGAGACCATGTTCTATTTATTCTTTGGTCATTACAAGGAAGGGTCTAGTGCTGGAGTCCAGCAGGATCTCTAAGAGGAGCTTTGTGCCAGTACAACTAAAATATGGCAATTGGGCAAAATTATCATGGTCTCAAACAGCTTTTTTTAGTTTTAAACTTTTTCCCCCAAAAACTTTCTCTTGGGACTGACTCAACTTTCTCCAAAGAAATCACTTTGGACTGATATCCAGAATGATATTAGCAATCATAGGCTCTAGAAGTTGTGTGAAAGCGTGTTTTCAATCTTAAATATAGGATCACTAAAGATAAAGTATATGTACTGGTCTATGCTTATAATCTGATAGTTGCAGGGAATAAAACTAGGATTTGTGCAGCAAAAAAACTTCCGTGAAAATTGACGAGAGTTTAAACATGGGGGGAGAATCAGGAAGTTGGTTACAGTTCCTGCATTAACCGTAACCCCATCCTTCTATTTCTGTATCAGAGTTAGTAATAGATGAATTAGACAGATTAAAATAAGTATTTTTAAAAAATCAACCCGTTACTCATTCCCTAGAACCAAATCAAAAATTCTTTTAAGGAAATTGATCCCTCTCTCTAATTGGTAAGGTTTGTACCTGTTGATGCGATGGCTTTTATCTTCTCCAGTAGTGGCATCCTATAATACAGGCCATGCGTGCAGAACCCCAAATCTCAAGGGTTCCCACGCATTCTGTACTTGCTAGCCTAAGCTCCAGGGAATCCTCTGGGAAGACTACACTTTAAACCCACAGCACCAGTGCTGGGTTGCTGGGGGAGACAATATGCCTCTCTCTGCTAAAATACTCTTTCAGGAATGGGGGCTTAGTCCCTTGAAAACTACTGCTACCAAGACAGTCTCCATCACCTCCAAGTTACCAGCTCCACGTCAAGTTTTTACTTATTTAAAACCATTTGGCTCCCTTGTTCTTAATCTCAGCAGAGACCAATAGAATGGGCCTAGAGGCCTCATTATGTAGAAGCACCACTTCCCTTACTGCCCCCAAGCAGGGCAGTGGCACACTGGCAGAGCAATGATGTGAGGAAATCTCGCTGTTGCTCTCTATTCTACCTGTTTTAAGAATACAGAAATCTTCAATTTCCAAAGCTGTGAATCCAATACCTTTCGCAAGCACGAAGTTAAACAACTACTTCTGCAAAGACAAGTGCCATGTAAAATAACTTCAGGAAAGCCATCTTGTTATTGGTAGTATAATAAAATCATATATTGCAAAGTTATGAAATCTCTAATGCCTTAAATTATCACTTAGTATCGTAATTAACAATTCAATTCTGATAGGAATTTTATTTAGGTGAAATTTAGACAGCTGGAGTGTGACCAACTGTAGAACCTCCTTAAAGGTTTTCTTGGTTAATATTTCTTTTTTAATACTGAAAACAATCTCTTTATTTTGTTGTAGATGAAGCATGATTCTTTCCTTAAAGATCTAAAATAGAGGCAGCAGCTTACCAGCAAGACAGACAGGATAAGTCTTCAGCAATCCAGGAACAGTTTCTTGGCAAAACTTTTTTAAAGAAGTTTTGCCATAATTTCATTGAAGTCTGTTTTTATGCCTAGGATGAACTTGGCCCAATGTCTTAGTGATAGAAACTAGATAACAGTATCAATAGAAATAAGACATCCTCTGTTACAGTAGTTTGTAGATGCAAAAGATAGGATTTATAAAATGAAGCATACAAATATAACACAGTGAATAGATACTATTGTAAAGAGAAGTGTATGTAATAATAAACCTGAGTCAATCATGCAGTGCACTGACTTACTGCAGTGGGTGTATGTAGCCCTCTTAGTTCACCAGAATTTATTCTGTGTGGTAGGATAACATTGTTTGTGGCTTGTGTGCATTGTTACTGAATTTGACATTCTGTGTGAAAGAGGAACCTCACACTGCAGCAAAACATTGGTTCTGTAGTTATACTTCAAACTAGCTGGTCCTCTGTGGCCAGTAGGCCCACCATGGCATTCTCTATAACTCTTTTGAGTAACATCTCATAATGGGAGTTCATTACTAAGGTAACTTTGAGATCAATCCCAAGCAATTAGGTCCATTGTAAAGATTGAAAGGGCTCAGTTTGGAAAAATTTCTTTAGTCAAGTACAAACACAAGTCCACATCCCAGGGAGTGTGGGTCAAAGGATATTTTCTCAGGAGTGGAATTCCTGTTTGGTGAAAGCTCTCTTTAATAGGTGCAAATGACTTAGGAAGAGCAGGCTGCATATTGTAAAAACTTGGTACAACAAACAGACAATATCATATTATATTGCCAATGGGGAGAACCTCAGGAGTGGACTCCAGACCTTAGACATGACTCCAGTGGAAACACAACTCTGCCGGATGGACTTGCTTAGTATAGAATGTGTGGTTTGTGTGGAAGGGACTAATGAGCAATTCGTTCTGCATGAAATCCTTCAATCTATAGAGCTAATGTATTTTAAGAAAAACAACCTAACCCCAGACATCATCATTAGACTCATTCCCTCTTGTGTACCAGGTAGTAAGGACTGACCCTAAATCTAGCCATCTAGAAAGCAAGATTGTTCACTCCGCCACGGTTACCTTAGCAGCAGCAGCAGCAGCCGCCAGCACCCATTGCTGAACATGGGCGACTGTATATCAACATTTAGCGTCTGAGCTGCAGATTTATCTTCTACCTGCCTTCCCCTCTGACTTTAAGATCCATCAGTGGATTTGTAGGGGCATCAGCACTCTAGAATCATATTAATTGGGTAAGTATTTATTTTTGCAAATAAACTTTGAGATGCCAACTTCAGACTTGCAACAAAACAGTGAAGTGTTCCTCTGTTCTCTTGTAGGTGTAGGAATTCTAGCTCCAGCAGAGGTAAGTGCTCCTGTTTAGACATATGAAGTTCTACATTAAGTAGTTTTTGCTTTAACCCAAAAACATCTTCCTCAAACTCCTTTCAATCTAGGCTTCAAATAGCCTTAAAGTAACTTCTCTTGTAAACCTTTTTCAGTCGCATGATACAAACTTCTTTATTGCAACATGTTAACGTATTTATTAGAATGCAACAAGGCATTTTGTTGTTTAGCCAAGTAGGATTCAGAGCAAATACAGATTTTTTTTGTACCCAAATATCTACATTTTGTTATCCAAAATGGTAACTTGTGTATCCATCAAGCAGCGATTTCTGCCTTTTTGATAATTCTTGGCCTCCATCACCCATAGGTTGGCCTTGACTTTCACTGAAATTAATGTTTGACTTTTACTAACACAGAGTACTAGGATTCTAGCTTCCTGTAACTTAAACACATCATTATCTTCTGTGAGCAAAAAAATCTAGGACAATTATAAGACCTTTAACTGCAATTTCTTTCTTTGCAGCCAACCAGACGGTCATTTGGAATCACCACCTGACTTACCCTGCTCAGCACGTCCAGCCTCCAATTTCATGTGCCTGATCTCTGAAACCTGGCTCCATTGACATGACTCTTGGTTCGTTGCTGGTCCTGGTTCGCTTTGCTCATGGCTTAAACAATTTCCCCTCCTACCTGTAGCTGTACACTAGACTTCTCCCGGTCCTTAACATCTGTCTGAAAGGGAATGTGATGAGAATGGGTCAGACTACCAACTGGTGGCCTTGTGCTTCTGAATTCTTGGATCCTGTAAACTCTCGTGCTTCTCCAGCATACGTGACCCCTCAATTGCTCCCATTTTGACTCCAGGGTAAGAAACTTCTCTCTTGGATGGCAGGTCTTCCTGTCCTATTGGCTTCTGATTCTGGCTCTCATTAGGTCCCCAACTGTCTCTTCATTTCATCTACCTGTATGCATCTTCAGTTATAAAACTATCTGCCTTTCCTCCACCATTCTTTTCCAAATAGAATTCCACACCACAGTGGCACAATCTGCACACGGTCAAACTCTCTCCAGCAGCAACGTGTTTGTACATTACCTATCACAATGGGGCCCTGATCTCTTCTGGGGCTACTGGAATACAAATACACAAACAGTACATTAAAAGAACATCCATAAGATTCCAAAGTGTAGAACTCAAAAGATAGGAAGTGCCAGAATTAAAGTTACCTGTGCAACTTTAATGTGACTGCCTTCTTGTGCATTATGATAGTCTTTAATTACATGACCACATACCCCAGTACCCCCTTGCCTCATTCAGTGCATAGGGTGGAAGGTGCTTGCTTTGGCCATGTCTGCACAAACACTTACCAAACAGCACGCTGCTTGCTGTCCATGTCGACCCTACTGCTGTGCACTAAAAGTTCCTAAGGGTGCATTGACAATAGAGAATTTTTAGTTAACAGACAGTTAATGTGCAGCGTGCTGGAATGCTGTAAACATACTCCCCTGTTCCCTGTGCAGTAGATGTTCATGTAAACGTGCCCTTCACTAGTGTTTCCTCGTTGTTCACTGTGTGGCCCCATGTTGTATCAGCTGCACATTGTCCAAACAGTGATCTGAAAACAGAATTTATTAACTCCTCGTTGTCTTGTCTGTGGCGCACGTCACTATAGAATCGGAGTGTTTCACAAACATTCATTTATTTTCACGCACCCAAATGAGTGAGTATTATCCCCATTTTACAGATGGAGAACTGAAGCACAGAGATTAAAGTCAAATGTTCGCTACTTTTTGGTGCCCAGTTTGACACTTAAGATCTGACTTTTCAGAGTAGTAAGCATTATGTAGCCTGGTATGTGTTCAAAGCACATCTCCCATTGACTTCTGTTGCAGTGGTGAGAGTTCTGCACCTCTGCAAATCAGACAAGTCCAACAAAGCTAGTAATATATAGCCAGTGTTTCAAACTCTGACTCCACCTATACTAAGAAAATAACACCATCAGACTTTCTCTGCAATTATTGTTAAAGAACTTAGCTGCTGGTGAGGTGCTATGATAATACCGTGGCGGCTCCAGGCACCAGTGCTCCAAGCACGTGCCTGAGGCGGCAAGCTACGGGGGGCACCCTGCCGGTCCCTGCGAGGGCGGCAATCAGGCCGCCTTCGGCGGCTTGCCTGCGGGAGGTCCCCGGTCCCACTGATTTGGTGGCAATTCAGCAGTGGGTACGCTGAAGCCGTGGGACTGTCGGACCTCCCACAGGCAAGCCGCCGAATCCATGAGACCAGGGACCTCCCGCAGGCAAACTGCTGAAGGTAGCCTGCCTGCCGTGCTTGAGGCGGCAAAAAAACTAGAATGGCACCTGGATAATACGATTGATGATAATATGGACGATTGTTGTTAGCATCATTGCAGAAAGCATGACTGTGAGATATTGTCTTAGCCATGCTAGTTACTAACCTGCCTCTTTAGAGGAGCTGGGGAAGCCACTGCCGACATGTCTGCAACATTATCTGGAGGGGAATGTTAAGCATGGAAGAAAATGTAGCTCATCTAGGCAATTCCCCACAGTTAAATTGGCAGCTGCATCCCAATGGTGTGCAAGTTGTTACACACTTGCCCTGGGAACTAGCAGCAAACTGAAGGATAAATATATACATAAAGGGGGAAAATAGAAATGCTGCTTCTACTCTGTTAAATTGTTCCACATCTGATTAACGGATCAAAAGCTACATAGTCTGACAAACTCCCCACTTAACTGTTGTTTAACTTGCAAACGAAGACCCAAGATTTATATGTTTGTGACATGAGCCATAACTCTGGCTGTTCTCCTGGTCTTCTACTCTAGACGAATTGCTTATAGAGGAAATTGTAGTGGTTTGAATAAGTCTAGGTTTCAGAAGTCAGTCTTCTTAGGTCAGATGGGCAAGAAACATCTATAATAAATTTGTTTGAAGAATCTGGCACTAGATCTTTTACTTAATTCACATTTTCCCCTTTGAAAGTAAAGAATGTGTATATATATTTGACACTAAATTCAGACACCTGCACTTGTGGGATTAAATGGGGTATCAGCTTGCTGTTGCCTTGCAATGAGGAAACAAGTCAACCTCAGGTTAATCTAAATCTAATTTTTTTTCACTCCCCACAATAAAACCCAATGAAACACATCATCCCAGTTTTAAGGGGAAATGGGTGTAAACACTAGGCTCCTTTAATCTGTAGAACTACTATATGTATGGAGGCTAGAACTCACTACTTAGTTTGTATTTTGCATATGACTAAAGTCAAATCTTCCCTATAGTGGAAACTTCACAAATCCTGCCCCTCCTTTTCCAGCCAAAACTGCTAGCTGACACATTTTAGGCCTCTAAGCATGGTTCATGTACATCAGTACTTAGCCTGCTGTCTATAGTAAGGCCCTGATCCTGCAATTAGCATCATATGAGTGCAGGCTGTATTAAGGTTATTGCGTTCTTTGGTCCTAAGACAGCTTGAATGCAACAAGGGCATATTGCCCCAGCCAACACCTTAAGAAAGAACTATGCCAAAAATTAGGCTCAACAATTTGTGAAACAAGTTTTTGATCCAGTCATTGAAAGCAGGATTTGAACAATAGACCTCAAATACAGGTTAAAATTGAGTGTGCTTTATGTGATTGTCTTAAGGAGGCAAAATAAATAATCTTTGCATTATTTGTTTCAGTACCATTGCTTGTGCCAGATGCTTCTTGTCTAGTCCAAGCAAATAAAATATATAGCCTGGCTATTGATTAGCAAACTACTTTAAGTTTTTCAAGAGTCTTATAATATAAACCGCTCAGGGTGGGACTGTAGTCTTTGTTCAATGCCAACTCACCAAGCCTTTAATATTTTGAGAAAGTGACTTTTGTTTATGGTAGAAAGTCATGAAATTGCACTGGTGAAACCAGGCAAAAAGTTAGAGCCTGTTGCTTTAACTTTGGACAAAATAGTCTCCTATTTTACAGCCTCCTGCATCTGTTTGTGCCAGTTCCTGTAAATACTGAGTGAGTACAGTCACTTTTTTTCAACTTGCCAAGGAGAGAGTTAGTTTTTGGAGCAGACTGTCACAAGTTCTATTCTTGATGCTGCATGTAGGCAGTTGGCTGCTGACCAAGGTGTCTATATGTATAAAGCAGTCACTGATGTAACAAGAGGTCAGGAGTGACCAAGCATTATAGCTATCAGCTGTTTGGACTCATCTCAGCTCTTAGTGGACAAACAGACATACATAGTTAAAAACTAACCCACAGCAAATTTTACCACTGATCATTACTACTGAGAAAGACTAGTAAGGGCCACAGACTGCATGGACTGTTGCGAGACTAAGCAACCCCTCTGGCCCCTAGAGCTGGTAGTCAGAACGTTGGGGGTGAGTGAATGTGGGGAAGTTGCCTATCCTGCTGATCACTGGCACTTGCTTAGAATTTGGGCCAAAAGCAGTCTTGGGACACCTCCCAAGAGCATGCTAACAATCGGTGTAGTAGGGTGATGCCAAGCCCTGCCGTACACAACAATCTGCTGCATTCTAATGACAAACTTCCTTGCTCTTCAGTAGTATCTCTGAGGCAGTGATACATCCTGCTGGAATGGATGCCCCTTATAGACATAAACAGTAGCTCACTGCACCCTTAAATATGGAGTAACTTATTACTCCACAGGACTTACTGACACATTATTCTGCTGCAACACTTTATACCTTCTCCTTTTCTTTTGTTTTCCTCTTTCCTTTTTTCCATCCTGTACACTGTCTCCAGCTGTTATAAGCTACATGCTGTTAGCGTGTCTCGTCTCAGGCTTCTACTTCACGCATTCGTTCTGTTTCTCCCCATGTTGTTATTCATATTCTCATTCCTGCTTTCTTCCTCTTTCTAATCAGTGTCTCATCCTAATCAGTCCTCTCTATTCCCATCCATCACCCTCCCTCTGCCCCAAAAAATCCATATCCCTTACGTTCGCCTGTAGAAAATTGAAGCCATCATTCTTTTCTACCACCAGCCTAGCTGCTTTTCTAGCCCCGTCACTAACTGCTCAACACACAGTGTGCCAACCTTGCTGCTTCACATGCAGAGGAAGGGAGCTGATGTATGCCGCATTCAGCACATGTGGTAGCCACATCCAGGGAAGAACACCACTTTGTTTTATGTTTTTATGCAACTCCATTGGCTTCTTTTCTGCCTTAACCACCGCCTAGAATCAGGCAAGTCTGGCATCGTCCATGGTCGCTAACTTTCTCTTTTAAGGATATGGATTTCCTATTCATGTAGATCTGACACAACTAGAAGAAAGAATTTTTACAGCCTCTGTGGAATATATATTAGTTTTTGCATTGCAGTCATTCTTACCACACCACTTGTTAGAACTGCTCAGCATTTATCAGCCACTAGTTATACGTCTTCGACTTTCTTCTCTGACAGGTTGCATTACTCTGACACAGTCCTCTTGAATACAGCAGGGATCAGTGCAGCAATTTAGCTTAATTGCTTATGGAGGTGACTGCAGGATTGTAATGTCAGAATACTGCTAAATCCTAGGGGATTTCTTCGCATTTTGCTGCCACAATACGGGCATAGCGGCAAAGAGTTCTGTGGCATCTTATAGACTAACAAATGTATTGGAGCATGAGCTTTCGTGGGTGAATACCCACTTCGTCGACGAAGTAGGTATTCACCCACGAAAGCTCATGCTCCAATACATTTGTTAGTCTATAAGGTGCCACAGGACTCTTTGCCGCTTTTACAGATCCAGACTAACACGGCTGAATAAGATTATAGTTGTCATAATGGCTTAGTACAACCACAAAATGTCCTTACACTTATTTATGTAGCTTGAAAAATGTAATGCAACATAAAATTTTGCATTTATTTATCTGAGGCTTGACTCTTCTTACACCACTTTTACTCTCTGCTGTATGCTTTAAATAGATACATTGATATTTTACATTTGTAATGGGGTTAGGGAAGCTGAGTCATGTGCTGTGGGGTTGGTCACATTTTTGAGGCCTTAAATACCATCCTGCTCTGGGCCTGTTCATCAGCTGCCCTCACTAACCTGGAGTTACTACAGTTAGTTACGTAAATCCATATCTACGAGGCATTTCTGTTCCACTCTGGAGCTACTGTTGTATTGTTAGTAGATATGTGTAGCAGATGGCCTGAAAACAAGGTACTGAGCATGTGCAAGCAGTCTGCCGCTGAGTTTACTTTATAAATATAAAAAAACTCAGCTAGTCTATGCTATGGAGCATTTTCAAAGTAGTATTAACAGAACCCAGAGCTGCTGTGAATTACGGAAAATAAGCATTTGACTCACACATAAGCTTGCATTCTTTTGCAGTGTGAATTTAAAAAACTTTCCTTGCTTGAAGCTTCAGGGGATCCACTTTTTGTCCATGTCAGTAACTGGGAGTTTCACATTAAGGAAAAGAATATATTTTTCAGTAGGCAAAAAGTTAGCCTGGAGCAAGATTTTATGCCCAGGTTTATGAATTCCCAGGAGCAGGTTTTTCCAATAGGAACACTCTTAACTGTAGCAGCATGAAAAGCTTTTTTCTTTCCTTAATGTTTTTCCCCCCTTTCTCAAACCTATAACCTTTGCAACTGTTCCTCTCTCATTTTCTGCAAGAGACCACAGACAACAGCATTTTATAGAAACCAAGTCACTGCAGCAGTATGGTTCAGTCAGAGAAGCAGCAGCAGTAGGGGCGATTTGAAGGGTCCTCCAATCCACTGTTTTACCTGTATTTATGGGCTAGATTAAATTGAGTCTTGTGCCTGCAAACATGTGTTACTGGGTATGGTGCTTACTGATATGAATAGACAACAATGGAACAACACACAATAGTAAATACTCTGGTTGGTAACATTTGCAAGATTGCACCCAATTGCATCAGCACAATAGCTATAGCCAATAGGGTGCTACCTGAAGAGTTTTCCTATTGCCCCAATGTGTGTGTGTGTGTTTGTGTGTGAAGTCTGTTCGTGTTTCTGCTTCCCTTCGTTTGTCACAGCCGTAATGCTCTTATTTGCAGATAAGATTTTTTTAAGGATCTCCAGTTCTTCTTTACCAAGATCTGTCTTTGAGAATTAACTGCTTTTTCTAGAAATCAAACTGTGAAGGGGAGTTAAAGCCACTCTTGTAGAGTTGATTTGAGTTTAGCTTATTGGACTAATCTAATATAAAGCAGGCTTTGGCGGAAGTAATCTGAAACCAATCTGCTGTCCATTAGAGGCACATAAATGCAGTAATTGTCTCCTGTAACAGAAATAGCTTGCATGCACTCATCCAGGAGAGTGGCAGAGAATTCCCCTAGAATGTGAATCACCTTTCCATGTCATTGTTGTTAATTAGCTACTGAAACGAGTGTGTCCATAAACATGGTGTTGGGGCTGGTAGAGATCTGAGCCGAAAAGAATGACTGGGATGGGGAGAAGGGGACAGGTGAACAGAATACATGGAATGTAAGCAGTGTGGCTTTAGACTATGGTGGAAGGTGACTCTGGGGTGGGGTAGGACAGGGCAGGGAGAGCTAGGTTGTAAATTCAGCATCTTTGAATGTGAGTTGTAGGCATGCTTAGTAATCTCTGGCTGTATTTCACTGGGGCTACATAGACAGCAGGATTATCAGTCAACCATATATATGCAGCAGCCAATATACTCATGACCTTTGCATCAGCACGTACAGGTGTCTACCTGGTGAGCTAAGGAACAGCTACAATTTATCCCATATAGAAATCATATACAAATGAACAAGTGATGTTCTGCTTAAAATGCTCTGATTTATGTACACAAGCCACGTTCGTATTCATATGGGCCATAAAACCACTATAATATACAACAGCATTTTAAATTCAAGCTATTGCTCTTAAAAACCACTATTTAGTGTTTATTTTTATTGAAAATCTTCCTTATGGCCAACATAGAACAAGATTGAGTTTTGTGACCCATTCATCAGGTTTTCCCACTGTCCACTAGCATAATTTGAGTATTTTAATACACTGTGCAAACAGAGATGTTCTTACAAAGACAGTATTTGTTCTGGGAAACTGTGATATTGTCAGGATTTATTAGTAAGAAATAACTGCATCACCACATTTGTGTGGAGACAGCCCTGTAATGTTGCCAGAAAGAGCTGTCTTTTAGGAGCAGCAAAGAGTCCTGTGGCACCTTATAGACTAACAGATGTATTGGAGCATGAGCTTTTGTGGGTCACCCACAAAAGCTCATGCTCCAATACATCTGTTAGTCTATAAGGTGCCACAGGACTCTTTGCTGCTTTTACAGATCCAGACTAACATGGCTACGCCTCTGATATTTGTCTTTTAGGAGGCCATTTTGTAAGTATAATTTATTACACTGAGCCAGTATAAAAATATACAGACCTGATTCTGCAAACCATTAAAGTCTGCAATAAAGAGAATTTTAGTCACTTATTTGAGCAGGTCAACATATTTAATTTTTCTTGCTGCAATTCATATTGGTGGTGCTATTCACATCAGTCCTTTGTGCTTTGACTTGGATGATGACTCTTAGGAGGAGGGAGGGTGTTTGATAGGCACAACTCACTTGAAATTTAGAACTACATTTTGAGTGTAAAGTAAACTGAGTTTGTGGCCAGCCAAGAGGAATGTTTGTGGCAATTAGAGAATGTGGGTAGAAAGAGGGCAGGGGTTACTAGTAAATGGTTTAGGACCCTCATAGTACCATTTCAGCTCACTGGGATTCGTGTTATATCTGTATTACTGCTGGATGAATGGTGATGAGAGAAGAAAAATCCTACAAGTGTTCATTTGAAAGTGAGCTCTTTACTTTGACAGTGTTGATGATCCTTGTTCTGGTTTTCTGCAAACATATAATCAGTCAAACTTCGCTGGAAGAAAAGCTCATCAAAAGTTTAATTTTAAGCTCCAACGTTCACTCGGAGGAAACTGTGAATTGTATAATTTGGTTATAAAAGTCACAATTCACACTGATGTTTAGCTATGTTTAAGTTCAGGGTACTGAAACAATACTCCTTTGCTTCACTAATCATCCCAGCACACCCACTGCAAATATTCACAATGGAGAAGAAACTCATCTCTTTGCCAAGGCCAGCACAATGTTATACATGATTCATAAGCCTGTGTTAATGCTTTAAGTACCATGGAGGCCCTCTGTATTCATATTAGCAAATGACCTGTAGTCCAAGAATTGGCTGCTGGACTACTTTGCAAATAATTGTGATGAGATAAGCTTGAGATTACTTTGCTTTGTTTGGATAACTCTCAGACCAGAAGAAGGAAGGAGATATTTATGGAATAAATTCTTCACTGTAAATTGTGGTGTGTACACGTACAGCTCTAGTCTTTATGCTTTGCAGAAATTTTGCAAAAGAACTGTGTTCTGATTTCCTCTGGGTCTGGAAATGGACAATGTCAGCTTCACCCCCGATGGACCAAAGCTTTTATTGATGGCTGGCCAGCTTTTCTTGCCAGGCTACTCAATTTAATCATTCATAGCAAGGGAGCTATGGTGTTTGGTAATCACTCTGGGTTCCAAGTGCTCCCTTATTCAGTAATGCATTACCAATTGCCTGTGCATAACAGCAAGGCCAGCTTTAGGCCGATTCTCTGGAATCAGGACCCGCGCCTGCACCTAAAAGGGCCTCGCGTCTTAGGCGCCTTTTAAATGTTTTTTACTTACCCGGCGGCAGTCCAGGTCTTTGGCGGCACTTCAGCGGTAGGGGTTCTTCACTCGCTCTGGGTCTTCTGCAGCACTGAAGGACCCCCCGCCACCGAAATCCCACCGAAGACCTGGAGCGAATGAAGGACCCCCCGCCGCCGAAGTGCCACCAAAGACCCGGACTGCCATCGGGTATTTGAATCAGACCCCACAGTTCCTAAAGCCAGCCCCGCATAACAGAACAGGGGCTGCTGCAGTGCCCATGCCCCAGACTTTGTCTGGGAAGTTAAACCATGTAAAGTATCAGAGGGGTAGCCGTGTTAGTCTGGATCTGTAAAAGCAGCAAAGAATCCTGTGGCACCTTATAGACTAACTTATAGCTCCAAAACGTCTGTTAGTCTATAAGGTGCCACAGGATTCTTTGCTGCTTTTACAAACCATGTAAAGGTACAGTTCCCAATACCACGGGACCCTGAGTTTCTAAAATAGTCCTTTTGGTGGTAAAGACAGCAGACAGGGGTGGCATGTTGCCAGTTTCAGCAGCCAGCAAAGGGTGTTGTGTTTAATCACTAGATTAAATATTCCTTTTATTGGCTTTTCCTTTCAATACCACAGAGCATGACGTGTTATAAAACAGTGCTACTAGTTAAACAAGTGTTGGCTGGCACCACTGAACCCTCTGGCTATGTAGATGGCAAAGTGAGCATTTGGCTGACAAGCAGCCAATAGAGACTCCCAGGAAACCAAGCAGAGAAAGCAGACTTGTCAACGAATGAGCAAAGGATTTGCCATGTGCATTGTGAAGAACCAAAGGGGCACGATGTACTTGCTAAGAGAGCCCCCGGCACTCGCTTCATTTCTTATAGTAGTTACTTACTTACAAAACAAGTCTGTAGCAATTTCAATAGTACATTAAGGGGTTAAAAGCTGTGGACCCAATCCTTCATTTATCTGAAGGATTAATGAGTTCAGTGGGGCTCCACAGAGAGGTCTTCACAGAGTTGCTTGTAGGATAGGGGCCTGTCTCTAGAACTGCACAAATGCATTATACAAATTGGTTTTGATCACACAAGTGCTTAGTAGTCCCTGATTTGGAACTTAAACACAGATGAAGTGCTGTCTTAAATAGGGATGCTTTCCTGAATCAGGGTGTGTAGTGCTTACAAGCAGGAGCAATATTATGAAGGTAAATTGGATTGCTCTTGGTGGTGGTAAGCACAATGCCTGGTAGTAAGTGTAATCAAGACTGGACTCAAGAGTTTAAGATTAAAATATTTAAGACTATTTTCTTCATTTCTTTGTGTATTCAGCTACTTGAAAATAATGCCACATTTTAAATCAACTATATTCATGCTCTTTTGTTAAACTAAACCCTGTTTCATGCCGTCATTGATGCACATGGAAGGCTCTCCATATTTATGGCTCAGGTTAAGTTTCATTTGCCTTTGTGCTGAAGTGACCTTTCAGTCAGGTTTCTAAGAACAGGATGTAGTACAGCCAGGTAGATTTAAAGCTTTGTACTTATTTTAATGTATCAGGATGGCCAAGGGAGAGGTGTTTTTACACTGTGACTTTTAAGGATTTAATTATTTTAGTGTTTTTGCAAGGTTACACTCCTAGAGACAATTTGGCGACAGTTAGGCTGCCATGCACTGACATCAGCACAGCCTATCGTGCTAACCGATATTGTCTCATTGTTTCCTTGTGCTCCCCATCAGTCTGTGTGTTTTTTGTCTTGTCCTTAGATTGTAAGCTCTTTGGAGCATGGACTGTCTTTGTTCTGTCTTTGTACAGTGCCCAGCACAATGGCATCCTTCCTGGTCCATGACTGGGGCTCTGAGGTGATACAGTAATATAAACAATAAAAGCTGGAGACTGCAGTGCTACCTACAGACACTGCAGCACTGCCCGTGTCTGCTTCCTCAGCTTACCCTGCTAATGCGCACGAACATGGCTGGGGGAGAGGCTAGTTCTCTCTCTGTCCCCTCTGAAGTCTGCCAACAAAAGTGCCAGTTAATCTTCACTCTGGGGACCTCTTTGGGGAGGAGAAAGGAAAGATTAGTAGAGTTCATACATGTGCACAAATGGCTAAGCTCTGCTCAGTGAGCCTGCTCTTCCGTGAAGGCATTCTGATGATTCACAAACCAGTGTATTGAAAGAGTTTGCACTGGGTAGCAAAACTAGTCTTGTGATGTCCCAGAACCCTCTGTTTTGATGGACTGTCATGTATTTTAAATCTTAAATGGGCATAATCCCCCCACATTCCTTGTTAGTCCAAGATGTAATATTCACGAGTCTCTGCTGTTAAAGCCGGGGTTCTCAAACTGGGGGTTGGGACCTCAGGAGGTCACAAGGTTATTACATGGGGGGGTCACTAGCTGTCAGCCTCCATTCCAAACCCCGCTTTGCCTCCAACATTTATAATAGTGTTAAATATATTTTTAATTTATCGGGGGTGGGGTCGCATTCAGTGGCTTGCTATGTGAAAGGGGTCACCAGTACAAAAGTTTGAGAACCTTGTCTTAAAGACAGACAATGGAATTGTTTAGAGTGGAACGATAATGTGCTTTCAGTTTAACATTTCTTCCATTCAAATATCTGCTTACAGATTTAGCTTGCTGACTTGACATCAATGATGTCTTCAGCTTAATGGCATAGATCAATAAATAGCATGTTACGCCATGGCCCTGTTTCTATAGCTTTCCAGCATTATTAGAAAGCAGGGTTATTCCAGTTAACATACTGCTCAGATAGAACAGTTACTAAAAGTGAAAGGACCAACATCCACCGTGAAGGATACTGTATAGTAAATTGAGATGTTAACACCAGCGTATCAGGCTGGCTTCCTTAGAAAGCAAGGGTTTCCCATTACAGTCTTGATTTGCAGTTACTGTCTATGCCCATCATTTTCCTGGAGTTGTGTCCATCAATTATATTTTTAGACAGACATCCATGTTTAACACTATAGCGGTCCAATTAAAACCTATTTTAGGACTGATGTTCTCTCCGTATGTGTGGGAGACTCCCATAACTCCAAGCAAAAAGGACCCAAATGTGTCCTATGCACTGTGAGGCTGCTGGTCACCAAGGCTAACGCTTTCCTGTCTGGTTGCCTAAACCAGGACTCTTTGCTCCACATGATAGCACCTAAATAAGTGGCCTGATTTTCAGGTCAAACTTACATGCTGCGAAGTTTCTCATTTTTCCCAATGCTATCCCTCGTCTGAATCCTAAAAGTAAAGTCAGGCAAATTATGGCCTTGGGTGTTGTAAATATGAAATAGGATTGCAACTTTGCAGCTGGAGACTACCTGCCATGAGGAGTTTTGTAAACTTTGTGATTTGTGAAAGATCAGCAATGTTAAATACCTTATTGTTTGAAGGATTTTTGCCTGTTTAGACTGGAGTGTTGGCTGAAAATAATTTATTGACCCCTTTCCACAGGGCAAGAGGAGGGGGGTGGGAAGGGACACAAAAGATTAAGTGGATAAATAACAGTTCCCTTTATTTCAATCTGGCATTGGTATATGTTCCAAGCATCTGCTCCATGCTCTAGCTAGAACCCAGCTCCTAAGGTGGCAAGTTTTCAGCTTGCTCCTGGACTTACTTCTCACTTCATTCCCCACCCTGATTGTGTTTCACTTCCATTGTGCACAAACAGAATCCTAACTAGCTTTGTCCTCCATTTCCACTGGATTTCATGGACTTGCATGGCTGGATCATATTCTGCCTTTGTTGATCTTCACAGCCGCTTATGCCCAACTGGGAGCTTCTCTGAAACTTCTGGTAAATAGTGAGAAATTTCAAAAACACATTTCCTACACAGACAAGGGTATTTGCAAATGCACTGTAGGTAGGGGAAGGGCCCTTGGTGCACAGTGCCATAAAATGCTGGTCAGAGGAACTAGAAAGTTGAATGGGAGGAGGGAGGGGGAGTCTTCAGTCAAAAGTTAGAGGAAGTGGCCACTGAGGGAGCAGTAGCCTTCCTGACTGATGAGAGCACAAATAAGTGACCCACTGCGGTGAGGTGACCTGCAGAACACTATCACTTGGAGAAATTTTACCCAAAATATAACTTGCTGTTTTATGCCCTGTACCAACAAGCAAACTTTTACATCTATAAGATTGCTCCTGAGGGAATTTTGCGCCCCCCCCCCCAAAAAAAAATTCTTCACACAATATTTTAAAATTCTGCAAATTTAATTTTTCAATAAATAAATGTGGAGGCTCCAGCATGGCAGTAGGGAGCTCAGGCAACTGGCTGCACAGAGGTGGGAGATCACCCTGCAGCCCCCTCCCCCAGGACTTGGCAGTGAGGCTGCACCTGACCTTGACACAGTGAAAGGGCTGGGACTGCCCAAGAAACACGCTGGTGCCCTGCCCTTCCACACCAGGCATGCTCAGGCAGGCTCAGCTTGGCAGGATCCAAGTGTGGAGGGGCTTAGTGTGGGGGGATTCTGTGTGGGGTAATCTGGTATGGGTGGCTCAGCAGGGGGGCTGGGTGCTGGGGGAGTGGGAATGTGAGTGCAGCTGGTTGAGGCTCAGTGGGGTGGGGGTCCTGGTGCAGGGGACTTGTCCAGGTATGGGGGTGGGGGGCTTGTCAGGGAAGAGGTTCAAGTGTGGGAGACTCAGCAGGGGGTGGTCTGGGTGCAGGAGTAGGAGTCCAGATGCAGGGGTTTGGGGTTCAGAAGGGAGGTGATTTTTCTGCAGGGAGGCAAAGAAATCTGCAGGGGACATGCATTCTGCCTACACAGTGGCGCAGAATACGCCCAGGAGTACATCTAGCAGACTTCTGATCTGTCATCCTGAAAACATTTGGGTGAAGCCAACACCCTCTCACCGAGGGTCTGTAATCCAGGCAGCTCTAACCAACTCTTGCTTGAAATATTTACTTTGCTTCCTAATAGAATCTGACATACTGCAAAAGATCATTGATTCAACTAATTCAGTTTCTTGACTCCACTGGATGCAGAAGGAGAAGATATACAAAAAACCCTCATGGCTCTTACCATGCTATACTGTAATATGGGGGAAATTTCTTCCTGTATCCAGTTGGAGTTTAACTTATGCCATGAACCATGAGGAATGGTAGCCATTGGGCCCAGTTCTCCACTGTCTTGCAATGTATTCAGTCCTTTACACCTGAGTGAAATGGGTATAAAAAGCCACCAACAGTGTAAGTGGAGAAAGCCAATATGGCAGCAGTTTATGGTTGTTTTGCACAGGGTAGTGGAGAATCTGGCCCCTTATTTTTATCATTGCTAGCTTCAGTGCAGATGCTATTCTTATTCCTGGTAATGTTTAATCTGTTTTTTAAATAACCTACTAAGTTGTAAAATAGACAAATAAAATACAGCAAGCAAAATGCATTTCCTGGGAAGCAAGCTTTCTGTCATCTCCAACAGGACTGTTGACTCGAGTCACAAATGGAAGGGTGTTTTTTGTGAAAAAGACAAACTGCACCTATAGCTGTCTACCTTCCTGCTGCTGCCGCTCCATACATGGACCCCTTCATGTAATATCACAGTTTAGAAAGAAGGACTATTCAGGGCCCCTTTTACCCACCACCCTGCAAGTCTTCCCACTTTTTGCCTTTCCTGGAGGTAGCATAATCAACTCCAAAATGTTGGTCCCAATGACCTCAGTTTGGTGCATCTCTTCACCTCTTTTAAATTAAAATTGAATTCCAAACTGTACAACTATCCATTTTAAAAACTAACCCAGGGTTGAGTCTTAAACGTGAATAGTCCCTGCAGCATGGAATTGCAGCTGCTCATGCAAGAACTCTGAAAGGCCATAGTTTGGCTGGCTATGGTACAGACCGATATTAAGGTAGGAAACAGTCAAGAATATCTGAGCGCCTAGGGAGCTGCTTTTAATATCTACAATTGTGCCATTATCATCATCATTATCATCCCTGATTACAGCTTTGCTGTGGGCAGATGAGGTGCCATACAGCATTTAATATTCTATTGAAAAGAATGCAATATTCTCCACTTACATAGCACATTTCATCTGGGCTCCAAAGCAGTTTACAAACTGCTTTCACAATACACCTCTACCTCGATATAACGCGACTCGATATAACACGAATTTGGATATAACGTGCTAAAGCAGTGCTCTGGGGGGCCGGGGTTGCACACACTGGTGGATCAAAGCAAGTTCGATATAACGCGGTTTCACCTATAACACGGTAAGATTTTTGGCTCCCGAGGACAGCGTTGTATTGAGGTAGAGGTGTACTCTGAGGTAGACAAGCACTGTCCTGAATGAGGAAACGAGTCGGAGGATGTGAGTTGCCTACAACAGTGGTAAAATATGAAGGAGAGTCCTTGCTCCTCTATCCTAATTCCTAGTCCCTAGCTAAACATTGGAAAAATTACCAAATGAATCTAAACTGCTAAAAACTCTGCGTAAGTCAGTTTGTGTCCCTGCGTTATGGGTTTGCACTGCTCTAAATAGATCAATGTTAGAGTTAGTTACACTAGTGCAATTTTTCTAATTATTGAGTGCTGGACTGATATACCCTTACTCACATGCACTACTGCTCAGGTAGTTCCACTGAAGTTAATGGGAGCAGTGATAAATGCCTGCCTAAAATGTGACACTTTAGAACTGGAAGATAATGCAACACACATACTGTACAGCGTGTCTGCCTTTCACTGAAGACTTAGAAAAAGCCTCTCATGGAAAGAGCGAGAGCTGGCCCTTTTCATCCTCATTAAAATGTCCAAGTGATAAGAAAGAAAAGAAAAGGGTCCTTCACCTATTGGACATCCTTTGAAAATGCAGAAGTGACCAAAAAATGCAATGAAGCTGCCACTGAAGAAGACTGGCCCAGATAGTTGCTATTTCTCCCTCTCCTCTGCAAATCTTTTACTGTTCTTTTGATTCAAGTCTTGACAAGGAGCCTGATTCTGCTCTTGCACAGAGTTTCCATCCTGTAACTCCACTGATTTCAATGGAATTATTCCTGATTTACACTTGTGTAAGACCAGATGCCAGGGCAAGCAATTGTCCATGTACAGCATTTCTTGCATGTAAAGCAAGATATAAATATTACACAGGCAAATTATGCATGATAGCTTTTTTTTAAAAAAATAGTTTGCTGGCTGGACAAAACTATGCCATTAAATTAGAGATTATAAACTACATCTTTCTTGCTTATTGCCAGGTCCGTACATCAATCTGCAAATCTACCATTCATAGTTTAGGCCCGTTTAAGTCAGTGGAAGTCTTCAGGGAAGTAATGTACACATATACACAAAAGTTTGCAGAATTGATGTCTTAGAGCAGTCTGTTTGCCTGAAAGTTACTTGTAACATCTTAAGATTTAGTCAGCTACTACACCTTAATACAGATCATTGATCAGACGCTGTACACAGAGTTCCTAGAAAGCTCTCCTACAGACAATGGGATATGTTGTACTGATGGCGGAAAAATGAATGACTGGTACAGCAGTTAGCCACCACACTCTTCCTTGCTGTTTGAAGTGAGATGAATGTGGTAAGCCCTCATTCTTAAAACAGGCTGTGCAGTTCTAAATGAACAGTAAGAGCTTTTTTATATGTAACAGGTTTATTTCATTCCTAGGCATGCACTGTGAATTGTCTTACAAATGATCTAAAAATTCTTGTTCGAAAGGGGGCTTGTTTCTCTTTGACCTCTCACCCCTGCTAAAATAGTCTTTCTGCACACCCAGCTTGGATGTAAACAAGACAGCACCTTTATTAACAGTTTCACTATACAAGTGCCATGCTGTCCATTGGCCAATTAGTGGCACTTGCAGTGTGATGTGCCTGTCTTTGTTGGCTGCCAGAAAGAAGGAAATTTCAGAAAACAGGTGTTAAACAAGACCTTAAAAGAGAAGACTTTCTCCACTGTTTGTTTTTAACATGTATTAAAATGCTCTCTCTCTCTGCTTGAAATGAGAGCTGTGTTAGAAATTGCAAGTAATTCAATAAATAAACTTGAAAGTTTGTCTAGCTTTGCAAGAATAAAGTGAAGAATGTAATTATTTTCTGATGTAATGCTTTCCTGGTATCTGTTATTACTCAGAAAGAAGACACTCAAGGAGACTAAATCCTCTAGCTTGCATATGTTTAACCTAACTCAATACCATTATTTCAAGGAAATCCAAGTGTGTCTTTTCTGTAATTGTTTTTCAAGTCATTCACAAAAGCCCTAGAGAAACTAAAACTCTGATTAAATGGATTCAGTAAAAAGAAGTAATTTAAATGTTATTGCTGATGGATTACTTTAAAATGTGGTAGAAAGTTGATTTTTTTCTCACTACCAATCAGCTGATTTGTACAATTAACACAGTAAAGAATCTCTGCTTTTCCTTTTGTATCTGGCTAAAGAGACTAATTTAAATCCTGTTTAACCTCTGCAAGAACTGGGTCCTGTTGTCCAATTATACTAACAATTCATAAAGTTCTATTGATCAGTGAAAGTATTACATTGCATTTACAATTCATTAAATCAGAGGATCTCCAAGTATTTTGAAAAGAAAGCTTCACAACCCCAGACAGCAGATTTAATTTTACATGTGCGTAAGATGAGGTGCAGAGAGGGTATCACTTAAACTCACATAGAATAGGTAGCTAAGGATCCTCTGATAGACCTTTCCTCAGCTGACCATAACAAGTTGCTCTTTATTTAAAATGTGCATGTGGAAGCAGTTGCTCTTTTGGAATTCAGGTGTATGCATTTGAGCTGACTATTCATTTCATACTTTTTTAATCTTTGACAACTTAGCTTAATTAGACTTTCATTTCTTTCTCCCCTTCTCCAAGTGCTCTTTTTTATGGTTTCCTTTCCCAAGAGATGGTTTCAGTTTCCCTATATTACTATGCCCAACTCCAGAAAGCAAAGTCCTGTCATTCTCCCTCAGTTCCTTCTCCTGAAAGGGAATCTCCAAGCTTCCCTTCTAAGGAGAATTTAATGTGTTCTTCCTACTCCTACCTTACACTTATGAATATAAGTTACAGATTTATATCTGCACTTTTCAGTAGTCATTTAAAGCACTGACATGAGAGAGGAAAGACTTGGAGCTGTTCATGCTACATGTTATGATTATAAGCAGCCATAGGAACCTATGTGAACAAATGGAGTGTTATGTATTTCAAAATAGAGGAAAGGAAAGTGCTGCTTTTCTCTTGCAGCGTGTGCGTATGTCTGAAGGATACATTTTCCGCAGTTAACATTAATGGGAGTCGTGGCTAAAATCTGCAAATTTCAGCTGCATATCTATCCCCTAAGCATTTCTGTAGATGCCAGACTTCCACTGAAGCTGGCTATAGGGAAAACAAGATATCCCACGGTTGTAGAAAAATTCCAGCGTTGTCCAAAGTACATTTGTCTGTGGTATAAGATTTTTCAGAAAATATGGATGGATTTTTCATTCAGAAAACGCAGGATAGCTATTAATCATATCCCACTGTGACATCTCTTGTAAAGCTGCAGTTTAAATAAAATAAATTTTCCTTTCAGTCCTAAAGGTAAAACCTTTTGATCCAACGCTGTCATTTGTAAAGAATTAAATTAAGTCAAGAAGCAACAAGCGAACCTCAACCAAATTCAGGGATTGGCAGTTTCCTAAAAGATTTAAGCAGTGACCTAACTGCTCCCATTGAAGTCAATGGTAAAACTCCACATGCTCTGGTGGTGAGTACCAGTATGAAACACACTAAAATTTGGGTTGTCCGCCCCCAAATCCGCTGCCCACAACATTGACCTGGAAGTTTCCTAACGGAGTAAATCATGAGCTATCTGATCTTTCTAATTCTAGTCCTAGATGTGAATTTGGAAGTTATAATGCTGAGCTGAACATTCCTTTAATCATCTGCGTTTGGTTCTAGGAAATGGGTGTGAGTTTCAGCAGGAAGTTTGTTTTTTTTCCCTTTTCTCCCCTGAATTGGTTTTCCCATTCCACATCGTTAACAGCTAGTGGACAGTGCTGTGGTGACAGTTTGCATAACTTTCTGTGTCTGTAATGTATCTGCCAAAGGTCCCATTTGGTTTGGGACTGCACCAGGTTTTGCTCGTCCAGCCTGGGAAATTGTGATTCTGCCTGATGTTCCAGGATTAGGGCAGTATTGCCGACGGGCCCAGGAGGCTTGTAGTGCTGCTGCTGTTAGAGCACAATTGCACCTCTCCTGACAACACAGTGACCCTTTCAGAAAACCACAGGCCTATCCTGCATGTTCAGATATGGTGGTGAATGTGATTAACAACCTACCTGACCGATCAAATAATGGATTCAAAGAACAATCTCCACTAGCCATTTTAGGGTATGTTTACACTTTGTGCTGGGAGGAGTAATTCCCAGCTCATGCTGCCTCTGATCAAGCTAGCACACTACAAATAGAGTGTAGCCTCAGGAATACAAGCAGCAGGATATGCTAGCTGCCCTAAATACATTCCTAGTGTCTTGCATGGGTGTGTACTCAGGTCAGCTAGCCCTTCACGCTGCAAGAACTACACTCAATTTTTAATGCACTGGCTTGATCAGAGCTAGCACATGTATGTCTCTTAATGCTGGGAATTACACCTTCAGCTCAAAGTGTAGACGGACCCTCAGTCTATGTCCAGGTTTCCCAACTTGTAGCTTACTATAGTACAGGAGTTCTCAAACTAGGGGTCACGACCCCTCAAGGGGTCGCAAGGTTATTACACAGGGGAGTTTGTGAGCTGTCAGCCTTCACCCCAAACCTTGCTTTCCCTCCAGCATTTATAATGGTGTTAAATACGTCAGAAAGTGGTTTTAATTTATATGGGGGGGTTGGACGCAGAGGCTTGCTATGTGAAAGGGGTCACCAGTACAAAAGTTTGAGAACTACTGCTATAGTATATAAGTAAGCTATTCAGCCTGATCTATGGTGCTTTTATTTATATTTTGCAAGATAATAGAGTGGGGGTAGAAGATACTGTATACAAATAAAACAATTACACTTCTCTCCTGCCACCTAGCTCCATCATGGAGATCCTCACATTGCCACACTACAAAGTGTCATTGGCAAGGTGCAAAATCACTTGTGCCATATGGAATCCCATTCCTGTTCATTTTAATTAGGATTGTATCATCTCTTAGGGCATTATCTGGGACAAGTAGTTTCATTTTCAGACTGCCAGAAATTATACCTCTCCAAGCGTAACAAAACTGAAGTACAAGAGAACTCCCTTTTTATATTTGATTACAGTGACAAGTATTTGAACCTCAGATAACACAGCTCAGCATAATAATTTTTACAGTTAAAATATCCATTCCCGTTTCACCAAAGGAAGGATTGAAGATTTTGTCACTCCTCACTGCAGATCAGGCTGTTTTTCTTTTAAACAAGAATTTTTATTTGAGGAAAGAAAGTGACATGATTTCAACTCCAAGAGAAGATGCTCCTAGGAGCTCGTCTTGTCTCCGTTGCATGGGCAGACAGAGACTACCGTTATTGGCGTGCAGGCATGGAAAGCTTGGGGCCCACAGCTCTGTTGCTGGGGTTAAAAAACAGAAACACAAACTAGGCCAGAGGCAGCATTTCTTTTAATAATTTGAGACCCTACTGTGAGTATCAACTTCCACCTCAGTGCCCCATGTGAGCATTTGCTTAATAAGCGTCCTTAAACACAAGTCCTGTTGGTAGCAGCTATAAGTCTGCTGCACATCTCATGTCTGGCTCTGAGCCTCAGACTTCTCCCAGCAAATGTGCTGGAAGCTGCATGCATGCCTGGAGTCAGTCAAGAACACCATTTTGTCTAATAACGGAGCCTGTTGCAACAGTAGCATGGGACTCTTGCAGCAGGAAAAGGTTTATGCAGCAACTGAACGAGTTAGTGCAGCAACTAGGTGACAGGAGATGGTGAGAAAGCACAAGCAAAGATTTAGCAAAGAAAGTAGTTTAGAGAGTCCCCAAGAGGCCAAAGGAAAGGGGAAAGTTAAGAGTTTTGGGAAGAGAATAAGGGAGACAGGCTCCCAGTGGAGAATTGCACTTTGCCTGCCAAACATAGGCAGTTCTGATATTGCCACTGTCCAAGCACCTCCCTTTCCCAAAACTCTACAGAAAGGGACAGGGAAAGTAGTTGGCTGAAGATCAAGTTAGGAAGGAAATTAGGATAATAAGGACCAAAAAAAGAAGCAGCAGCTAGTTTCAGCTAAGATTTTCCTGCATCTTACAATGTGAATGTATTGAATTTTGTAACATTTTCACTGCTGTAAATAGCTTTGCTTATTGTTTTCTTTAGTATTGAAACCTTGGTTTTCTTCAACTCTCTCATGAGTTAGGAAGAATAGATTGTAATTTGCTGGCTTGTGTATGTCTCACTGCCCTCTAGTGGATGGAATAGGAATTGCTTCAGTGTCTCTGTAACACCTATAATGGTAACACACAGTCATTTTCCTTTAGCTCAGCTGCCTGGGCTTTTGAAGTAGGAGGACCTGGGTTCTATCCCTGATGTCACTGTGAAGTTCCAGGTTGGACATGGTATGCAGCATAGTAACAGCCATGAAATCCTCATTGGCCACATATTAGTTACAACTACACAAGCTACAACTGCTCTGATTTAGGAATACAGGAACTGCCAATCTGGATTGGATCAATGGTTCTTCTAGTCTGATATCCTGTCTCAGACAATGGCCAATACCTGATGTCTTATAGGAAGGTGCAAGAAGCCCACAGAATGGATAATTGTGGAATAACCAACACTTCCGTTGACCTAGTTACCATTGCCTGGGGATGTGGAGTTCCTACCTACGATGATGGAAAATCCCCCTTCTTTTGCTGTAGTCTGCATCTACACTCCGGGGTTATAGCGGCATAGCTACAGAATCATACCTATGCCTCTATTGCGCCTGTAGTATAGACGTGGCCTCATAAACCTGCAAAGAGTCTTTAAGCACTAAAGCACACACTAGGAGCAGCGTCTCTTTCCCACACAAGCCTATTACTATGCCGATAAGGGATCTCAGATAGCAGCACTTATGCAGCTTAATACTGCTGAGATCAGGTATTACTTTCCAGACCGGAAAAACAATTTCTGAGGAATCAGCAAGAAACCTTATTCTCATTTAGTTATATATTTCATGAAGAGCTCGCTCAAGCAGGGGCTCCCTGGAAACTTTTCACACAGTGCGCACAACTTTACCACACTAACTTTAACTTACCAGGATGTCAACACACACGTTATCTTACATTAGGCAAACCTTACTCATGTCCACCCCTCGAGGGCTCTCTGCTCCCCCACTCCTGGCTGGCTCCCCCATACAGGCACTCATTGTAGCTGCACTTTTAGCAGGTCTTGAGGCTGTTGCTGGGTGAGTCTTGTGGGCAGAGCCAAGGAGACACAGGCTGCAGGAAGAGGGATGAGGCCAGACTGGCCACTATGGGAAGCACCAGCGTAGGAGCCAGTCCCAGACAGCGGCAAGGAGGAGCAGCACTGGCCACCTCCTGCCTTCTTGCAGTAGGGGAGTTGGAGGTGGTAGCAGAGCCAGAATTGAACCAAACCTGAGCCCCATCCCCTGAAGCTCAGGTTGTGCCATCCTCCTACCCCTGAATTGAGCCCTACATTGCCTATGCCATAATCAGGCCCTGCCAGTGGTACACACTGTGAATGCAACTGCAGGCACCACTGCATACTAGTCAAGAAAAAACTTTAAATGCCCCTACGCTCTTGCAAGGCTTTTTTCCCTCTGTATCTAAAGCCACTGCATGTTACCAAAACAAAACAAAAACGTGTGGTTCAGTGTACCAGTCTCATCTCCCTGACCATACTCACTGGGAGCCACCTAAGCTAGACAATGAGAGATGCCAATTAGAGGGATGTATCCTAATGGAGATAGGTGGCTAAGCCTAAAAGCAGGCTGCAGGGAGGCACCTATCTCTGCTTGCCATCCACAAGTGGGGAAGATAGGCACTGGGCTGTCTAGGTCACATGCAAGGCCTAAAGTAACAGGAGGCTGCTCTCCCTTATATCCTTTAGGCTAGTTGGTAGGGTACTCCCCTAGGAGTTGAGAGACCACCTAGCTCAAATCCCTCCTTTTTCTGAGGGAGAAATGGATTTGAACAGGTACCTGCTACGTCTCTCAGTGCTCTAACCACTAGGCTATAGAGTCATTCCAGCTCTTTCACTTGCCCAGTTAATATTTAATTATTCAATTCAAGTGAAACAGCCTCAACAGGAGGGAGTGAGGGAACCACATATCAGAATATTCCATAGGCTAATGGTTAGGGCATGCACCTGACAGGTGGCCCATCGTTGTTCAAATCTCTTCTTCCCTCCATAAGGAGGAGGAGGAGGAAGTTGACCTGGGAAACCTCCCCCATCCTGGGCTCATTCCCTATCCACGAGGCTAAAGGGAGGTTCCTCCTGGCAGTTTTGTGTGAACTTGCTTGGAGGGACCTGATCTGGAAAGCAGCCTCTAAGCACACCTACCAGATCAACCCTCTCCTCCCATGTGACCTAGACATTCAAATGCCTATCTTTCCTGGTTTGGGAATCGCTCTGGGGCTTAGGGCATAGGTGTCTGGATGCCTATCATGAGTCAGCAGCAGCACCCATGCTCAGGCAGGAGGTAGGGACACAGGCACCTAGAATGAAGCTGCAGTGCACATGGCATAAACTTAGGTGCCAAGTGAGTTTAGGTGCCTGTAGGATTAAGTAGCAGGCAGGCTAGAGTTTGGTGAATCACAATGGTGCCTAAAAACAGGACTTAGGTACTTAAGTACCTTCATAAATCATATCCATTTTCCTTACCTCAGAGAGAGAGACAAGCCATAGTACAGGGCACTTTCTACACACTAAAATAATGGGAGTAAGGAAGTCTGCTTACTAGTTTCCTTGTCACAGGGCATGCTGGGAATGGGAGGAATCCAGGGCCAGCTTCACCTTCTCAGTTAGTGTTAGAGAAAGTGGTGTATGTGGGTGATAGCCTCTGGGTTTTCAGTCAGCTGACTGGAGGGGGTTGACATTTTTTCAATGTTTATCAAATCTTGAAATTGGAATTGAAATTTGAATTTTTTTGTAAAAAATAGTAACTTTCTGAGTGGGTAAAGAAATGGCTGAAATGTTTGGTTTTCAAAACGTAGGGAAAGGAGGGAGCCAATTTTTTTCTTAACCTACAAAATATAATTAAAGCTGGTATATAGGTAAGGGCTTTCTTGTTTGTAAATATCTAGGATTCATTTTAAGGGAAACTTTAGGGCAGTAGGGGGGCTAGATTGTATGTAAGTCTGCATGTGTCTGCTGGTGCAATAAACATCTCCATATTTAAAGAATGCTCTAGCTTTGTTCTCTCTTATCCTATCAGTCTGAAAGAGGTAGGGTATTCTGACTAACACCTGTGACCTGGTGATGGTGTCTGTTATACTAAATGCACTCATGATAGATTTATATTTTCAAGAAAAAAATCCAAAGGAGCAATACTGGCTGCTGTTCCTCTATTGGTACTTCAAAGCCGAATGGTTACAGGGGATTGCAGAATTTCTCTGAATCTCCATGAACTTCTAAGAGGGTATTACACACAAAGAATAGTAAAAGAAGTAATTCTATAAATATGGATATATAAAATGTCTCACTTGTATGCAGCAGCTGTGTCAAGAATAGAATCCTGTTTTGTTTGATCTATTAGAAATCGCAGCATGCAAAACAGATATTCATCATGTAGCGATGCAGAGAGTTAAGTTTTGTTTCACAGGTGGTGGTTATATCATAGCCTGCTGCACGTTATCCAGCCTACAAAGCAACTTTTCGTGGCTGGCTGACCATTTTGATGTGTGGGACTTAATTCACTTTACTGGTAAAATGTTGCCAGGTCATCTCATCAAACAAATTATTTTTTATAAGGCCTGGCAGTGTCTCAGTATTTGTTATATAAATGGTTTTTATGTTTATAATGTTATATTTATATATACACACAGGTTTATTATTTTTGAAACTTATATATAAACTTGGGTCTTGTATTAATTCTCTTGGGAGCCTGGAAACCTAGAACCAAAATCTATCCTTACTGAATTTGTGGTTTTCCCCTTGATTGTGTTGTGGTATCCTTGCTCATTGCTAATGAGCTGCTGATCTTAAAAGTCTCTTAAACTAAAAAAAACAGATTTACAGTTCAGATTATATCAATTCCAACACATATGCATGCTCACATCTGTGTAATTAATCTAATTGTGACATACCATGCAATTATCTCAGAAATGTGACCCAGATATGTGGAGAGATGGGACTAAAACCATTTTCCTTCTTCAGCTCCAAAAAGTACTCCAGTGCCCAAGGGAAACATGCACTCCTGTTGCTAGTAGTACTAATAGGTCATTTATCTGCTCTGTGAGCCAGCCATTCAAGGGTATTATTACTCACCCACTGATTAATAGAAAGCCAGTAGTTTCCTGCTGCAGTAGGTACTACAGAACACAAGATCACCCCACTGGGCTGTAATCCCAGCATCCTCTAATCAAGAGGGGATGAGTGAAGGATGGAGTGACTATCTTGCTTCTATCACTTCTGTAGCGGATCTGGCATTAATTCAATTATTCTAATATTTTGTAAGTTAGAAGCAGGTGTTTGTAAGTCTTTTCCACATAGGTTCTTTGCAATGCTTAGAAAAAACTAGAGCATGTAATAGAAGTGCCCACTGAGATGCTGTAAAGAATGTTCTGATCTCTTAGAGGCACCATTCTGGCAGGCTGGGTTATGATTAGTGTGACATGCTGGCTGCAGACAATGCAGTTAGGAGGATGGAAGGCGGATAATGCAGCCACCTGTATTGAGGACTCAGCTGCATTAAGACTTGTCAATGCACACTGTGTCTTATGGATGTCATTTGCTGGTTTCTCATTTTGCTAGATTCCTATTATGCAATAATTCCTTGTGTGAATATTTGAGCTAAAACTGGCTGAAAATTGTTCTGAGAGTCCCTTCAGCTGTTGTAATGCAGAAGTGCTGGTGCCTAGCCATATCCAGACTGACTTGTAAAGGAACATGGTAAGGAAGCAGTTTCTTCTTTTTGTATCCCTGGGAATTTAGATCTACTATGGCATAAAGTGAGATCTCACTTATCTCCTGCTCCCCATTTTTCTCTATACTGACATGAATGCCTCTAGTACACAACTCCTCATTAGTTGTCCTAGGTGCTGAAAAATTGGACTTTGCTTCTGACTTTTGATCTCTTGTCAGAGCACAACACTGATAAAAAGTGGTATGTTTGCTTGGGAAGCCTGTCGTTTTGGAGTCTTTGGCCCAGATCGACAAAGGCTTTTAGGCTCCTAACTTCCTTTAATTTCATAACCTCTTCCTGTTCACATCCCCTTTCAGCATTTGATTCTGCCCAGGTTTACAACAGAGATGGGGAGTTATGGACTTAGGATTAGATCCTCAAAAGTATGTAGATGCCTCAGTGTCTTTGAGGATCTGGGTCTTAAACCCCAGATTTGGAATTGAATGAGTGTTGTTTTTCCTATTTCATGTTGGTTACTTTCCTAAAAACACTGCACACTGTGGCACAGATCAGTAATGTCTGAAGAGTGTGAGGGAGTGTTGCAGATCAACACTGAGGTGCACTGGGAGAGCTGGGCTGGGAAGCGCTCAAAGTACTTCCTGCATTTTATCTAGTTCAAGTCAGTGCAAGGAGTCTCTCACCTTCATGAGTGGTAAATGTGGTGTTAAATGTTATAAAAGGTAATGAAGAGGACTGCACTGTATGCTTGGGCATTGCTATGTGAGTGTGAGACAATTCTTCCTTGCCCAAAATGCAGAGAGTCCGCAGGTGGAATAAAAAGGAGATCTAAAATGACAAACATTTTGCTCATAATTAATTTTGAAACGATCGCCCTCCACCCGCAAAGTACTTCAGTCAAATACTCCCCTAGTCTAACCTCAGTGAGAGTTGCCAATGCCAACCATCCGGTTTTCGACTGGAACACCCGTTTGAAAAGGGACCCTGGCAGCTCCAGTCAGCACTGCTAAGGGAGGCTCCTTGCATGCCCTACCTCCGCCTGGCTCCCGGAAGCGGCTGGCATGAGTGGCTCTTAGGCTCAGGGATGGCCATGGGGGCTCCGCGTGCTGCCCCTGCTCAGAGTGCCAACTCTGCAGCTCCTATTAGCCAGGAACCGTGGCCAATGGGAGTTGTGGGGCAGCACCTGGGGGCACAGGCAATGCACAGAACCCCCTGGCTCCCCCACCTGGAAGTCAGACATGCTGGCCACTTCCGGGAGCTGCTTGAGGTAAGTGCCGCCCAGCTGGTGCCCACACCCTGACTCCCTTCCCGTCCCCCAAGCCCCTGTCCCAGCCCTGAGCCTTCTCCTTCACCCTAACTCCCTCCAGAAGCCCACATCTCCTCCTGTACTCCAACCCCCTGACCCAGACCATAGCCCCCTCCTACACCGCAAATCTCTCATCCCCAGCCCCGTCCCAGAGCCCACACCCCACAGTCAGAGCCTGCATCCCCTCCCACACCTCTGCCCCAGCCCTGATCCCCCTCCACCCCAAACCCATCAGCCCCATCCCAGAGCCCACATCTCCAGCCGGAGTCCTCACCCACTCCAGCCCCAGCCTGGAGCTCCCTCCCACACCCTGAACATCTCATTTCTGGACCCACCCTAGAGCCCACATCTCCAGCTGGAGTCCTCACCCCTCCCGCAACCCAACCCCCTGCCCCATCCCAGTGAGAGTGAGTGAGGGTGGGGAAGCATGAGCGATGGAGGGAGGGGGGATGGAATGAGCGGGGGTGGGGGCTCAGGAAGGGGTCAGGGCAAGGGTGTTTGGTTTTATACGATTAGAAAGCTGGCAACCCTTAACCTCACTGAAATGAATGGATTTATGGTAGGATTGAGTTTGATTTCCCCACAAGGGGCAGTTAATTGGTTTATAAGTGAATACTCCCTGCATGGTTCTGTGTACCAGAGCTTGAGTACAGCTTGCATTCAAGGACAAGCAGAGCCCCAAGTGGGCTAAATCTTTCTCTATACATGTGATTAGCTACAATCATCCCTAATGTCCACTCATAGACTGCAATGGAAGTCCACTGCCCACTGAGTTCACCGGGATTACTCCTATCAGTTAGGCGGGCATGATCTGACCTTATAAGGAAAACATTTGAATGTCACTTATTAGGGCCCTAGCCTTGCCTTGAGTTATGGGCTTTAAGAGGACAAACAGCACAAATGCACCAGAGTATTTGCTAATTTGCAAATATGCCCTTATTGTCCTTAGTCCCTGATTTTTCAAGGGTGCTGTAGTTCTAAAGGGGCATTTCAAGAGCCAGACACAGAGTCAACAGATTTATGCCCAGTTTAGCTGGTAGTTCCCTGTGAGCTGCTAAAGGACTATAGAGGGAAATATTTTAAAAAGATAAAGGAAGAAAGGAGCATTGGTTTCTGAATGACAGCTTTAGAGGTAGATCTATTATATATTTACAGAAACCATCTTGAGTAGAGAAATATACATCTGAAAAGCATTAAGACTGTCTCCTCTTGCAAGAGCTTTAATCATGACATTATTTTAAATGCCAGTTAAGGCATGAGATTCATCCAGCCTGCGAAAAGCATGTGTAATCTGAAAAGTCATCCTCTTTTTCCACCCCAGCCTGAAGGCAGGCTGCCCGGTCTGTCTGCAGATGTTTCATTACCCCATGGGCTGGTATAGCAGCCGATGCTCCTCTGCACCTGACCTCACACGGAGGATTTAGATCACTGGATATGTGGACTCAGTCCATTCCCCACTCCTCCAGGTCTGTTTCTATTTGACTGTGGGCAGCCCTAAGCTCTGTTCCAGGTTGCGTGGGAGGAGCTGGAGACTCTGGTTCACTGCTGTTCCATCTGTGGCTCACCAGGCAGCCCCCACGTGAGGCTGTAAATGGTGTGAACCTCCACTGCTTCACTTACAGATAAGAATTGTATCACGCTCCTGTGTTTGGCTGTGAAGGTCTGATTTATACATGTCATAGAACCTGAGTACACTATAAGCCTTCAGCGCATGATAAAATTAAAAAGCTTCACTTTTTAAATGGATAAAGGGAAATACACTTTTACAGCACATTGTTCTTCTTATAGCGCCAGCTGTGTCTAGAGTGCTTTACAAATACAGCAAAGGAAGGTCACTGCCCCCAAAGAGCTTACAAACTAAGGTGATTACCAAACAGAGTCAAGCAAGATTTTCTCCTCCTGCCTTAGTATTGCACAGTCAGGTGCTTTATGATGGCTTTCAGCCTTCATTTGGAGTAAGTATGGTTCTCAATTGCTGAGGAGAAGGTACTGTCTGTTTCATCCTTTTGTTGTATAAGAGGCAATACAAATTTCAAAGTGAAAAGGATAGAGTGCACTCCTTACCTGTGATTGCTTGTTTATAGTCTAAATAGATTCTAGTTATTTCCATGTTTCAACCACATCAGCTCATATGGCAGTCATTGCTTTTCTCAGATAAACTGAGGGCTGACTATTTAAAAAGAGGAAGGAAGCAGGCTATAGAATTTTCAAGCAGCGGTGTGAGAAGCCTTTGAACATATTTTACTTGGTGATGGTGATATATAGCCCTGATAAGAATGTCCACCAAGGGGCATTATATCTCAAGTTGACTTTTTAATTGATTTGGCTCCTCTGATCTGTACTGTAGTAGACGTGCACAACTAGCCTCTGGAATGAGTCCAGGGTGTAATGGAAAGTTCACTGAAACCCCATCAGCTCTTGTTAAACCTCAGTGAATTTCAACCTAGCACATTTCCTTTGAATAATTAAATGTAGTTAAGCTGGAGTTGAATTTGAACCTCTGGCTCACAACTATATTTCACAAGGAAAGAGATGATAAAAAACCCCCTTTTGTGATGGATAACTGCACCTGGCAGTTCAAGGTGGATATTTTTGCAACACCTCTCACATTTCCAGGTTCAGAGTCCATTCTTCATCAGTTGCAATATTGGTAAATTCTCTAACTTCTACTTTTTCTGGCCCCAACCCCCTTTCTTATGTAACACCCCAAATGTTTTATACTCTGCATTTGTATCACCTTCCATCACTAATTTACCTCTTAGCAGTGGGTAGTTACTGTATTATGCTAACTCTTACAAATGAGGTACAGAGATTTGGTAATTTATCAAAGTAAGCCTGGGAGAGCTGGAATAAAGCCTAGGTCTCCAGAGTCCTAGGCTTGTGCTTTTGACATGAGACCATATATTGTGTATGATGCTCAGACATACTCTTTTATCTCAAAAAAATTCCAGACACACCTCTTTATATAGATAGATAGTTATAGGACTTTACAGTTCCAGATGCTTGGCACCTTTGATTATCAGGTCCTATGTATTTAGATGTACAATAATCCCCCAATATCTTCAGCAGGGGCCAAAAATGGAAGATGGCTTCTTGTTGTCACTGTATGTCATCAGAAAACTGCTTCACCTGTGACTTTGGGCAGGAAAACAGTGTATGAACTGAAAAATCCCTCCTGGCCTCAGCTATGTAAGAGGTGCATCAGGTCTTCAGCACTTATGGGTAAGAAGGCTCTGCTGTGTTTCCCACCATGAGGTGCAGACTGTGCAGTACACATCAGACTTTTCCCAAACAGCTCTTGAATGCTTAGTCTTCCAAATGCTTTGCTCTGTTTAATAACAGAGATGGGCCAGGCTTCCAAATTCAGATCCAGGTCTGAACTTTTTCAAAGTTTGTTTGGTTTGGTCTGTCTCTAATACAGGTGCTACTAAAAGAAGGAAAGCAGCATGGATTAGTGGCTTGGCCGCTGGTCTGAGCGTCAAGAGGCTTGGTTCTGGTCCCAGCTCTGTTGCTGGCCTGCTAGGTGACCAGAGGCAAATCCCTTCTCCTCTCTAGGTGTTCCCTTTCCTAACCTTTGTCTCATCTGTTTAGACTGTAAGGGATTGTTTGTACAATGCATAGTGTAATAAAGGTCCCAATCTTGGTTGGGGCTACAAGATGCTAGTGAAGTATGACTATATGTCAAACTATTTCCCAGATTCCAGTGATGTTTTACTTGTACAATTTTTTGGTCAAATGCTGCCCCCAAGTAAATATTGGTTTTTAATGAAGAGAGTATAGGAAAATAAACTCAGAATTTATCAAATAAGAACAGGCTGGTACAACTTAAGAAAACAGCTAATTGGAAGGTTTTAAATGAAGTTTATACCAGTGATTATCAAATTATGCTTTCTTGTTGGCTCATCTTATTATCTAATTAGGCTCTACCTTGCTGAGCTGCTTATGTCTGCATGGCTGAACAGCACTGAGCCAATTACTTCACATTATTGTTGCATTGCCCTAATACTGTGTAAATGGATTTGGGTTAAAAGTTATTCTCTCTCTGAACTGTAAACCAGCACCTTGTGTTTTGTACAGAAATTAATTTTTTCATTCCACCTGAGGAAGGGGGTGTGCTGAACTCTGATCAAACATTAGCTACAGTTCAGTAGTCATATAAGCAAACCTCAGAAGATTCTGATTTGATTTGGATAAGCAGCTCAAAGCTTGGATGTTTGTCTGAACTTTTGGGGGCTCCCTGTGAAATTCTCCCCCTCCCCCATATTATTTTTTGGGAATTTTGAATTATTCCATTTTATCTGTGTGTGTTTGGGTCCTACCCCCAGGGAGTGAGCAGTGCTAGCGGGTGTTACAGAGTGAGCCTGCCCTGCACTCACCCCACAGCTTGAGCCTAACCTGACCCTCACCTCACAGCGATGGCTCCTGTCATGCAGGGCTGGGCCCAGCTCCCTGCTCTGGGCATTGTAACCTGGCATGCAAAGTCGCAATACCACTCAGGTTTGGCCCGGCTGCCCCTCCATCATGATGATGGAGGGGTAGTTGGGCCAAACCAGAGTGGCACTGTGACCCTGCATGCCAGGTTGCAGCACCTGGAGTGAGGAGCCAGGCCAAGGACCATGGGACAGGAACCACAGCAGCTGCCTCTGCCAAGTGAGTTTGTCATTTTATACGTTGTTTTGCATTTTATTTCATTTGTCAAAAAAAAAAAAATCAGGCTTCTGCTTATCTTTCTGCTCCCCATGAAGCAGTGGAGGCTTCTTAAGACAGCATTCACCTACTCTGGTTTCTGTTACCAGCAGCAAGGTTATTGTTGCAGGCTACTGTAAAACAGTTCTGAACCTACAACATCCAAGCACCCCTGAATTCTGAAGAGTTTGGATACAGATCTTACCTGCTTGTCTTGCTCTAAGTGCACCATAAAACAAAACCCTTCCCTACCGTACCAGATAAATCATACATTCTTCCTCACCCAATCAGCCATTAAGAAAGAACAGCAATCACACACACCGCTTCTGTTCTTCCCTCTTGCAAACCCTACCCACTCCTTAAAAGCTTGGCAGAATACATTGGCCTTTCAGTGTGTCCTGAAGGTCAGCTGATTCATTGTGTCAGGTCCAGCTGGGAAGCAAATTCTAGAATCCTGGGCCCCACCCTGAGAAATACCCTGCAAGTAGTTGCCTCTTGTTAAAACCAGGGAATTGTCATCTCAGGTGTCTCTGCTGATCACTTGCTAAGATATCTCATCATCGGAGAGGAAGTCTGTCAGATCACTAGGTCTGAAATGATCCCCCCCCCCTTTTTTTTTTACTCTCTCAAATCTATCAAGACAAGAAGTCTGCCACACAACAGGCCAACCCAAAACCCTAATACAAGCCTCCTTAATTTTGGTGGGAAGGTTGGGTTTGGATTCAAACTTTGTGACTCAGACCCTTTTCCAGTACCTGTGTCTAATTAATTATTTAATTATTATTATTATTATTATTATTATTATTATGTGTATTACCATACTGCCTAGGAGCACTAGTCATAGACTAGGACCCCTCTGTGTTAGAAGTTGTACAAACACAGACCAAAAAGACAGTTTCTGGCCTCCACTGTATCAAAGCTTATTCTGTCTTTCACATGGTGACCTTGGAATTAAACCTAGGTCTCCCACCTGCAAATACAGTGGATTCATATTAGGTTTAATTGTTTAAAAATATGTTTCTTTGATGTTCACTATGCTCCTTCATTTGTATTTTTTTGTCTTGATGTCCACAGGATTAAATAAAACTTTAATTTGGTATTGGAACAAATAATCTTTTTCAATTATCTAAAAACAAGTGAACTGTAATTGTATGAGACAGATGAGTCCTACTTCTTAGCACCAAGTGAAAAGGATTGTCTGCTGTTTAATTTAGTATAGGAAGTCACTTGATAATGCTTAAGTGTGTCTGACACCTAGTAAGTTTTATTTGTTAATCTTTTTACCTTTTCATTTTATCCTGACAGGGTTCTGAGAGCAAATAAGATAAATGAGATTAAATCTGTCATCCTGAATTACTCTGCAAGGAGTTATGTGCAGAACTGCTCTATGCCAAAGATGTATAATTATGCAGAAAATGCTGCCTGTGTAATTGTGTGCTTAGTTCAGAGATTCATAACTATCTACAATATGTGCTTCTGGTATGTGCTGGCTCTAATTTTTGTAGTAAACAAAACGATTAAAGGGCTCTTCTCTTGGTGAATTTCTCCTTCTAGCACAGCTGAGGAAAAATAATAGCGGTAGTCTGCAGATTTCCTGGTTTGGGTTAGAGATCTAAATTAAACTTGGAACAGGTGGCTTATTGTGCCCTTTATTTCCAGTTAACTTGAATTTAAATGTTTACTGTTATATGAGGAATAGCTTCTTTAGGAGGTAGGGAGTCTTCGAGGCTGCAGTTGTGCCAGGTGGGGCATATCTGGTTGCTTTGTACCAAAACCACGTGAAGTAAAAAAAAATCTGGCATTGTCTCCCCTCGCTTATCTTTTGCTTTGTCTAAAGTCACTCACTCTGGTTTCTCCAATGACAGTGTTATAGGTGTTTCTGAGAAGACAAGGAGGTAGAGCTTCCTCTAATAGGAAACTGACTAGGATTTAGGAAACAAAGATGTCATGCTGAACTTCATCGTTCCACTTCTTGGTGTCAATCCACATCAGAGATGCCTGGCTTTATTTTCTACCACAGAAAAAACTCTGTAATGCAAACTCTGTCAGGGGCCTGTATGCTGGTCTTGCAGGCAGTGTGCTGATGGGTCTTTCTAAGTGCTTTTGATCCTATGACACTAATGGTACCCAAATTTTACACAATTGCATTTTGTACAAGACATCGAAGTGGGTGCTACAAAGGGCACTGCCTGCAACTTATCATTGGGCTTGGTACTCAATAGTAATGTATCAGTATAAATGTCAGAATATCATCACTGCTTAGGAGCATTTTGTGTTGGAATGAGGCATCCTTCCACCAAGTGTCCTAGAAAGGCAGCTTCCCTAGAAGTTGGTTCTGCACACTGCTTGGGTGAAATCGTGTCTTGCAGGCAGTCATTTGTGACACCCTGGGAGATGGAGAAGCCACAACAGCATTGAAGCAGCAACCTGAGGTAAACAGGGCATGATAACACATTTAGCAAATAATAATTCAAACCACAGGTAAATGTTTAGATGTGTGTTAACTTGCTCACCTCACAGGGATGCTGTGAAGAATAGATAATGTTGGGAAAGTACTTGAAAATGTATGGTGCGAATTGGGCAACACTGCAGTGGCTTTGGTTTTGCAAAACTGTGTCTGTTGGATTTAGGTTTACAATCCAAAGCCAGGGATGGTTTGAATCCAGATCCAATTTATGTGAATCCCTAAAGTTTTTGAGAGGGCAATGTTTGAACAAATGCACCTAGTTTTGGCCTATACCTTACTGATATTACTGCCGAAAATCTGTGTACTGGAGATGGGGTGTCTCCAAAATAAAAACGGTGTGAAATTAAAAGAAAACACAGTAACTGTAATACAGTGAATTTGGACAACTGAACTAGATAGCAAATTGGGCTGGCTTCTTCTGAAAGTGAGGGATGAGAAATACAAGGCAACAACACATGCAATGGGCTAGTTCTGTTTCCGTGGGACTCCAGGCTAAGGGTGAAATAATGACCCCATTGAAATCAAAAGCCAAACAACACCCAAGAAGCAACAGGTGTGGCAACTCACCACGTAAAGTTGTACAATTGCTGCCTTTGGCATCACCCTTGGTTATCCCTTCTGTGACTGTCCATGGTAAACTAATAAAATTACTCTTTTCTTGGGTAGCCTAACTGGGAATAGTTCTGTAGTTCCAAAAAGTACACACCTGTTGCCAGGCAATTGGCATCATTCTAATATAGTTAATCTGTCTGGGGACATATTTTGTAGGATTGCAGTTGTAGGAAATTACTTTTGCAGTTCTGCTGCACTGGGCTGCAAATTTTGCAGAAATCTCCAACTTAGTGGTGTTGGATTTGGTCCATACTTGAAAGTGAGACCATACTGATTCAGTTCAGGGCTGTGGTTTAAAATACAAAACCACTTACTCTGGGAGTCGCCATAGCTCCAAAAAGTCCTTGGTCAAGTACCCAGATGCCAAAGTATATAGTTAACTGGAAGCTTTTCATCTCCAAACTAAGCAGGAGTTTGTGAAGGCACTGAAATATTCTGGACAGTAAGCAGATGGAGGTGGAGGATGGCAGTTAATGCCACAAATGCATTTTTATTTGTACCTTGGCCTAGACTTGAATCCAAGTCTCCAGAAGAGAAAGGCATCTCTCTTACGGAATCTGCACAAACATGACTGTGAACTTCCTCTCTTGGCATAAAAAGTGCAAGGTGCCAAAAGTCATACTTGTTGCACAAAGTATTAGTAGCAAAAGAAACTTCCAAACTTTGTTTAAGGCTTCTGTTATTTTTTGCCTAAAAATGGGAGTGAAGGAAGAACAGTTCGAATGTGCTGTTTCTAGGGAATCCTTTGCCCACCAAACTGTACTTTTCATCTGATTTTTTTCCCCAGATGTTCTCCTTCAAAGAGGCTGAGATTGTTGCATGAAAGTTTCAGAATAGCTTTGGCTTCTTAAAAACATATCTTTACTGAGATTGGTTTCCTCCTTTCTACTTTTTCCTTCCAGAATTTTTATGTAGCATGAAATATTGTGTAAAATGAGATCTTATGAAAGGGGCTTCTGAGCTTTTCCTCTGTAAATTAGAATGACAAGTAAAAGCAGAAACTGGGATCAAGCCAAAACCAGAGTCTGGCTAATATTTATGATGACTCCTTATACCCTTTATTTCAACTTCCGTGAAGTCTTTCAGTTGTGCTACTCATCCAGTAAATGAACAGCTTAATTTGTGGTTATAGTTTTCCTAATGTTATGCTGTGGTTGCTGGGAATATGACAAGATAAATCACAAACAAGAACTTTAACAGTTATCATATTAATCATCCAAGGCAGTTTAACTCATTAAAAATCTGCTCTGTGTGGCCAATTATCTGTAAGAATGACTTTTCTGTCCTTTGGTTTGCTGACTTGTCCCTTCCCTGCTTGACAAGTGAGGAGCAACTTCATAATCCTTGATTGCTGAGATGTCTTGTCTCATTCACTGGGGAAAATGGATTCATCAGTAGCTCGATGGAATAGAATTATAACAGATTTAGAGAAGGAAGTTCCCTGAGCAAAGTTTATCCCATAGCTGCTTACTGCTGGGTTTCTTACACTTTCCTTTGAAGCATCTGGCCAAAGTCCGTGACAGGATATTGGTCTCTTCTAGCATGACAGTTCTGCAGTCCAGTCCCAAACAAATCCAGCAAATATCGGCTGACTGAAACAAATAAAGGTGAATAGGCCTCTTTAGCTTAGTTGTTAGTAAAGAATCTTACAGGCATTCTGTGATGTAAAATGGGGGACGCCTCATACTGTTATAGTGGTCGGGGAGGGAAGGGGAGTGTAGGACAATCTCTGTGTATTGCTCATTCACTAGCAGACAGAACATGTAAATGGCTCTGTCATTCTAATACTAGCCACAAGGGCCTCTTTAATGGTCTTTCTCCAAGGTCAACAGCACCATTGTTTAAAATGATATGTCTGGAACAAAACAGTTTGAATTAGATTTGGGGAAAGGTTGGCTGCTTTATGAGTATTACAGTCTGGCTCAAACATAGGTGTAAGTAACAGCCAAATATTGGTGATGATGAATGATATACACTAATGGGGGCTGCTGTGGGCATAGGGTAGTGCCTGACTGTCAGGACTGGTACAGATTAAAGGTGCCCTGCCAGTTGTGAGGACTCAAACTTTTTGGTTCTATAATTTTTCTTACTTCTGTTTGCAAAATCCATGTGACTTTTTAATATGCTTTTTCTTTTTCATAGAATCATAGGACTGTCGGGCTAGAAGGGATCTTGAATGGGCACCTAGTCCAGTCTCCTGTGTTGAGCTAGACCTAGGCCGTCCCTGGCTGGTGTTTGTCCAACCTGTTCTTAAAACCCTTCAATGGTGGGGATTCCACAGCCTCCCTTGGAAGCCTATTCCAGAGCTTAACTAACCTTATGGCTTAACAGCCCTTAGCATATTAGAGGGGTAGTTGTGTTAGTCTGTAGCTAGAAAAACAATGAGGAGTCCGGTGGCACCTTAAAGACTGACAGATTTATTGGAGCATAAGCTTTTGTGGGTAAAATACCCCACTTCTTCAAATGCATGGACTTCGTCAGATGCATGGTCCATGCATCTGAAGAAGTGGGGTTTTTTACCCTAGAAAGCCTATCCCCAAATAAATCTGTTAGTCTTTAAGGTGCCATTGGACTCCTCGTTGTTTTTCTTAACATATTAGAAGACTGTTACCTTCTTTTCTCAAGACTAAACACGCCCATTTTTATTAACCTTTCCTCATAGGTCAGGTTTTCTAAACCTTTTATCATTTTTGTTGCTTTCCTCTGGATTCACTCAAATTTGTCCACATCTTTCTTGAAGTGCGATGACCAGAACAGGACACAATATTCCAACTGAAGCCTCTCTAGTGCTGAGTAGAGTGGGAGTTACTTCACATTTCTTACATACGACACTCCTCTTAATACATCCCAGAGTGATTTTAGTCTTTTTTTGCAACTGCATCACATTGTTGACTCATATTTAATTTGTGATCCACTATAACCTCCAGATTCTTTTCAGCCAGTACTAATGCCTAGCCAGTTATTCCCCATATTGTAGTTGTGCATTGGATCTTTCCTCCCTAAGTGTAGTACTTTGCACTTGTCTTTATTGAATTTCATCTTGTTGATTTCTGACCAGTTCTCTGATTATCAGGGTTGTTATGAATTCTAATCCTGTTTTCCAGAGTGCTTGCAACACCTCCCAGCTTGATGTCATCTGCAGATTTTATAAGCATACTCTCCATTCCATTATCCAAGTCATTAACGAAAATATTGAATAGTACCGGACCCAAGACTGGCCCCTGCTGGACCCCACTAGATATAGCCTCACAGTTTGACAGTGAGTCATTGAAAACTACTCTTTTGAGTATGGTCTTTCAGCTAGTTATGCACCCATTTTATAGTAATTTAATCTAGACCATATTTCCCTAGTTTTCTTTTGGGACTGTTATGTGAGACTGAAGCCTTACTAAAATCAAAATATACAAATTCTATGGCTTCCCTTCATCCACTAGGCCAGTACCCCTGTCAGAAGAAATTAGTTTGGTCTGGCATGATTTATCCTTGACAAATCCATGCTGTCTATTCTCCATATCCCATAGGTGCTTACAAACTGATTGTTTAATAATTTGTTCCAGTATCTTTCCAGTTATTGAAGTTAGGCCGATAGTTCTATAATTCCCTGATCCTCTTTGTTCCCATTTTTAAAGTAGGTACTTTCTTCAGGAATTTTCTTTAGGAGGTAAGCTTCCTAGGAACCCTACAATGACAAACCTCTATATACACAATGGAGAAAAATAAACTTGGTTTAGGTTCAGAGTCAAATTTACAAGGGCTATAAATTCCTTTATCAAGGAAAATCATCTTAAGTATAGTCTATGTAGCAGGGAAGTTATTTGTGTTCTGCTCTGGTACTCCCGTCCCCCTTGGTGCAAGAGCCTTCTCATTTGCAGGTAGAACAGCCTTCCTGTGTCTTCTTGACTCATTAGTTATAAACTCTTTACAAATCTCCTTTCTTCTGGAAAACAGTTTACATGGCACATGCTATGCACAGTATTTTAAGTACCATGCTTGCATTCTGTTGGCCCCTGCAGAGCTAACACGAGTTTTAACTAAAGCTTTTTACCCTGTACTTCCCCCCACTCCCCTCCGCCCAGCTCCAGGATTTTTGCCATACCAAGCAGTGGGGGGGGATGCTGCGATTGTGATCAGTGGCAGCTTCACCGCGCTGCTTTCTTCTTCGGTGGCAATTCGGCGGCAGGTCCTTTCCTTCTGAGAGGGACCGAGGGACTCGCTGCTGAATTGCTGCTGAAGAGCCCGACATGCTGCCCCTTCCGCTTAGCTGCCCCACACACCTGCTTGCTGAGCTGGTGCCGGAGCCGGTCCTGCTTCCCTCATAGAAAGAGGTTTTGCAATGATTTCCAGGAGTGATATTTACAGACTTAAGGGCTCTCACTGGGGAGAACAGAGTAGGAAATAAAAGAGCTTGATGGAAATTATTTGTTTTCCTATTTGTACATCCTCTGGAGATTGAGAGATTCAGTTCTAATTAACATCAGTGGGAATCAGGAGTAACCCCAATTGAAGGCATAAAGTTATTCTGTTTTAGTGACTGAAAGCAGAATCTTTGCCACTGATTACAGAAGTTCCATGTCAGGGTGCAGCAGTGACACAAAAAGGAAAATGTGAAGTCATTAAAAACAAAAAAAGATTACTCCGTAACACAGGAACCCTACAAATAACAATTCAGTCCTTTCTGCCCCATAGAACTATGTTGCTTTACAGAGGGCAGATAATATGCACTGCAGATCATTGAAACCAGCTGTAATAGTTGTTCCAACTCCTAAGTAACAAATTCAACCACTGTATGACCTATGGGGGGCTCGTAATGGTGTGTCTCTGCTTGCACGCTGTGAACAGGAAGCTGCCACTTGTTATATCATAAAATGTCCTTATCTGTAATTCTTTCTCTCTGCAGGTGCCCCTGGTTAACAAGAGCCATCTCCCCAGCCATCCCTGTGTACAATGGGCTCGTGTTCTTGTTCGTACTTGCAAACTTCAGCATGGCGACGTTCATGGACCCTGGAGTTTTTCCACGAGGTAATGGGGGATGGGTGTAAAAAATAAGCCAAGGCAAACAGTCAGGTTTCCGAAGCAGCACATATGCCATTTGTTTCGTTCCCCCTCCCATTTTTATCCTCAGCTGGCTGTAAATGCGAGGATGTAGCTAAGTTGTGGATACGCTCCGTCAGTTTCTGAAATGGAAAGGGTCTTTTTTTCTCCTTGTACTTGCTTGAATTGGTAATCTGGGGCCTGGCATTGGATAACGTGGCTCTCATTGAGAAGATAGCCAGACTGATGTGATTGCGATTAGTATCCCCTATGTCATGCTGGCACATTGGATTTACGTCATTGCCTTCACAATAGGCAGCTGAGCACGGTGCAGTAGAGGGCTGAGCTTCTGAAAGCGGCTGCATTAAAACAGTGATTCACTCCAGCAAGCTTAAAACAAACACAGTAGCAGTGAACACTAAAAAAGATAATGATTAAGGCCTTTGTTAGAGTGGGTTTTTTAAAATATATTGTAAGAGAAATGGCTGTTTAATATAGTGCTGGTGCATAGCTGATTGAACAGGATAAGAACTGTTTGTTTATTGTTATGGAAACAACGCCGTGGCTATTTCTTTTAAACCATCAAAATGAGAGAATTACTGCCTCACTTTGTCCCTGTTCCAATAGTCATTCACACACAGCTTGCAACAGAGCCTGTTTTAGGGGAGGTCACAAAACAAAAGGCTCCCTGCCCCTTGCAAAGTGCATTTTCTCACCTGCATTCAGTACCTTCTCTTCATTATTCCCTTGAACGAGCCAAGTAATGTAACTGCTCATGCAAGTGATGCTATTTCTTCCCAGACAGGAGCCAGTGATAAACATATTCTATTTATATAGCTTCTTTCAGCTGCCGATCTCAGAGGCCTTTACAAACACTGATTAAGAGAAATATTATCAGGGCTGCCCAGAGGATTCAGGGGGCCTGGGGCAAAGAAATTTTGGGGGCCTCTTCCATAAAAAAAAGTTGCAATACTATAGAATACTATATTCTTGTGGGGGCCCCTGCTGGCCTGGGGCCTGGGACAAATTGCCCCACCTGCCGCCGCCCGCCCCCCCCCCCGGGCGGCCCTGAATATTATCATCAAGTTTAAGTGATTAAGGTAAATATTATTACCAAGTTTAAGGGTTAACTCACAGTGAGGTTAATAATTTGCCTCCAAGGTCATATGGGGCCAAATTTTCAACCATATTTAGGTTCCTAAAGATGCAGATAGGCAACTGCTATCTCCAAAAGCACCTGGGGCTTAACTCCCATTTAAATCAATAGGAGTTAGACGACTAAGCTCTTTTAAAAAGCCATAGAAGCAGGATCCGTGAAGGGACTTAAGATGTTGCAATGCTCAGTGTCATGGCACTTAACTTTTAGGCATCTAGAAAATCACAGGAACAACACTGCCATTCACACAGCCTGAGTTAGGTGCCTATACAATGAATGAGGAGACATAGGCACCTTAGACTGCAATCCACAAAGTCAGTAGGCTAGGTGGGGAGCTGCCTAAAGTAGCTCATGGGAGATGCAGACCAGAGAGGTGATTGCTAAGCCCTGCCTCTAAGCATGCCTACTGGATCACGTCCCTGCATGTGATTTAGGTGGCCGAGTGCCTGTCTTTTTGAGTCTGTGACTCGCTCTGGAGCTTAAGTGGGAGATAGGTATCTGGACACCTACCACGAGGCACGTGCGCAGGCTCAGGTGGGAGATAGTTGCCCAGATGCCTAGAGTGAGACTGCCGTGCATATACCCAGAGGCAAAAACATAGGCACCAAATGAATTTAGGTGTCTACAGGGTTAGGTGGCAGCTGAGTGTGAGTTTTGTGGATTGCAGTGGTACCTAAAAAACAGGACTTGGGTGCCTAAAAACAAGAGTTAGTTGCCTACCTCCCTTTGTGGATCCCACCCTAGGTTCCTATCTTCCTTTTGGTGCATGCATATCTTTGAAAATTAGACTCATGGTGACTAACCAGGAATAAAATCCAAGACTTCTCTATTCAACTTTTCTACACCATTCATGATTGTATAAACCTCTGTCACATCTCCCTTTAGCCATTTCTTTTCTAAGATGAACAGCCCTAATCTTCTTAGTCTCTCCTCCTATGGAAGCTGTTTCATACCCTTGATTGTTTTTGTTGCCCTTCTCTGATCCTTTCACAGTTGCACTATATTTTTTTTGAGATGGGCAACCAGAACTGGACACAGTATTCAAAGTGTGGGCGGACCATGGATTTATATAGTGGTATAATGATATTTTATGTCTTATTTTCTATTCCTTTTCTAATAGTTCCTAACATTCTGTTAGTCTTTTCAACTCTGCTGTGCATTGAGCGGAAGTTTTCAGAGAACTATCTACAGTGATTCTAAGATCTCACTCTTGAGTGGTAACTGCTAATTTAGAACCCATCATTATACATGTGTAGATGGGATTATTTTTTTCCAATGGCCATAAGTTTGTACTTATCACCGCTGAATTTCATCTGCCCTTTTGTTCCCCAGTCACCCAATTTTTTTAGATCCTGCTGTAAGTCTTAGCAGACGGTTTGGAGTTAACTATCTTGAATAATTTTGTACCATCTGCAAACTTCGCTACTTCACCGTTCACTCCCTTTTCCAGATCATTAATGAATATGTTGACAGCACAGGCCTCAATACAGATCCTTGGGGAACCCTGCTGTTTACCTCTTGCCATTGTTAAAACTGATCTGTCTGCATAGCTAGTTCAACTCTTGTTCTCCTCTCAGATGAACCACAAGTAGTGGGAGTTAGAAGAGTTGGTTACCCTTTCCCACAATAGAGATACCTGGGATCACTCAATGAAATTAATAGGCAGCAGGTTTAATACCAACAGAAAGAAGTACTTTTTCCATACAGTGCACAATTAACCTGTGGAACTCATTGCCATGGGATATTGTGATGGCCAAAAGTATAACTGGCTCAAAAAAGAACAAGATAAGTTCATGGAGGATAGGTCCACCTATGACTATTAGCCCAGATGGTCAGGGATGCAACCCCATGATCAGGGATTATGTTTTTAGATGTGGAATTTTCAAAAGTACTCAGCACTCACTGATGTCAATGGGAGCAGAGATAGTCCAATGTTGAGTAATTCTGAACATCCTACCCTAGAAGTCCAATCCTACTCCCATTTTAAATCCATGGCAAGGCTCCTATTGATTACTGGTGCAAGATTGGATTCCAAATGTGCTGCATGATCAATTTCCTTGTGCTAAAGCTGTTGGAGACCCAAGCATCCCTGCCTAGGATGCCCAATCACTAAGGCTACGTTTTAGTCATGGGTATTTTTAAAGTCATGGACAGGTTATGGGCAGTAAACAAGAATTCACAGCCTGTGACCTGTCCATGACTTTTACTATATACCTCTGATTAAAACTTGGGCTAGGGGCCACAGGTGCTGTGGGGTGGGTGGCCCAGGACCCCAGCTGGTGCTGGGAGGAGGGGCTGGGCCATGGCGTGCAACCACTGCTGGTCCTGAGGGAGGCTTGGTGGGGCTGGCAGGCTCTCTACCCAGCTCGGGCTGGCATGTCCATGAAGCTGCTAGGGGGAGGGGCGGCCAGGGGGGCTCCACACGCTGCTCCCTCCACAAGTACCAGCTCCGCAGCTCTCATTGGCTGGGAACCATTGCCTCGCTCTGCTCACTGGGCGTTGCAGCTGGGGAGCAGAGTCGGGGTGGGGGCTTGCCCCATTCTGCCCATGTGGCACTCCTGCTGGGGGGTGGGCTCAGAGCACGGCACTCCCTTGCCCACTCCCTGGCTGGAATGCTGGGTGGGTGGAACGGGGCATGCCCCCACATTCCCACCCAGTCCCTGGCAGGTTCACTGGATGGGTGGAGCGGGGGAGCCAAACAATGTTCTAAGGGAACATTGCAGGACTTCAAACGAGTATGTTCTCTAATAGGTCAGTTACTGTAATGACTCTGGAGTAAACAGTAGCTCTGCGGAGATGGATACCATTATATATGTATAAGTCAGAAGAGCACCAGGCATTGTATCTCAGTGACGGGAGGAATTTAAGCCCTGCTTTGAACACTCAGAAACTTAGTTTGAAATCTGGACCTGATTTTGGGGTATTGATTAGTGAGCCAAATACAGACACCAACCTAGTTTCCTGTAAGCTGCAAACTATCAAGGGCCACTCGGGGGGGGGGAAGGTGCCCCTCCCCCGACCCAGCCCAGTCCCGCCAGAGTTGCTGGGGAGAGGAGCCCTTCCCAACCCCGCTGGAGCTGCCGCATTCGGGGAGAGGCACCTCTCATCCGTCCCCGAGCTACTGAGTGAGAGAGTCCTCTCTCCCTGCCATAGCACTGGGGCAGCCTGCACCCCAAACCCCTCATCCCCAGCCCCACCCCAGAGTCCACACCCCAATCCTCTGCCCCAGTTCTGAGTCCTGTCCTGCATCCCGAACCCCTCAGCCCTGGCCCCACCCCAGAGCTTTCACCTCTAGCCAGAGCCCTCACCCCCTGCACCCAACCTTCTGTCCCAGCCCTGAGCCCCCTCCTGCACCCTGAATCCCTCATCACCAGATCCACCCCAGAGCCTGCACCCCGAGGCAGAGCCCTCATTCCTCTAAACCCCAACCCTCTGCCCTAGTCCTGAGCCCCCTCCTACATGCTGAACCCCTCAGCCCCACCCCCATCACACATCACCTCCATATTGTTGCACATAACAAAATTCATTCCACACATGGATGTAAAATGTTAGAGTGAACAGTGACACCAACTATGAGCAGGGAGCCAGGGACCCAGACCTAAGGTTTGGGCCCATTCAGGGGCGGCTCCAGGCACCAGCGCAGCAAGTGCGTGCCTGGGGCAGCAAGCCGCGGGGGATGGCCTGCCAGTCGCTGTGAGGGCGGCAGTCAGGCAGCCTTCGGTGGCATGCCTGAGTGAGGTCCACCGGTCCCGCGGCTTCAGCGGCGGGTACGCTGAAGGCGCGGGACCGGCAGATCACCCGCAGAAATGCCGCCAAATCTGCATGACCAGCGGACCTCCCGCAGGCAAGTCGCCAAAGGTCGCCCTTGGGGCGGCAAAAAACATAGAGCCACCCCTGGGCCCATTTCCTGACTATTCAATTCCAAATGTAAACCATTATTCAGAAACATGCAGCTTTTTTTTGTGGACAGTAATAAGTATTCTTGATGGTTCTGTGCGTGTATATAAAGTGCCAGCTTTCATCATGAGTTTTTCTGAAGGACAGGTGTGTGTGTGTGTGTGTGTGTGTGTGTATATATATATATATATATATATATATATATATACTGTATGCAGATTCTTGTCTGGATAGGTTAGCATCTTTACAAGCATTTACCCATGAGCCATTAAGCTAGGGGCTTGTTTTATTTCACACTGAAGCTTTTATAACAGGGATGGGCAAAGTACGGTCCGTGGGCCGCATCCGGGCTGTCAGATGTTTTCATTCAGCCCTTGAGCTCCCATTGAAGAGCGTGGTCTGGGGCTTGCCCTGCTCCAGCTGGGGAACGGGGTTGGGAGCTACTCCACTTGGTTCTCAGAAGCAGCGGCGTGTCTTCCCTCCAACTCCTATGCGTAGGGGCAGCCAGGGGGCTCCACTCTACACACTGCCCCCACCCCAAGTGCCAGCCCTGCAGCTCCCATTGGCTGTGTGTTCATCATTGTAGGAGGGGGGACATGCCATTGCTTCTAGGAGCTGCTTGAGGTAAGTGCCGCCTGGAGCCTGCACCCCTGAGCCGCACCCCCGTGCCTGAATCCCCCAACCCCAGCCCTGATCCCCCTCCCACCTTCCAAACCCCTTGGCCTCAGCCCAGAGCACCCTCCTACACCACAACCCCCTCATCCCCAGCTCCACATTAGAGTCCGCATCCCCAGCTGGAGCCCTCACACCCCCCAACATCCAACCCTCCCAGCCCCAGCCCGGAGCCCCCTCCCGCACCCTGAACTCCTCATTTCTGGCCCCACCTCAGAGCCCACCCCCCCTCAGCCAGTGCAGTCACCCTCTCCCACACCCCAACCCCAATTCCGTGAGCATTCTTGCCCTTCCATACAATTTCCATCCCAGATGTGGCCATCCCATTCCCTCCCCCACCCCCAGAGTATGTATATAGCTCCTGAATGAAATGTTTCATTGATCTGAATAGTATGCTAGGCTATGCTGGAGAAGCAGATTTCTGGGTCAGTACTGTTGAGTCAGATAATTAATTTCTCAGGGATATCTTGCTTGGATTTTTGTTTTCAAACTAATTCGGTCTTTCCTTGACAGTCTTCATTGCAATTGCTGTTGCCTGACCAAGTGGTGGTCAGAGTTGATTCAATCTACTAAAGTATGCAGCAAACCTCTCACAACAAGGTGCTTGGGAAGCATTGTAGATTTCCACCCCACTTTGAAACTATTTGAGCTCTAGTTATATTCTTCTAGGAGCAAATGCTGTCTAAAACAAGAATCAAATAAGATCAGTGGGCTGGCTAGCAAGGCAATAAATGCACTAGGATTATTCTCTTGGCTAATAAAATGAAGTCTGGAGTATTTAATCCTTCTGCAATCAGGACACCCCTTTCTGACAATACATCACTTCTAGCACTCTTTATTGCTCTGAAAAGTACCTGCGCACATGTAGTGTCCATGTATCTGACCCTGATAGTATTAGATCTTCCACCTTTAAACTGTAATCTGTATTATTTTTATTTATTTATTTATATGTTTACATCGAGCAGCAGATGAAGATGAGGATAAAGATGATGACTTCCGAGCTCCACTCTACAAGAATGTGGAGATTAAAGGAATCCAAGTACGGATGAAATGGTGTGCCACCTGCCATTTCTATCGCCCGCCCCGCTGCTCCCATTGCAGCGTCTGTGACAACTGCGTTGAGGTAAGTCTCCTTGATTAGCTGATCTTTTGGCTTGGATTTGGGTGGTGAACCTGTGAACAGCTAGATGACCCAGGTGAGTGAATGCTCCCTATCTTTCACTCTTTAAAAAAAAACGAGCAGTAAAGGGACAAATTCTCAGCTGGTGTAAATTGCTATAGCTCCACTGATGCTGACAGATTGCCTAGGAATCCTACCCTGAATCTGATTAAAGTCACAAGTGAAACAGAGTTTGGTGTCATCCTTGTCACTGACTCTTTCTCCACCCAAATGCAGTGCATGATTTGGTATTCCTAGCCGTCTCTACTCAGGAGTAGCCTAGGGCTTATGAAACTGGAAGCATTACAAGGGAAGGTTATGATGCCTTGGCAGAATTTAGGAGGAGGCTGGGGGAAAGTCTGCTTGCAACATTCCTGATCCCTCTGCTTTGTCTCCTATTAAATATGTAAATATGAATTGCAGTAGGAGTGTGCTTTTTTTAATTGTAAATCATAACACTCAGTAGCATGTGAATTTTAGAAAGAATAGAATAAGAATTTCTGAGCCTAACATTAAAATACAACATACCCATTTATAAACTTCAGTTAGAGTCCCATGACCATTACCGCATGCATGCTTCTAATTCCTCTAAATTATGAGGCTTGGACACATGTTGATAAATATGAGGTCATAGTGAAGCACATAGTATATTTAAACAATAACCCCAAAGTAATGGAGTATGTTACTGGGCCATAAACATCTCCCAAACTTATAAATACAGTGAACTATAACCATAGTGTTTTATTGCCACGGGAGCTACAAATTCCACTTCTTAAGGATCGGTGCTATTGTAAGGTGTATTTTTTTTAATTAGAATGATTTAAATCTTTAATGCATTTTAAAATGTATTCAATTGTATGATTAAAATAATGGGAATCTCTAATTGGCAATAGGCTAAAACTCTCCAAGTGAATTGCAAAGTCAGCCAGAATACAATGTATGCCATATTGGGCCAAAGCCTCTTTGTCTTAATCATATGAATAGTCACAGTGGAGCTAGTCATGTGAGAGAGGCAATCTGGGGTTGGTTTATGTCATTTGCTTTATCCTTAAGAGCAGATTCCTAAATTATAGCCAGCTGAAAGCTATGCTCAGCCTAATACCCATTAATAGATAGGACAACAGTGCCCAGTGCCCTGTCATAGGGAGAGTCAGCAAGGTGCGAGAGCTGAGGGGATATGGGGAGAAATAAATTGCTGGAAGAAGCAGGTCTTCCAGAAAGGACAGGGGCTGCCATCACAGCCATTTTGTTGGGCTGATGTAGGCTGTTGGATGGAGCTGGCTTTTTCACTAGAAAACTGGACCACATATTCAGAGTTTTGAGTTAAAACACTAACATTTGTCACTGATTCTAAATGTGTTTAGGTGAAGCTAAATTTTGAATTGAAATTTGAACTCCTTCCCCCACCCCTCAGTGTCTGTGTGAAAACCCCATTTTCAATAAAGGAAGTGTTGCCAACACAAGATTGCCTGAAACTAGCAGGTGTAAACGCTTGCAATTCCATGCAGCCCTAATGTCACCAGTGGCATTGAGGCCACAATATTCCAGGGAAGTCAGAGAGGAAAGTGGGAGGGAATCCCAGAGTAACTTCTCGTTAAAAATAAAATGGCTTGGAACTCAGAGCAAGTCAAAATGCAAGACTCCACTGCAGTGGGTTCCAGTTCTGAGGAGTTTTACTTGTGCCTAGACCAGCTGAGCATTACTTGCTGTTCCGATGGGCTAACAGGGAATCTCTTGCTATATAACTAAAATGTGATTGCTTACTGAGGTATACAAGCAAAGGCATTAATGGCTCATTAATCAATAAATTGCAGTCTCAAGTTAAGTTGCTTATAGATTCTTGTGACACTTTTTCCCTGGGATACCTGTACATTCTAGTAGTGCCTGGACATAGTTATAGCAAAAAAAAGTCTATTGGCATTTCTGTTAGGATACTCCTTTAGGAAGAGATTGTAATTTGTATCTTTTATTTCACCTTTGGGTTGCAACTCACAATAAAAGCTCGTAGCCTAGAGACAGACTTTTTGAGCACATCTGATTTCAAACAATCAGATTGATTCTGACTCGAAGATGTGCAAAGCGATATACAGCTTCCAAGCTTTCAGAGACAGGTGCTCTTTTCTATCACATCACTTAAAAACAAAACCAAGTGAAATATAACACTTGGTTTGACCAATTAGACCTGAAAATGAATTTGTGATAGAATAATATTTCAGGACAAATTTTCATGGAAGTGCCCAAAGCTGAGGTTTCAATATATCTTTATTTCCAAATATTTTGAGCTGCACACGTCTCTCGCACACCATAGTTATAGCTAATTTACAAGTTACTTTAAAAATAACACTTTGCCATTAGTGGGAGGTATTTATCTAAATATAACAGTATTACAAAGAAAAGGATAAGTCACTATTTGATAGGAATAAAGGGTATACTATACTGGGTGTGAAGAAAACAGAACAGAACAAGTTTGCTCACTCCAGGCTTGAGTATGCTCAGATTTACGCTGGTGTACATCAGGAATAACCCCAGTGAAGTCACCAGAGTTACAGCCATATAAAACTGGTGTTATGGAGCTTTAAAGGGGTCTATGGCCTCATTAAATGTATCTCCTTAATCCAGCCTTGTGGCATATGTGAATTCTTGATCAGGAAAAACTGGGTATTTCAAGTGCTTATTTTTTTTAACTTCATCCAGAATTTTCCCCCACTTATTAGCCAGATATTGCTTTCTGCCGAGCTTTGCCAAAAAATACTTTTTCAAGAGGCCAAAACCTCAAAATAAAAAAACCCTGGATCCTTATTGAACTTTTACATATATAAAGTGGGGGTGTGGGGGAAGATCTACAGTTGGCAGGGATGTTACAGGTTCAAGACTCTGCAATTTATGATAATCTTACTCTGATAACTATACAATGCTACAGGAGTCAGAGAAGAAGAGAAACTGTCTTTGCCCCACAATGTGGCATATACCTCTGTTTCCTTTTTAAACCTATCGGTGTGTCTTCATCCACAGTCAGAAGAATCCCTCAGTCCCAGGAGAATCTTACAAAGAGCGTGTAGTATGTTGTTTTTGCCTGGGCAGCCAGGCAATGTCAGGATAGAGCCAATCTGCAAAGGTCCAAACCTAATCTGATTCTACCTGAAGTTCAGGGGTTTTTTGGATGGTCTTAGCACAGTGGTTCACATTTGTTTCTAAGGCAATGTTTTTCTTTCACTGCTTGGATATTATTCCGTGTCTCTCCATCTCTTTACAAGGACTTTGACCATCACTGCCCATGGGTCAACAATTGCATAGGACGGAGGAACTACCGATATTTTTTCCTCTTCTTGCTGTCCTTAAGCACACACATGGTCGGAGTGTTCACTTTTGGGCTGATCTATATTTTAAACCATATGGAAAAGCTGGGGGTAGCTCACACCACCATTACGTATCCTTCCTTTTAATCTTTAAGAAGTCGAGGTGCCGTAAGGAAACTGTTTGTATAAGATTTGCCTTTCAGGAAATGATGGGATTGGCTCCCTTTCTCTGATACCCATGTTCTTTTGTAGTAAAACCCAACCCAATTTCTCCCCAGCATTTGCCTGACCTACAGAAGCCTTAATTGCCTCAGAAGTTGCTGCTTAGCATCTGTATATCTCTGTCATTCAGCTGCCATAACGGAAAACAACATCTTGCTTCATTAAAATCCTCCCTTTAATTTCAGTTGGATATGGTTCTCCTACTTATATTGGCCAAGACTGTTGGGTAATATTACTGTGTTTAAAACAATTGCTTTGCCCCAGAGGTGGTTGTATCCCTCTACATGTTTTGTAAAGTGCTTTGGTATCCTTCAGGAATAAAGGTTTCTATATAGTTGTCTTGGCTTATAGAAAAACATTTCCTCTTTTTTTATTTATCTGAATGAGATAAAGAGATGGAAGAAGCAGAGTTAGAAGGAGAGGGGATACCAGGTGAGGATCCACTAGCCTGTGTGGTGAGGACTTACCATAAAGCACTATATCAATTATAACATTATAATTAATTAAGGGGATTGAAGAAGAACAAAAGGAATCTTCATAATTCTATATGAACTGGGGACCATAGTTGGAGTCTGATCCTGAGAAGTGCTGATCCCCAGTAACTCTCATTGACTCGAAGCGTATAGAGCCTTTACTGAATAGTTACAACTAAAATCAGTGAATCAACATTCTGTTTATTTGAGCATAAGCTTTCCTGGGCTACAGCTGATTGACCTGGCTGCTGTGGAAGATTTGCATGACATGCTGCAACCTGGCGTTCTAGCTCTGCCGGGATCCAGACATTCTTGTCAAATGACTATTTATACCTATCTCATAGAACTGGAAGGGACCTTGAAAGATCATCAAGTCTAGCCCCCTGCCTTCACTAGCAGGACTAAGTACTGATTTTGCCCTAGATGCCTAAGTGGCCCCCTCAAGGATAGAGCTTACAACCCTGGGTTTAGCAGGCCAATGCATTTACACCTCTTGATTCAATAGCTTGCGCTAAGCATTGTACCAAGGTTCCCACAAGAGTATACTGTAGTATTTGAGTCAGTTCACAGCATCCTATGCAATACAGGGAGTTTTAGTCTCACGCTAGAAAATAGTTTTATGATACTAAAAATGCCAATCAATATTTTCTCAACATGCTAGGAGGTTGGGATGTAAAATTTAGCATTGCCCCCCCTAAAAAAGAGACCATTAAATTCTAGTTTAGCTTCTGTCTCTCAAAATGCTTGGTGAAGGGACTGCTTTTTCAGTGAAGAGGAAGCTGAACATCTGCATTTACCTGAATCTACATCACATGGGCCAGATTAGTACCTAGCGTAAACACAAGTAACTCCATTGAAGTGCTTGTAGTTACACCATCTTCCACCACATATAAATTTGCCCTAAGCCACTGGGCGATGATAATCATTGCAGGTCTCCATGCACATTTTTGTTGAGGATCCTGCATCTTCATAGATCATGGATTTTCACAATGCTATATGTGCTATAAATTCCAGTGTGCATTTTAAAATGAGAGGACAGCTTGGAGAAATGCAGGAGAGAGATCACTACTCTGCTACCTTGACATTCTAGGACCTGGTCAGTCCCAAATGATTGTATTCCTCTGTCTTGCAAAGGAATGGACCAGCTGACTAGTTCCTTGAAGCTACTAGAGCAGGGATAGGCAATTTATGGCACACGTGCCAAAGGCGGTACGTGAGCTGATTTTCAGTGGCACTCACACTACCTGGTCCTGGCCACTGGTCCGAGGGGCTCTGCATTTCAATTTAATTTAATTTTAAATGAAGTTTTTAAAACATTTTAAAAACCTTGTTTACTTTACATTCAACAATAGTTTAGTTATATATTATAGACTTATAGAAAGAGACCTTCTAAAAACATTAAAATGTATTACTGGCATGTGAAACGTTAAGTTAGAGTGAATGAATGAAGACTCGGCACACCGCTTCTGAAAGGTTGCTGACCCCTGTACTAGAGACTGTAGAATGAATGAAGTGAAGTAAAGTAAAGTAGTAAGGGAGGCATGGGGACCTTATGGCTTCCAAATACTCAATATTGTGTTGGACACTGAGGAGCAGATAACTTTAAGACTCTTGTTAAACAAGAAACTAACAGCTCTGATAGACTGAAGTAATTTCTAGTGCTTAATTCCAAGACATACTTCAATGTGTAATTTTAAAAGAACACTAAAGAAAGGTGGGGATTACTTACTAGATTTCTAGTTTAGGGAATTCTCTCTCCTCTTCCATTCCCCTGACCCCCGATCTCCCTTTTCCCTGTCATTGAACAGTTTCCTTAACTCTGGGATGTAGCATGGCTGTCATGTGTGTGACTGGACTGTTCTTTATCCCAGTCATTGGTCTCACAGGTTTCCATATTGTTCTAGTGGCACGAGGGCGTACAACCAATGAGCAGGTAAGAAAACAATTTTACCTCCATGTTCCTATTAGAGGTGTGAGAGTTGAGAAGGATCCCTTTCCTGGGGAGGATAAAGAGAAGATGTAGTATCTAAAGATGGGCAAATCAGGTTGGGTAAAGCGGCAGCTGACTAAACCTTAACACTAACACTCAAACTGTTGCTTTACCGAGGGTCTAAAAAGGTTGGGAAACATTTCTTCTCAAATATCTGTTTGACTAAATTCTGGGCAAGCTCCCGGGCACAGCGGAATGGGACAGGCCTATGTAAGTCCTCAAAGCAGGGTGCATGGAATATTGCCAACCTCAAAAGTTCCAAACTCATGAGTCAGACGCAAAAGAATTGTCACATTTTTTTTAAAAAGATTAAATTGCATTCTGTTCTGTCTCCTGATTTTGTTGGTTCTGTCAGCTGCCCCTGCCTGCCCACAATGTGTGTAACAATGAGCAGCTTTGAGCTAGCTCATTGCCACATGCACACAGATTCAAGCTCATTTTGCTGCTCCAAAACCTGTGCTGGCCAACATCTTGTGACAAAATACCCAATGAAACTTGAATTGCCACAAAATTATTCAAATGTGTAGAATGTGCTGCCTGATGATGCAGGAAATCTATCAGCATCTTCCCAAAATGCCAATTAATTAATATAGTGTCTCCCAAGCCACACATCGGCACACCTAACAGTTAGCTTTGTGCCCCGCTAACATTTGCTCCAACCCTCCAGCCCACATCATTTATCTGCCCTTTGTTCCCCAACACATCTCTTCTCCTCCTGCAGCTCTGGAGATTCTTCACCCATACCCTCCCAGGGTGGAGACAAGAGGGCAGCTCCAGTAGGGTCCTCTATTTTATATGGATTCTAATACTGCCCTCCTCACTCCCACTATCTTCCAAGAATGTATTAAGTGATGTGACTAACCGTCTGTCACACGTGGTTCATCCTCTCTCTCAGCCTCTCCACACATGGAGAATTGCATGTGCAGTGATTTTGTTTTGGTAGAGGTTTGTTGGGGGCGGGGAATTCTCTTTAGACATATGTGCTGCTCTGTGTGTGTCAGAGAAGGCAGATCGATAGAGTGCACCTTTCACTTGGAGCAGAAGGTTTGTAATGGTTCTTAGCTCCTGAGCAAATTTATGCCACAGTCTCAGATCAGCCCTGGAGAAAGCTTTGTCTCCGGCACAGATGAAGCTTACCTATGAGGTGGAGAGTGCCATTGTGCCTAAGGAGCGAAGTGGTTGACCATAATGCTCATCCCATAACTTTAGACAATTGTTTTAGCTATCCTGGGCCCTGGCCATTGAGCACCTGGAAGGTAAGGACAAAGATCTTGAACTTGATCCTATTCTATGGGAAGCCAATGCAGAGAGCAGAGGACAGGTTTGATGTGCTCACTGTAGCCCGTGTTGCTGAGAAGATGTGCTGTACCATTCTATACTAGTTGGCATTTCCTAAGGGCTGATGACTTAATGTTCAGGTACATTGCACTGCTGTTGTCCAGACAAAGTGCTGAAGTGACAAAGGTATAAATAACTGAGACCAAGTCACTGGCTAAGAGACTCCATCACATCCTGTGGGCAGTCAGGCATGTTAGGAAACATTACTTGCAAAGCTGCTATATGATAGCTTAGCATCAGTGAGGAATCTAAACCAGTTGTGGGTCTTGTTTTCAACCAAAGGAAACTTCATAGTGTCAGTAAACTCTTTAAACTGCTTTCCTTTGCCCACCAGCATCACCTCTGTCTTGGGGTTAAGCTCCAACCAGCTGTTCTTCATCCATGAGCTGAACTTCTCCAAGCTCTGGGCCCTCTTGGTGGCAATGGTATAGTCACCTGTGGTGAAGAATAGGTAGAGCTGTGTGTCAGCTTCATGCTGCTGGGAACTGAATCCATGTTGTCAGACCAGCTCACCCAGTAGCTGCTTGTAGACATTGAATAGGACTAGAGAGATAATTGATTCTTATGAGACTCCACATCTGACAGGTCTAGTGGCTGAGGTGCAATAACCCATCACCACTCTTCTAGGTGACACTGCTTGGTTTTTTCTGCTTCCTTCTCCCTTCTTGTGAAAACGGTATGGCTGTTTTTTTCACTCACCCTCACACCCCTTACCTGAAAACTCATGTCACTTCCAATGGGAGGGGGAAAATGCTTTGCTTAATGCATGTTGGGATTGGCTGTCCTTCCCTTGGGAGCTGGGAAATGGCAGCCACTCAGAGGGGGCTTTCTCCATGGCAGCCTGAAAATTGCATGAGGCCTAGAGCTTTGTGCCTCAGTGCAAGCCTGTCTGTATCGGGGCTCAAATCGTGTTACAGGACTTGGTGGCATTGTGCGTAGGCCTCATGCTAGCCCTCTGCATCTGGGTGAAATAGTCCTTCTGGATTTCATCTGGGCCAGAAAGAAGAAATACTAGAAAACTCTAGTCTTCTTGTATTTCAAGTAGTTTGAAACTGAAAAGTGTCAGACTCACAGCAGTCCTTTGGTATGCTTACCTGAACTGCCAAATCTCTTGAGGTTCACCTGTCTGTAATGGTGTTCCTATCTCTCTGTGCCATTTGCCCAAGACTAAATGTAGCTTTCACTGAATATCACAGCTTCTCTATCATGTGGACTGTCCAACCCTGATTGGAGGATGAGGTCCATGATCCATCAGGTCTTTTCCAGAGGAAGCTCATTCTAGTAATTAAAGCACAGGCCTGGGAGGGAGGTAATGTGGATTCTGTTGCTAGCTTTGGCACTGACTCCCTGTGTTAAAGCATTCACTTTTCTCCTGCAGCTGCAGTACTGAATCGCTTTCCTCACCAACTGAAATAATGAACAAGCAAAATGTGCTCAGCTGCATTTGTCTCCCTTTTTTCCTGTTTTTTTTAATAGCCAAATAGTGCAGATTTCTGGTGGTTTGCTAGAAATTCTTGTTTACTGTGTCCATGCCAGATTTCACTGTCTCTGATTATTATTACTAGAAAGGGTATGATTTTTGGAGTGTATAATAGTTGAGTTTACATTTTTCATGAGCTTTTGGAATGACTCAGGAACTCATTTATGGTATCAAATTAACACAAGATGTCATCTTATCACTGTATTTTTAGTTCCTGAATAGAATGAACAATACCCTTCAGTTCCACAGCACCCTCCACCTGGAGGATATCAATTTTGTATCATCTCGGGGCTCTTATCTATAAGGCTAGAATCTGAGGATCTCAAAGTGCTTTATACATAATTCATGTAATTGACAGTGTAGTTTGTGAGCTAAGGAAATATTATTCTTGTATTCCAAATGGGCACAGATACATGAGGTCCTTTCTCAAGGTCTGGCATCAGGTCAGTGGCTGAGCCAGGAATACAAGCCAGAACTGCTGATTCCCAGTACTGTACTTCAGCCATTAAGCCATTTTTCCAATCTCTGGAAGAAAAGATCTTCTATATTGGCCTTGTAAATAGGTTCCTGTTGCACTAAAAAGGCCAGCAACAAAATATGAACATCAAGACAGTGTTTGCCATTTAATCTTTACACTTGTTGCAGTGCAAGTAATTAGCAGGGAGGGATAGCTCACTGGTTTGAGCATTGACCTGCTGAACCCAGTATTGCAAGTTCAATCCTTGAGGGTGCTATTTGGGGATTTAGTAGGGGATTGGTCCTGCTTTAAGCAGGGGGTTGGACTAGATGAGGTCCCTTCTAATCCTGATATTCTGTGATTCTATTCTAAATTTACAGCAGTTATATGGGGCTCCCTGTACTATACCATGACTAAAAAGTGTTACTTGCAAATGGCAATTCTAATTATTTTAATGGCAACCACTGTATTGAAGGATCTGGCTTTACTGAGATATACCCAAGTATGACAATTTTTACCTTTTTGGCGTCCCACGCTGTGCAACGATGGTATGATTGCATACCCTCTATAAGTAGAGCCCTGCAAATACAGATATCTGCAGATCATTTTTGCAGATCGAATGAGGATATCAATTTTGTATCATCTCGGGGCTCTTATCTATAAGGCTAGAATGACCCTTATATGAAACTCTGTCCCAGGCACACAAAGTTTTAAATGAATTCCACCAGTCTAGAGGGGTTTAACCATTAGGAAAATAGCTAATTCCCAGGCAGATGTTATAATTCCATAACTGCCCATTATGGGCTTCCTGGTGCCTTCCAGATAAGCATTAGGATTGGCCACTGCTGGAAATGGAATGCTGATCTAGATGAACCATTGGTCTCATCTAATATTAGGAACATAGGAAGGGACATGTCTGTGGGATTTAGGAGCTACTAGAGTATGTCTTGCTAGGGCGGAAGAAAGGGAAGCAGGCCAGATCAGGCAGCCAGGCTGAGGGCAGACTGAGGACTCTGGAACAGGAAGAATACGGTGGGATGGAGCTGGTGCCTGTGTATTGCAGACAGGAAGCCTCGAGTTCTCTGGATTTTGAGGCAGGGGCCTTTAGCCTACATGCAGATGGTAGCATAAAGGGGCTAGGAAGTTGTGTTAAGGTTTCTTATGTTGTCGGGGCTGGCAGAGCGAGGGAGCATCACTTACAAGAAAGAATAACCTCCAGTTGGGAAAAGTGAAGTGCGATGGATATACAGAACAGCGAGGACTGGAATACTCATTCTTGGGGTTCTAAGTGTTAATGGGTGCCTCTTCCACATTTAGAGCATTGATCACTGCAATGAATATTTTTCCAGGTGACGGGTAAGTTCCGTGGGGGGGTGAATCCTTTCACTCGAGGGTGCTGCGGTAACGTGGAACATGTGCTCTGCAGCCCTCTGGCTCCCAGGTAAGGAAGAATGTTATTCTTAAACATGGGTCACAAGGTAAACAAAACTCAATGTTCTGAGCCACCCCAGAGTCTGGCCCCATTCATCCCCACTAGTAGTATCTGCTGAGGAGAGGTACGGTATGTCAAGACCTTGGCAGAGCTGAGGGGAAGCTTGTACAGTGCCTTCACTGTGCATGGCTTTTAGTCTTGCCATTCTCATTTAATATAATTCACAATCTTCACTCCCAACCCAAGTATTTATGGTTAGCAGGCCGTATCATATCGACCACTTTTTCTATTTACTGAGCCATTTTATAATATGACTAGATTTTTCACAAAAAAATAATAATTGGGATTGATAGCCTATTCCTGCTCCCTGCTTTTCTCTAACATGGCTTCATTAAGTTGCTTATCCAGTGAAATTCAATAACTGGATAGATCCGTGTCAGCTGTAATCTTCCTAACGCAACATATTTTCCTGTGTGGTGCACTGCCCTCCAAAGTACACATTAAAGATTCTAGTCAGTGCTGGAAAGAAATGAAGTATCTGAAACCAACTTTTTGCCCCTTAGGTTTATAATTAATTCAAGGCAGCTGTAGCTTTCAATCTCACAGACACCTTTCATCATCATAAAACAGATATGATTTCCTACCTGGTGCTATGGTTTGCAATTTTGGATTTTATTTATGGTTCCTTACTTTTCAGCAGATATTTGTCCCTGTGCCATTTGAAACAATGGTCATGAACATTAATGTTGCTATAGAACAGAAAAGATTGAACATAGATGTCCAAGGTGCTGAGCTGTCCAGCAGAAACACACATACTTTTAATTGTAGTGGGAGTGGGCTGAATGTACTTTTCAAGGTGCTGAGCTGTCCCAACCTACGCACGCTATTATCTCTAGTATGTGGTTTTTCTTGATTAGACAGCAAGCAAAGCTTAGCAGGCTATTCCTAGTGTTAAAGTGGTAGCACTGGAAGTGGAATCTAAATTTCTTGAACTGATCAAATCATGAGCACTTGAATTAGGTCAGTGACTTTAGGAGAGCAGGATGTTAAAACCGATTAGGCACCTAAACTGGACAGTCATTTTTCCTTTGCAGTCTCTTTGGTAGGATAGAGTGTTGAGTAGTATCTTTACTTTTAAAATGCCATTACTGTACTCAGAATTTTAGGAAATATCATCCTAGTGTTTTATCAAGGCCCATTCAAACTGTCACATATCTTCTCCCTCATGAACTTGTCGAAATCACCAAGCAAACCATCACTGCTGAGGTGTCCTGTCCACTGTCCAAATTAGAAGAAGCTAATGCAGATATTTTGATCTCATGTCACTGGGTATCATATGGTGGTGCGGTCTCCTTTAAGTTTATCAAATTGTTTTACCTCCATTTATCGGTCCCCAAGCAGTGAAAAACTTTTCAACCAACTCCCAGGAATGCCCCTTTCACAATAAAATTTGGGGGTTTGGGGAAGGAGAGTGATATGAAGAGATCCACCAGCTTAAAATCATTCCTGTGTTCCAATTTTATCATCCCTAGAAAGGGTCTAACTTTCCCACATCTCCTAATATAACTAAACTCTTCTAGGTGCTGATAAACCAAGTCCTCTTCCAAAACACAATTGGCATGGCACATTACTACTCACATCTCCTACAGATCTGGCAAAATCCAGGGGAAATGCTTTTACTGGTTGTGTGGCTGTGTGCTACCCTCTTGCCCCTCCTCACCTGAACAGCATTGGATACCACTGTATCAAAATTGCAGGGTTTTTTATTGGTGATATCTCCTATTCAGCTCCTGATTCACTTCAATCTTTGTACCTGCTGGACAAGCATCCACTGAGATAAATGTCCTTTACTCATATAGATTTTGCCATATCTCTTAAATCATACACTGCAAACATAGGGTTTTTCTTGTCTGCATGCCTAGGGTTTTTTAACAATTATTATTGAATAATCAATCAGGTACATTGTTGAGCCAAAGAAAAAGCAGGCTGTGAGTGTGAAGCCTCCTTTCTTCAGACCAGATCTATCCGAGCGACAGATCACAGTGAAGATAAGTGACAATGGGATCCAAGCCAATCTTAACCGAAGTAAGGTAAAGCAGCCTCTGTCAATACCCTCTGTCTATGAGTACAACTTGAAAACTAGGCTGAAAATAACTTTCGTTATTGGGATACTCTTAGAGATAATACACCTCTGGAGGACCATGAAGGAAGTCAAGTACTCTTCCCTGCATTTTGAAAGTAAATTAGGAATAATAGTGCCAAGAGCTATTGACCCTTTGAAGGTCCTCCTATAGCACTCTAATGGGAGAGCAAGAGAAGGGTGAGCATTGGTTCTTTATGGCAGTTAGTTAAGAGTTGGCACAGGACTTTTCACTTCCTGGCCCTTGTTCTGGTTATTGTGCTGATCGCAGGAGTTCCGGCACCATTAGCCAACCTGGCTTACTTGAGGCAAGCAATGAGCCCCAAGCCTTCAGCAAGCACTGTGATCCAATGCATAGAGCATAGAACTAGCACCCAGGAGAATTGCGGTCTGTTCCTACCTCTGGCAGTGCAACCTTTGCAGATCATTCTACATCTTGGTATCTCACTTTCTATTTGTATATAAAGGGAATAATGATGCTTTTACCTTAGTAAAGTGCTGCAAGATTTATGGTGCTAAGCTTAATAGACATGAGAAAATATCTCTCAAGCTTTTATATAGTGAACTCCTGGAATGGCCTTCTTGGTAATAAAGTAACACTAGTTGCTGATGACTTCTCTGCACGGGGAAATGCCAACAGTGGTATGCTGTGTGTTAACGAACATGAGGTTAAACATGATCTGTCACTCTGTGTAGATAAGGACTGTTAGATTTAAAATCAGGTCAATTGGCAGCGTTTAAACTAGGTTTTAGACATAACAGGCCTATGTACATAGAGTGTTAGATTGTGTTTATCCCCATGTTCGTTAACACATAGTATACCACTCTGGCATTTCCCAGTGTAGACAAGTCTTTAGAATCTATAATACTTTAGCACATGTTGTTATCTAAACCACTTGAGGGAAATGATTGATTCCATGGTTATTTTCAGTCTAAAGTTAGCCTGGAAGGTCTGGAGGATAAAACCATGGACATCCAGCCACCTCTGCCTCCCAAAGGAGATCCAAGCAAGTACTCTGAACTGAAGGGGCAGCTGGGAACCAGTGAAGGTATGGTAGCCTGATCAATACTTTATTTTTGATGCTATGAAAATATGTTGGTGTCCGTGCATTGTTCTTCCAGAACCTTCATGGAATGTGGATTTCTTTGTGCTTTTGGGGAAGCTCTTAATTCTCTTAATTCTTAATTTGAGAGAGAATTTGATATAAGTATAGAATTCACTGCAGACAGTAAGAGGAAAACACTACACTTATTTCAGAATATATCACTTTGATACTGGGTAGGCAAGTGTGTGTGTTTGCATTTCAGCTGGGATGAGATCCAGCAAAGGACCTGGCAGAGGTCATTTGGAATTCCAGAAAGAGGGTTGTTTGGCTTTACAGTAGAGATAAACCCCTCGACTCAGAACTTGGATCTGGATCTGGATCTGGATCTGACCTCTCCCAGAACCCAAAGTGTTCTAGTCCAAGTCTATGGTTAGGCCAAAGGAGGCAGCTGAGAAATTCAGATCCTGATCCTAACTTTTTAGATCCAAACACTCCTGAATGTGAGGATATTTAGTTTGGACCCAACTGTATTTTGCAATTGGGGGAAGATGTAAGTTGGCAACTCTGGCTTTAGCTACCAAGGAACTATTATGTCTTATGTTTTCCTTGTTTTATTTAGATTGTAAGCTCTATGGGCCACAGAGTGTGTCACGTATACGTATCCAATCCTGCAACGAGTTACAGCCATGCATGTAGCTACTTCCATATGGAGTTCATTGACTTCAGTGGGACTCTGCGCATGAGTACAGACACACAGAGTTTTCACCCTTTGCAGGACTGGAGCTCAATTTGTAAATTGCCATGTTTATTTATGGGGTTTATATACAATTCTGTAATCTTCTTTATTAACATGCCATTTTAGACATACTGTTCATGCCCACGGTCTGTTGACATTTGTTTTTCCAGAGAGTGGTCTTTCACCTAAATTGATCAGTCCCCCAACTCCTGCCATGTATAAGTATCGACCAGCTTTCAGCAACAATTCCAAAGTCCACTACCACGCTGCAGCTGAGCAGGTGAGCATGTCATAATGGTCGAGAAGAACCTGTTCCAAACAAGCAGTAGACTACTTCAACCTGATGGTGAACTCACCTCCAGGCTGTTGTGAATGTTCCAGTACAGAAGTCAATATTTGTACAGGTTGGTGTTTCACACTTGGAATGTACAGTACTTTCTGTGTGAAACCTTTTTATTTTCAGTACTATTGCAATTGTCATGATGCCCTACTGAAAAATGTGCCCATTTGCTTTACCACATTTTGAACCTGATCCTGAGAACTCTCAACTTCCATCCTTCCATGGACATGAAAGTCAGTTCCCAGCATGTAAGCTCACAAAGCAAAAAAGAGCTTTAAAAGAATTCCTTGTGGGTATATATTGTTGTTGAAATTAATATAAGATTATGTACATTTGAACAGCCTTAACACACTTTTAGTGCTTGGGTTACAGTTTTTAAAAAATGACCCTTCATATTATCTGTTAACAGAAAGAAAATTAAGGTCCTAACAGTTAAAGGGACACTCTGTCCTGGAAAATAGGCTCAGAAGTTACCAGTTTGTTCTATCATGTATGTTGGCAAAATCCATGCAAATGTTTATATATGGATGGATATTTCCCCTTAAACAAATACCCCAATGCTATTTCTTTAAAATTAATTTCAGCAGCAATTCCATCTTCCACCCTACAGTAACATCCAGGGTATACCTGCAATCAAGGAAATGAATGTAGTAGAGATATGAAGCAGAAGTCAATTTCAAGCTTCCAAGGGGTTGTTCTAAATGGCAGTGATGGGGATAGAGACAAAGAGGGGCTTTGGCAATGTCCTTTTAACTTTGAAAATGAAGGCCGTGTCTGCTCGTTGTAGATATCACTGATTCTTTACCAGCTTTAAAAACTTAAGGTTTTAGTCTTACTGCGTCATCTACTTATAAATCATGCTTTCCAGATCTGTCCCCAGAATGAGGCAGAAATTGCCTTGTGAAGGGGAGCATTTCAGAATGTGAGTTCTGCACCAAGCTGGCTGTATCAAAATCTTATTATTTCATCTTCACTTTATTACTCGACAAATGGATTGCCAGTGAGTTCCAAATATATTTACAGGCATTAGCAAGTGCTTAACCTGAAATGTTGATGTGTGCAAGCAGGGTACTACAGTACAGACAGTATTCCAGGTCCAGATGCAGTGCCTGACATAACCTCCAATGGATAAACTTTTTTCTCCATTTGGGATGTACTGCAATATAGATTCTAATCAGACCAGGGGAGCGGGGGGTTCTGGTAATTGGGTATAGCGTCTTTTAACTGCTAGGTTTCTGGTTCAAATCTAGCCTAAGATGACAAAGTCACCTTAGGCTGATTGACCTGTGTCAAATGAGGTTAGTGTTCTTTGTAATAGACAAGTGGCCACATCACAGAAATTGGTACCAACTGGCAACTTTGCTGGACTTTTAGAGGACTGAATAGATGTGGTGACCAAGCCATATCTAGGTGGTTGGGCATAACTGTCCTCTCGCTTCAGGCTTGAAGTACAGTAGTGGGCTAGTGTGAAGATTGTGCTGCTGCTTCTGAGCTGTTCCTGGTCTTCAGCCTGTCAATCTAGCACCATTCATGAGCAATAAAAACAAATGAGGGGAGGGAGAGCGGAACACCCAGTGTGGGGAAATAGGCCAACCACTTGCATCATTTCTTCCCCATTAAGCAGAGTCCATCATTCCCTTTTCCAGAGAAGAATCCAGTCTATTTCCATGGTTGAGGAAGGTAGAGAACTATCATGCACATTCTCTACCTTCCAGCCCAAAGACACAACCTTGAAGTAAAAATGAGTATAAAAGCACCTTTCTCTCAGTTATGCTTTTTTTATATTATTTCCTTTTCTTTTTAAAAAGAAACCTGAAAGGAGAAAATACAAGCAGTATTGATTGCCTTTCTGATTAAATAAGCATACACTAATCATTCTTTTTTTTTTGCAGAGTTCCAATAACCAATTCATTGTCAGTTGTGGTGAAACCTATCATAAGGGACTAGCCAAAATCAGTTGCTTAGCAGAGAATGGCCTTTAAGTAAAGTTTGAACAAAATTAGAGGCAATCTTACATATACTTTAAAGTAGATGCTTACAACAGAGGGGTTTTCTTCATGGTTTTGATGTATATAAATAAAACATGGGGTTTACGTTTCCTTGTCTGATATAGAACTCTCTCCCACACAGCACATGAAATGGGAAAAACTCCCCCACATCTGCATCAGAGCCACAACTTTTGAAAGTGACCTTTGACTGAGGGTGGCTCAGTTTGTGGCCTCTCAACTTCAGTGAGCTTTGGCCTATATTTCAGAATCATTCAGCACTTGTCACATCATTCGATGTCAGTAGGAATCTGGGATGCTCAGCACCATTAAAGTTAGCCCAAAGTGTGTGTGGCTGGGCTCTCTGAAATGGAGGCTCCAGAAACTGGAAGCTACTCTTGGAAAATTTTATTCTAATCTGTAGGGACAAAGTTTTTCAAGGTCAATGTTGTCCAGTCAAAATCTGACCTACTTTGACAGGGGTTTGGTCTGAAAGGGGTGGTCACCTTTCTTTGCAAAGGGCTTTGTTGCAACTGTCAGTGCTCGCTCCTCGGCCTATTTATTACAATCAGTAATACTTACCATGTAACAAATATGAGTTAACCCTTCTCACCTCTGAGGTAAATTATTATCACTGTGTTGCAGGTAAGGAATCTGATGCACCGTTAAGTGACACTTCTAAACACATAGAATGAATCTGTGTCAGATATGGGCTGAGAATTTGAGACAACCTGATTCCCAGCTCTGTTCTCACTATGCACTTCTCACTCACCAGGAGAAGCAAATCAGTGCTGTGTTCTGTCATAGGGTGCCTTCCCTCTCTCATACTCATCTCTGTTTTAGATCACCATGCAGGAGGGACACAAGCAAGGTGTTTTGATTGAAGAGAATGACCAGAGTCTTGATTATCAATCGGAGCCCAACCTGGACATCTCGAACTACAGGAAGAGCTCGCTTCACAAGACTTATCAGTCCTCTCCACTCCAGATAGACTCCTTCGCCGTCAATTCGCGATCCCTGAGCTTGAAGTCTGCCAGCAGGAGAGGGACAGACAAAGTGCCACTGCATCCAATAAAATCAGAAGGGGCTGCTTCCACCCCCTACAAAAGCATCTTTTCCCCCAACTCCCTGTCAAACAGAAATGGAAGTCTGTCTTATGACAGTTTGCTAAACTCCATGTCCCCTTCCGGGAGGAAATGCATAGCCCATTCTGCTGTTGGCTCCGTGGGGTACCATTCGCCATATTTGTCAGCCAAAATGTGCCACCTACGGGGGAGCGAGCTGCAGCGCCAGGCTCCACAGAGTTTCAGCCCGGTGCTGGGGGGCCCAGCGTCGCACCAACGGGACCCCTCTCCTGTCCGTTACGACAACCTTTCAAAAACCATCATGGCATCCATCCAGGAGAGGAAAGAAATGGAAGAGAGGGAGAAGCTCCTCCTGTCACACCCGGATTCGGTGTTTGCAGACTCGGGTGTGTATGACACCCCTAGCTCTTACAGCCTTCAACAAGTCAGCGCGCTGTCTGAAGACCCTCGCAGCATGGTGATGAGATATGGCTCCAGAGACAATTTGATGACTGCGACCAGTTTTAGCACAAGGAACCCTATACTGCAGTCCTCGGTGTCTTCCCTCTCAAGTGCAATGGCCAGGGCACCAAGGACTTCCACAACTTCCCTGCAAGCCGATCTAGCCAATAACAATGTCCAGTCCCATCAGGCACTACAAGGCAGGGTGAGCAATGGCTCCTACAAGTCACCAGGCCATCAGGTCCCATCATCCCCTACAGGGATGCCTAGGTCACCCTCTTATGGAGGTCCAAAGGCTGTCTCATTTGTTAACACTGTGGAAATAACGGAGGTGCAATCTGTGGGAGCACAAAGGTACGGATTGCTTAAATAGCTTGTAAGTAAAAAGGTCGTGCTTGCAGGCGAGTACAATAGCAGTTATTAATTGTCAGGACTCAGCTTACTTGTTTGCTTAAAAAATAGCAGGCATTGAGATGTGCGTGGGTAGCTCTTTAGTTCTGGGTCTCATAACAACTTTACCATCACTGAACATTTGTTCATTTGTTATTACTCAGGCTGTAGGTTGTAATAAGGAGTTTCAGTAGACTGAAGTGCTTTGTTAAAAGGTCTTCGTCTTTTTCTTGATAACATGTTCCAGTAATGGTGGAGTATTGACTCTAACATTTTATACAAATGATTGAGCTTAAATAACACTTTTTGGTGAAAGAAGAGTTTAAATTTTATAATGTGGAATGTCTTGATGATTAAATGAAGTTGTAAAGTTTTTACAGAGTTAGGCATAAACAAGTGTTTAATTAAACAAATTAGATAATTAATTGAATGAATTAGATAATTATTTTAAAATTATGGGGCTGATTCTGCCACTCGTACCCACGCTGAGTATTGCCTTCTACTTTAGGACTGCTGGCAGCATAAAGTGTTACTCACTGTAAGTAAGGATTGTAAAATCTGGCTCTTAATGATTATTCTGGGGGCCCAATAATATGGAATTGGCGATTAAAGAGCACTGGTCAATTAGAATCTACCCACACCTTGCTGTATCTTGCTGGCATAAGGAAGGAAAAATTCTGTGTCAAAACTTATTTATTTTATTATTTATATATGTTACAGTTATACTTTTAGCTATATCCCATAAATTTTTTGGATTGTCCATAAATAGAGAAAGTGTTTCCTCCCCAAAGCCATTCCTCTTTTAATTCAAAAAATATTTTCCTCTTGATTTACTGAACTGTTAATTCTCAGTTCATTCCTCTTGTCCACAAATGGATTGTTCATTATTAATGCTGCGAGTCTGTCACAGAGGTCACGGAAGTCACATATTCCGTGACTTTCTGAGACCTCTGTGACTTTTGCAGCATCTGGCACCAAGGCCACCCGAGCAGCTCAGGCATCCCCTGGGCCAGCCACACCAGCTGCTGCTGGAACACTGTTGGGCCATGGTGCCTCCCCTCCCCAACAGCTGCAGTGGGGGTCCTAGGTTGCGCGCCGTCATCCATCCCACCGCGGCAGCAGCAAGGGTCCAGACTCGCATGCTGCTGTTCCCCTCCCCCCCGCAGCACCAGCGGGGGTCCTGGGCCGTGCACTGCCACTCCCCCAAAGCACCCATGATGCCCCCAGGCTGCCTCCCTCTCGAGCACTCAAGCCACCCCCTCCCAAATCACCCTCAGAGCCCCCAACTGCCCCCATCCCAGAGCACCCAAGATTTAGTCAGGGGAATATAGTACAAGTCATGGACAGGTCACTGGCCCATGAATTTTTGTTTACTGCCCATGACCTGTCCGTGACTTTTACTAAAAATACCTGTGGCTAAAACGTAGCCTTATTCATGAAGGTGGGTGCAGTGATTGATTGGGCCAGTGAGGTCCAAGCAATGATATTAAACTCCTATAGCGGTGTGACTCTTCATTCAAGTCAGATAATTTGCCCAAACTGTTTTGTAAAATCTGGTTTGCATGTGTAGCAATTTAAAATCAGATTGTTTTATATTGCTTGTATGAGCTCTTAGATACAGATGATGGTCTTGTTCTCTTCTGATCTATAGTGGAGATACTGGTCTATTTCTATGTAAAAGTATGTTTTCATTCGAAAACGGACTAGGTGAAATTGGCCTTCCTTCACTTTCTTAGTAGAGATGATTTAACAAATAATGGAATAAATTAATCTAGATTGTTCTGAATTGGGGAATATCACTGAACAGATTATTGATTGAATTTCCTCACGTATTTATTTGAACATATTTGAGCTCTTTAGAGAAGTCTTTTAAAAATATGGCTTGACTATGAACAGTTGATAACCTCTTTTTATTGTTGTGATTAGTCAGTTAACTCCATAATATTGTTTCTGTTTCCTGATTGGTTGACTATGCGAGCACTTGCAGGTGAGAATTTATAATTTGGCTTCCTTGAATACTTGTAGTTATCAGTTTGAAATCTGCTTTCTGCAAACATCCTTGCCAGTAAATCTGTTGTACAAATGCTCCCCCAAAAGGAAAGAATAAGAGACAGGGAGCATGGCAAAGAGTGAGTTTCTTTAAAAATACCAAGTAAATGCTGTTTTAATAAATAAATCAATCCCATCTTTTTTGCCCATCACAGCTGTCACCTCATGATGAGTTTCAGCAGAAAGACCCAGAAATGAACAGCCCTGTAGCCTGAATTAATTTCATCATGGAGGTGGTCCTTGTAAAACAGAATTGACGCTAGCTGACAGGCAGCATCTGGGAAGCTTGTAGCACCACTTCCCATGCTATAATGGTTCTACAGAAGAAGGGAGGGTTTCAGATTGGGGCTTGATATGACTAAGAGCATGGATAACTGGTATCTGAGCAGTTTCCTGAAATGCTAGCATCAGTCACATGTGGTTCTCTCTCTTCCTTGGGGAAAATATGCGCCTTGAGTTTGAAGGTCTGAAAAGACCTCACAATATGCAGCCCACACTGTAATCACTTCAGCTGAGTCTCAAGTTGCAGTGGGGGAAGTTTAGGTTGGATATTAGGAAAAACTGTTTCACTCAGAGAGTGGTGAAGCACTGGAATGGGTTACCTAGGGAGGTGGTGGAATCTCCTTCCTTAGAGGTTTTTAAGGTCAGACTTAACAAAGCCCTGACTGGGATGATTTAGTTGGGAATTGGTCCTGCTTTGAGCAGGGGGTTGGACTAGATGACCTCCTGAGGTCCCTTCCGTTCCTGACATTCTGTGATTCTATGAGTGCATGATGGAAGGATCTAATTCTGTGCATCAGAGAAGTACACCTTTTTTCCATATCTGATGCTTTGTGCCCTCTGTCATGCCCTCTGGTTAGTTTCCAGATTACACAATCCAGCACTAATTTAAAGAAAGCCATTGAAACAGTGCAGAAACATTACTGCCCTTGCCCTAAAATCCCGTGTTTCTCCAAAGCCTATTAGTGAATTGTAGTTGTCAAAATGATTTTCTCAGTGGCAGAATAGTGAACATTCAGCAAGAAGACACTTCTGTCCTTTTCTCTTCTTTTCATATATATTAAGCTAATGGTTTTATTTTAGTGACAGGAACTGTCTGTTTTCCCTTCCAACTCTGCCTTCAGTTTGAGCCCCAAAGATGCCAGTTTCTGCTTTGGAATTAGTATACGGGGTGAGGAGGGAAGATGCTGATACAACAGCTGTTTGCATCACATTAGTCTCTGTCTCTTGTTGATCACACAGCTGTCACCTTATGGGCAAGTGATATAGTTTCTGTAAATTCACTCCAGGTCAGATCTCTGCAGTTTTCAGAAATGCTAAATGCAGTACAAGTGGCCTGACTAATTTTTTTTTCCAAATAGGTGGAGCACCCATAACTTCCATTTGAGGTTAAAGGGAGTTACAGGTACTCAGCACATCTGAAAATGAGTCATTTCCATTTAGGTGCCTAGGTGGTGCCCAAAGTCAAGCATAAAAATCAATACATTTGAAATTTTTAGGCTACAAGAGTCAAGCTGCAGCAGGAGTTCTGTGTTAGTAACTCTGCATACATCTAATGCGCTACTTCTCATGACAGCAGCACTGCAGATACTAATGCCCCTCCTTCACTTTCTCCCGACTCCTGTCTCTCATGTTTCATGAAGGAGATCCTCAGATCCCTTATGCTACATGATAAGAAGAAACTGGACTACTGAGACCAAATTCAATGCTGATTTAGGCCCTGTGTAATCCTTTGGATTTCAGTAAGATTGAGCATGGTGTAATGAATGCAGAATTTTGTTTTTAAGTAGCTTGCACTAAAGTTGGGAATACAGATTTTGGGGAGCAAGAGATTCAGATGCTGACAAGCAACTTTAAGGAAAATACATACTGGGAACATCCCTGATTTTCCCTTAGGAAGCAGCTGCTTTGTGTACCACAGAGAACCCACATATTGGGAGGAGGTTCTCTGGCCAATATAAGACTGGAGTAACGGTTCTATGCTGGTCCCCTCATCCATTTTTATTATTGCAGTAGCTCTTAGAGGCGCAGGGCCCCATTGTGATAGGCACTGTTCAAACAACACAAGGAACATGTCTTGAATGTACTGCACTCCAGCTATTATTCTCTGCCAGTGAAATGGCCCACAAAGGGTCAGTCAATACAAGCCAGTCCATTTTAGAGCAACCATAGGGCATTAATTGCATCATAAGATCAGGGCCAGAATCAGGGCAGTGCAAAGATGGCTTAAAGCTATGCCTAGAAAAGAAGGAATGAACAATCCAACCTATTTTGCCTTACTTGGCTTTCCTCTAACATACTGCTGGTTCAGCAGGAGGTAGTGATAGAAAGTGCCCAGTGATACTGAGTGGAGGAAGAGGGAGCAACTGGGAATTACTAAGCTAAAATCTATCAAGGGACTTAGATCAGAGAAATTAAGTTCTCAGGAAATACATGATCTTGTGCACGTGAGCAGTTCATGTTCCCTCTATTTTCTTTTACCATTTCATTTCCTCTGGGGCTGTGCTCCACTACTGAGCTCCACTGAGCAGGTGAAGACTTTTGTGTTTACTTTTTACAGAAGATCAGGGACATTGGCCTTTAAATCACATCTGTGTTTCTGCAGGAGCTTCTGATAAGCTTTTTGACAAGCAGGAATCAGGAGCAAATGTTCAACCTGACTTCCATTTTTAAAAAAGTAACAAGAAATAGCTTTGGTACCCAGGGACTTACAGGAAATCTTCCATAATTTCCTGGGCTCCCAGAAGCCTTTTAAAATCTGTGAGGAGCCAGTGCTTCAGGGAGCTATTCTGGGAACTGTGAGATACCTGGAGGGTAGTGAGACTGCGATGGAGCATTGCAGCACTAATGTGGACAGAACTTCCGTCAAACCTGCATGGACACTTACGCTGGTACTTACACTTGTGATGTCCTGCCAGTTCAGTTACCTATAGTTTGGTTCTTTAGTGCAGGCACAGCCTAAGTGTGTAGCAGAACTTAGGTTGGCATGAGGTATTGGAGCCGCTTCTTTAGCTCCAAGGCAGAACATCCATACCAGGTGCCAGATGAATCCCTGCTTCTCCATCCTGGGGAACTTTGGGCCAGTTGAGAGAACATATGGTGGCAGTGTGACGTTAAGGCTCATCAGTTGGGTGCAATAAATTCTACCTTGTGCTGCCATCTATATGTTTTGCTTCCATGCAGAGTGGGCCATGTTCTAAACCAATTAAAATTATCTTGGCTTACAGATTGTCCCGCAGTGTGAATAGCACATTCCTTTTAAAATATATTCTTGACACAAGGTAGTTTTGCTACAATAAGTACATGTAGTGAGCACATATGTAGTAACCTAGCCTTAAGAATGGGTCAGATGAAACTTATGTTCCATCCAAACTGATAGCATATATTACAAGAAGAAATCATGTTGAAAGAGTCATGATTATAAAATTGCTTCGAAGCAGAGGATGTTTTTGTAATGTAGCTGGGATCTAAAACCAGGGCCGGCTCCAGGGTTTTTGCTGCCCCAAGCAGAAAAAAAAAAGAAGCCATGATCACGTTCTGCAGCTCTACTGCTACTGCTTCAGTCTTTGATGGCCATTCGGCTTCTGGTCCTTCGCTCCGAGAAGAACTGAGGGACCCTCCACCAAATTGCTGCCGAAGACCCAGACTTCCCTCACTGTTGGCCGCCCCAAGCAGCTGCTTGCTGGGCTGGTGCCTGGAGCCGGCCCTGTCTAAAAGACTCCAAGCAGAGATACCAAGGGGGTGATCCAAAGATTACTGAAGTCAGTGTAACTAGTCCAGTTCTTGTCAATGGACTTTGTATCTGGCTCTAAGTGAAAATACTGATGAAAGCAAGAAAAATTCCTCCATCTCTGTTTTGGGAAGGACAGTAAGTGTACACACCATCACATTATACAGCCTTAGCCACAGGTCATCAGCAGAGTTTGAACCTGGGATCTTCAACACCATTTATAAATATCTCTCCTACTTGAGTTAAAGTAGTAACTCAGTGAGCTGGTAATTGGCTGTTATCCTCTACATAAACTAGCCATTAGACGGGGACAGGAGAAAATACTTTGTACGCATGTTCAATATCGTTGACTTTTTAAAAACAGCACTCCCTATTGAAATTAGCTGGGCGTTCTCTTTAAAATTCAATGACACAATCTGGTCATATACAAGAATCAACCATTTCCTTGCCCGTACAGCAGTCTCATCTGCTTCCTTGTCCCTGAAAGGTAGTGTTGAGAAACTGATAGATTGATGGGACTGACATTAGGAACAGCCAAGTAAAAGAATCTGCCTTAGAGCGCAAACTAACCCTTGTTTATTTCAGCATACTCCATTCATGCTCCATTTATGCCTTACCTGAGGGCTACTGGATTGTGATGGACAAAGGATTTACACCCTACTTTGACATATGTTAACCTTTTCAAAATGGTGATTTCTTTCATAAAGATCCTTAACCATATCTGTCATAATTGCTCTTAAGGGCCAGATTCTACAGTGCAGCCTTAAAGCCATCTTACACATTGCAGGAGGGGTCAGCCTGATGGAAGGGTGATTTTCTGTTGAGTGACACAGGAACTCTTGTACTGCTGCTGGCACAGCTGGAAAAAGGGGCCTGGCTCATGCACCCTGGGCTATGTTACCCTGGGTTGTGTTTCAGCTCCCTTGAGGCCTTTGCAGACCATCATAAATTAGAGCATCCCTTAGGCTGCTCTAACATGATAAATGGAGTAGAGAAAGTGCAGAGGTGAGCATTGGTTAATACGGTACCAGGATCAGGGGAATGGAAACGTGAGCTTTAAGCGACCCTTCCTGACTTGCACTCTGCGTTTCCTCTGTAGTTGAGGATCTGGCCCTAGAAGCTTATGCTTTACTTTTATTATGACATTTAGGGATTAGTAACAGCATTCTGTTCTTTCACAAGAAGTGTTTTGCTGCTGCCTTTCCTTAGGTGATTTTTCTGAGTTCTTGTTTTTCTTCTGAACATAAGTAAAATTAAGTTTGAGCAAAGGCCAGCAATGCAAAAGAGACCTTGCAAAAAAAAGCAACTTCTTACGCAATAAGATCCAATCCAGCAAAGCATTTAAGCATGTGAATAATCCCAGTGGGCCTGATCCAAAGTCAAAATTAAGCTACAGTCTCTAATTTCAGTGTGCCTTGCATCAGGCCAATTGACTTCAGTGGGGATACTCACATGCTTAACTGTTCTGCTGTTTCAGGACATAAAGTAACAAGGACAATTGCTTGTCTAGCTAGCTGGCTGCCATTACTTTGATCACTAACCCTGGATCGCTTTATATTTATTTTGTTGCAGGGAGGACATGCAGTTGAAGACACCTCACAGTAAAATAAATGGACAGCCAAAAGGAATTTCCAGGGCAGATTGTCGACTGGGTTCAACGGCAAGTTCCCAGGGGGCCCCGGTCAGTCCTGCTAGACATTCAAACGTTAAGAAGGTGTCTGGTGTTGGTGGAACAACCTATGAAATTTCAGTGTAAAATAAAAATTAACAGTTAAAATAAAGAGCCATCCATTAAGCCAGCCATGAAGCTAGGTGCACTGTGAAGACTCAAAGAACATCAACCACAAAAGAAGCAGCAGCTGCCAGTGTCCCTTTTGGGTTTTTTTCTGTTTGTTTGTTTTCATCTTTCTCTTTTGGCCAAAAAAGAGCTGCAGCCTTATTCTTGTGGGAATAAAATTGTACAGTCCATCAGAAACTGTCTCGAACTGACTGCGGAAACTGGCTACCACCTAGCACCACAACCATAGAGATTATTTCTTTCATGAAAGAGAGTGAAAAAGCCATTGTGTATTTGTCTGTCAAACAAAACTGTCATATAGAAGTTGTGCTGTGATGACGAATTAATCTGGGGTCATGTTTTTCCTCACCACAAGTTTTCTGGCCAGCAAAATCTCGGGACAAGCCACTGGCCTGACTCTTATTTTCTTATAGACATGGAGACCAGACTCCTTGTTTGCGTCTGTGTGTATGAGAACTACCATTTGTCCCCAAAGCATTGTTGGTGTTATTCCTCCTGCTTTAAAAGAACCAGGCAGGGTGCAGTGGCCCTCAAGCATCATGTAGTGTTCTAAAGTCTCTCTCTCTCCTCCCCCCACCCTCACCCCTTGCTCTAGGTGGAGAGGAGAAAGAATAGCAGCAGCTTCTCACTGTCCATGATTTGCCTCCCTGTGTGTGAAAATGTGTGTGTGTGCATTTGTGTCTTATGGAATCGGACTGCCACATAAGTAAGGATTTATCATTCCTCCCTGTTGCTCCCTCTCCCTCTGTTTTTAAAGGCTTCTTACTCTGAAAAACAAGCCTCTAAGACATAAAAAAAATTCAGATGGGAAAATATCTCTCTCCTCCTTTTTGTTTATGGGATGTATGCAGTAACATGGTTTATTGTCTTGCAGTGGTGCAGTGTGTATAATCTGAGAGGAAAGTTATCATGATCTGTTGAATTTGCAGTGTGTGTGACTGAGCCAAGCACATGCCTAGAGGATATAAATTTGCTGCCTGCCTAATGACCACCAGCCCTTAATATTGCTGGGCAGAAAGTTTTTTCCAGTCAATAACTTTTTTCAATATCAGTTATGTCCATTTAGTTCTCTGGGCATTCCTCCTCCTGCCCCCACAAAGCTATGTTTCTCTTGTTGAGTTTTGAGGCAACATTATTTTAAGAACCAAAAAAAAGCCAGGCAGATAGCATATGGAATCTCTGCCTTCTGTCTGGCTCTTCAGAGGCAAATAGTGTTTGCTGGACATCTAAATTCATCTCCCCTTCAGGATGCTGGCTTCAAAGGGGTTAATGTTTTATCTACATGCCATGCTGAAAATGGAGAGATCTCCAGATATTTGATAGTCAGAATTTATGTAACAATACAGAAAGATAGTTTGTTTTAATGAACACTAAGATTTATTATCCATTGAGGAAAATACTGACCTCAGCTTTGTCTTAGTTAACATTTGCCTCATGATTCAGTAAATCTTGACAGCCACCTCAATATCTGCTTATTATGTCCCTTGTATATCACATCTCTTTTTGAGAGGTCAGATAGAAATGCATGGTGGGGTTAAACATGCTTCTGAGTAATGTTCTTGGCTTGAACCAGATCATCTGAAGAGAGAAATTTGGAAAGTAACATAGCAGAAATAGACCCAAACTAATAGTGGACAGCAAAGTAGATATAAGCTTGCAGTGCTGTATGACAGCAAAAAGGCCCAGTGACATTTTGAACTGCATACACAGAGGCATCACAGAACTGAGAAGTAATAGTCCCTCTATATGGCTTTGGTATAATTTTATCTGGAGTATTATCATTAGTTACAGGCACTTTATTGCCAGAACTATATTGACAAATTGGATCAAGTTCAGAGGGGAACAATAGATATAAACAGAGAGCTGGAGAGGCTGATTTAAAAAAAGATTAAGAGCTAAAATGTGTAATTAATTGGCTGAGCAATATTAAGGGAAGGGGTTATGATAAGCTTACAGATATGTAATTTAAAGGATGTAGTCCCAAAGGTGATACAAGGAGTTATCACTGGTAGCAAATATCTTGTATTTAAAAGGAAAAACATTAAACTGAATAGCAGGTGAAGGGGTTGTGGAATAGTCTTCTAGTAGGAAGCCTGATCACTTAGAAGATTTAAAACTAAATTGGACAAAGTCTTAGAAAACTTTCTACAGGGATCAATTGTGTACTGACAAGGGGCTGGTCTAGATGGCCTTATAATTCTCTTCCATCTTTAATTTCTACTCATCTGCAATTCCAGCACGAATTTAACTCCTTGAGGGGTGAAATTCATCTCTGTGGAGAGAGTAGCACAAGGCCTATGTATCACTTAAGTATCACTTAATGTCACACTTAAGCCATCAAAAGAGGGGTTAAGTGGAATGTAGACTTTGTATTGGCAGTCTGCACTGGGGCAGATTATATCACTTGGAGTGATTATAAACCAAGCCATCCAAGTAAGGCTTTTATACTGCACCAGTGTAGCTTTGAAAATATGCATCCCATGGCACTACACTGTGAACATACTTTATGATGTTAGAAAAGAACAATCTACATATTTTAAGGGCAAATAGGCCTTTGAAATTACTACATAAACTCCTGAGCAAGAATGACTCAATAAGACTAAACACAGTACTATGTGTACTATATGTGTAAACCTTTCAAACACTTATAGCCAGGGTTATTTAGCTATAACTCGTGGAGAGAGGAAGAAAAATAATTGCATTGGGAATACAAATAATTAGGTTACAGTGCAAGTTCTATATACTTTTTCTGAAGGTGACTTAACTAGAGTTGAGACTCATCTGGCACGTTAGTAGGCTTATGATGGTACTAAAATTCTTTTTTGAAGTTTGCATATAGAGTAGTGTGAATGACTGGAGATGGAAGTAAATTTTTCAACTCTTCCTGGAAGTAGTATTCTAAGAAGTAATTTGAGATTGCACACAGCGAGTTCAGCCCCATTCCCATCTAAAGCCCCAGTCCTGCAATTGGAGCCAAATGAGCACAAGCACCTGCTTTCATAGTTTTATTGGAGGACTGGGGATCTACTCATTAGCAAAACTGCTGTTGACTTTGGGAGCAACATCTGGCCCGTGTTATTTTTTCCAGCTTTCCAAAATTACAAGTTCTTCAAGCAATTTACAAATTATTAACGATGTGCTACTTTTACTCACATAGTCCTTCAGTTTTTATAGACAGTAAGGCCCAGTACTTCAGATGGTGTGATTTGGTGTAGCTCTCTTTAAATTGGCTAGAGTTATGCCAATTTACATTTCATTGAGGATCTGATCCCCTGGATCGTAACAGAAGATCCACTGCAGGTTAATATGTTTTTTAAGTAGCCTCTTGTTTTGTCTTTCTTAATTTGTACTTCAGAAGTCTTAAATCTTTTTAATATGTTTATTTTTTTAGCTGTAGATTGTATATTATATCTATTTCTTATTTAAGAAACATTGAGTTTTCATTGCAAATCCCATTTTATTAGCATCATTTCACTGTTCATTCATTCCAGTTTAACACCCAAGTTTCATTTTAGTTCAGTATGTCTTGAGAGAGCTGACACTCTGTAGCTTTAATGAACTGTATAATAAATAGAGTAACGTGATATTAAATGAACCTTACTCCATGAATGGGTGAGAAGAGGAGATCTTTTTACGTGAAGCCTTACAATTTTTCTTTTTTTACTTCTTTGTGTTTTGACTTAATCAGAAGACCTGCATAGCAATGAATTTGAAATGGTGGGCCAAATTCTGCTCCGACTTACAACTATAATTTGGCTCTGTATGTTGAAAACCGGATGCAGAAGTAACTGAGTGAGCAAAAATGTTGTGTTGTCTGAAGGGGAAAAAAACCTTAGGGTTCTGTATTTTCATGCAGCTGGGTAATAAAGTTTCAGAGAATTGCAGGCCTGTGATAAGTATATTAAAGAAACCTCTGCCTTGCATTATTGTGGGCGGCTATCACAGGAAGCTCACAGCCAACACGTTTGTAATTACTTTTTAAATTAAATAAAACCCAAATTCAATAATTTATTTTGGTTAACCTCAGCTGTAAGAGCTACCCAGGCCTATGCATTAATGTTCAATATATGATATGTGGCAAATGAGCTGTTTGTGTTGCTGTGTTGAAAATGGAAGCCAAGTATTATCTGAACTTTGCCTATTATAATTGCATCATGAATACTATAAGGGAGCCTCTTCAGATGATGGCTGCACTCTATAAAGCTTAAATGATGTGGAAATTGCAATGCAGTTTTCTTTGTACTATACCTGTGGTCCAGCCTAGAGATATATATTTGAAGAGGGAAGGGTGGGGAGGATCAATGTTGCTGTCACATAGACAGTTTGGGAAGTTTATGTTGACATGTTTTTACGGTCTATATTTCACATGTTCTGCCACCTTGAATTGTTGGAATGAATCTGTGCAGGCTTTGTGGAGCTCTGTCTGTAAAACGTTTTTGTGGATCTGGTAAAATATATATGTGTGTGTGTGTACGTGTACACACACACACACACACACACACACACACACACTTTGGTATTTTAAGGTGTTACATTTTCCTGGTGTTTCTGCATCAGGCTATATAGCTTCAGGATTGTCCAGAAGGCTCATATGTTCTTTCTACCCCTTTTCTGAGGCCTTGTTAATGTTCCATTGACTACATCACAATCCATGGGCCAAATCCTAAGTGGCATGGAGCATCTTCAGCGCCCCCTGACTGTACTGAGAGTTACAGATACTCAGCACCATCCATGGGCTGGCCTCCATGTATGTGTAACACGTAGAAGTGTGTGAAATGTGGTAGTCTTGCATGGCACAAAGGTCAATCTGGATGCAAAAACCTCCGGTGATAGAACACAAAGGGAACTAATTGAATCTTAAATACCTTCTTCTAGATGAGGGTGGAAAACAAGGTGAGATGACTCCCTTATAGTAATCTCTGAAGGCACTAGTATTGCCAATGATTAAGTGTGGTATCGAGGACAGCAGGATGTGTACATCTGACAGATAGCTAAATTCCAGTCTGTCTAACCACCTATGTCAACCCGTTTGTTTCTAGTCTGTGACAATATGCCAATTAGGTCTGTGCTAGTAGTTTATAGTTGATACAGTTGCCAAATCCTCTTAAGAGCAGCTGCTCTGGGATCTTAGAAGCCATAATGTGCAGTATGCAGACTGGTGACACTGAGAAAGGATTCATTCATGAAGAGTGTTCATTGTAAATGCTTGTCATGCTTGTGTGCTGGAGTGTCTTTGAATGATAAAGATTAGGCTATATATATATAAGGATCAGATCCTCAGCTGGTGTAAATCAGCATCGCTCCATTGATTTCAGTTTAATCAAATGGCTGAGGATCTGGCCCACTGTATTTTATATAAAATCATACTGGCTTATTCAGATGTTTTCTATAAGACACAGCTAAATTTACTAAGTTAGCATTAATTTCTCTGATTTCTTTTTTCAGTTCTGTGGGTCAAGTTTCGACTCACTTTTAAAACTAGATACGAGAACATAATATTTGAAAAAAGGAGAGACAGATGGGAACTACTTGTGCGGGTGAAAATAGCTTTTAGAGGAAGAACAATTACATACTAAGTGGATTTGAATTACTGTCAAAATAATTTTTGTTCGTCTTATCACAATAACTGGAGTTTTTAAAGAAGACATTTCACAGCTGGTAAATCCGTATCATCGAAACATTTAAAAAATGTCTCAGTTAGACATGTCAAACTGTATGGTGAAATATGATTTACTTCCATAGTTAAAAAGAATTCTAAAGAACTGAAGGTACATTTGACTGTGCCTTATAAAGATATATGATATGTGTATATATATACATAAGTGTGTACATATATTCAAAGAAAACTGGTTACAGATTTGCTCATCTGGTATATTTTAAATGTGCAACTGATGTTTGTTTACAGAAACAAAATTAGGGGCGGTGTCAGCTGCAATATATATATATATATATATATATAAAAAATATTTGTTGAAATACAAGCTGAAAATACAATAGAAGGTTAGATCATAGTTAGCATCTCTGCCAAAGGGTCAGGGGCGGCTCTAGCTTTTTTGCCACCCCAAGCATGGCAGGCAGGCTGCCTTCGGTGGCTTGCCTGAGGGAGGTCCGCCGGTCCCACGGCTTCAACATAACTGCCACCGAATTGCCGCCAAATCCACAGGACCAGCGGACTTCCCACAGCCATGCTGCCGAAGGCAGCCTGACTGCTGCCCTCGCAGGGACCGGCACGGTGCCCCCCCCTCCCGCTCCCGACTTGCCGCCCCAGGCACGCGCTTGTAGCGCTGGTGCCGGGAGCCGCCACTGTAACGGGTTCTCTTGAAAGTGCTGAAAAAGTAAAATCAAGTAGATGGCAGAGCAATTTTAGACTCTTTTGAGGGACATTTAAAAAGAGGGGTGGTTATGAAAGCTTGGGGAAAATCAGTGTTATTATCTTAGACCTTGTCCTTCAGCCTAGTTCCATATATTTATTTTCACTGGTATACCCTTCTATTGCCCCATATCTTATGTATTCACCTTCTTTCAAATCCATTGCAGAAAGCAGGATACACAGGACCTGATGATCTTGCTGTGGTAAATCCTTTGTTCCAGTTCTGTTCTATGCATATCTCCATATCCCTAAGTGTGTGCAATATGGCCGTCTTGTTAGTATATGATGTCTATTAGCATACTTCCTGGACCTGGATCTACAAAGAGGGGAAACATGCCTGGTGCTCAAAGGAATAAAGCAGGGTGAGTGTGGAAGGGTGGGTTGCATTTCCTAAAGGAGGATAAGAGGATAGAAAAATTGAAGTAATTCCTCAAATAAAGCAGTCTTGGAAAAGCTGGCTCATGTACAGCAGCAAGACACCTTGTTTCTCATTGACCTTGGCAGAATTTCATTAGCCCTTTAATGTGAGCAAACTGACCTCAAACAATTTCTTCCTAAGTAGACACACAGCCATGTACACAGCTATGGCTTAAGCATATTTTTGGACATTAGATCTTGTTTCAGAGTGAGATAAGTGAGTCTTGGTATAAATGATTCATTCTTTCTGGTGACTGTGAGGAAGAACTTACATTATCCATGTTATCTTTCCCCTACACTTTGTTTCCCTCATACTATCTCATACCATGTAGCTATCCTGTTACATTTTGTTCACATTCATTCCTTTTTGTGGATGCTTCAGAAACTTGTACCATAGAACTGGGGTTCTCTATTGTTCTTCTTCAACAGTAACTGTGTGTGGGAATTAAAGAGGATTAACACTAGCTGTCCTTCATGTATTAGATCTAGTGTGTAGATCCACTCCCGGAATATCTGGCCTGAACAGGAATAGCAGACATGGAAACACTGGCTGTCTGGTCAACATGAAAATGATCAGCATCTGCAGATATTCCAGCTATCCTTTCCTCATTAATCAAAGTTGCTCAGGACTTCTTGTGCACGACCTTTTAAGTGGAGAAACCCAGTTTGTGGTCCAGTGCTATAGCAGAAGAGTATGTTATGATTTATGGGCCAGATTCTGCTTCCAGTGGGCCTTCCAATAGTCAAACAAAATCTGAAGATTCCTCATGGGAGAAGAGAAGTACAGCCAACACAAAAGTTCAAAAATTGCTGTACTGTTCTTTCTTTTTCTCTGCATTCTTCTCTTGAGCCTTCAAGGCACATCTGGTACGTATTTTCAAGCTTTTCTTCACAACCATAAGGACTTATTGTTTTAAAATGAAAGCAGTGATTCTTACATGATCATGACTCCAGGAGCTGGAGTTTTAAGCAAAACATCAAATATTCTGAGACTTGCCATAAAATCCTGAGAGTTGGCAACACTATAATGTAATTTCCTAAAAAACAACTTCGGAAAGTCCTATTTGCATAGTGGCTGTTCACAGAGCCTGACTCACCACAGCATTAAGCCAGTGTGACTCTATTGATTTACACTGGTGTAAAACTGGGGTAACATCGTGAATTAGCAGCAAAGAATCCTGTGGCACCTTATAGACTAACAGACTTTTTGGAGCATGAGCTTTCGTGGGTGAATACTCACTTCGTCAGATGCATGTAGTGGAAATTTCAGGGGCAGGTATATAAAGGCAAGCAAGCTAGAGATAACAAGGTTAGTTCAATCAGGGAGGATGAGGCCCTGTTCTATCAGTTGAGATGTGAAAACCAAGGGAGGAGAAACTGGTTTTATAGTTGCCAACTACAAAACCAGTTTCTCCTCCCTTGGTTTTCACACCTCAACTGCTAGAACAGGGCCTCATCCTTGTTCTCTCTAGCTTACTTGCATATATATACCTGCCCCTGGAAATTTCCACTACATGCATCTGACGATGTGGGTATTCACCCACGAAAGCTCATGCTCCAAAACGTCTGTTAGTCTATAAAGTGCCACAGGATTCTTTGCTGCTTTTACAGATCCAGACTAACACGGCTACCCCTCTGATCGTGAATTAGAACCCCATAGCCATCTCTGTGTTGTGACAAGCAAAACTCTTGGCTCAAAATTAATCCTTTGGCAATTCTGCATTTGTTTGTTTGAAAAAAGAATATAGTTACTTTCCTGCCTACCCTGACCAAGAAACCATCTGATGGTATGATATGGATTCTGTTGGCTAGTATATGCCCCAAATTTGGGACTTTCAAAGCCAGATTATGTGAATTGGATGTCCAGTCCCTTTGACAGCTTTGAAAGTCCCATCTTAAATTTAAGATTCACTGAGACAAACAATGGTAATATTCTTTCTGTCTTTAGAATTCCAGCCAAACATGTCCTTGCTTGGATTTCAACATCACCATGCAATCCTTGTGCCAGTGCATGAGAACCAGATGAGGAAACTGACTGGAAACAAAAATGAAATTGTCCCATCTGTTTTCAGTCTGAGATCTGGTTGGAGTGCAGAAAGCAAGCAACGAGTAAAAAGGTGACTAGATTTCTTAAATTATTTCAGTTTTAAATGATGTAAGGTGTCATTGTTAATTACTCAAGTAAGACATTTTGTATTTTAAAAATTTCCCCTTTGCAAAAAACTGAAACCAAAAACTAACCACCTGTCATAACTATAAAGGGAAGGGAACAGCCCTTCTGTGTACAATACTATAAAATCCCTCATGACCAGAGACACCAAAATCCTTTTACCTGTAAAAGGTTAAGAAGCTCAGGAAACCTGGCTGACACCTGACCCAAAGGACCAATAAGGGGACAAGATACTTTCAAATCTTGGTGGGGGGGAAGTCTTTTGTTTGTGTTCTTTGTTTTGGGGGTTGTTCGCACTTGGGACTAAGAGGGACCAGACATCCATCCAGGCTCTCCAAATCTTTCTGAACCGGTCTCTCATATTTCAAACTTGTAACAGCCAGGCAAGGCGTGTTAGTCTTATTTTTGTTTTCTCAACATGTCAAGGTTCCTCCCCCACTCTAAACTTTAGGGTACAGATGTGGGGACCTGCATAAACACTTCTAAGCTTAACTACCAGCTTAGATCTGGTTTCGCTGCCAGCATCCAGATTTCTCAGTCTGGAACACCCCCTTTCCTTCCAAAACCTTTCCCTCCCTGGGTAGCCTTGAGAGACTTTTTCACCAAGTTCCTGGTGAACACTGATCCAACCCCTTGGATCTTAACACAAGGAGAATTTAACCATCCCCCCTCCTTTCCCCCACCAGTTCCTGGTGAGTCCAGATCCAATCCCCTTGGATCTTAAAACAAGGAAAAATCAATCAGGTTCTTAAAAAGAAAGCTTTTAATTAAAGAAACAAAGATAAAAATCATCTCTGCAAAATCAGGGATGGAAAATACAGGGTAATCAGATTCATATAGCCCAGAGGAACCCCCTCTAGCCTTAGGTTCAAAGTTACAGCAAACAGAGGTAAAATCCTTTCGGCAAAAAGGAACATTTACAAGTTGAGAAAACAAAAATAAGACTAACACGCCTTGCCTGGCTGTTACTTACAAGTTTGAAATATGAGAGACTGGTTCAGAAAGATTTGGAGAGCCTGGATGGATGTCTGGTCCCTCTTAGTCCCAAGTGCGAACAACCCCCAAAACAAAGAGCACAAACAAAAGACTTCCCCCCACCAAGATTTGAAAGTATCTTGTCCCCTTATTGGTCCTTTGGGTCAGGTGTCAGCCAGGTTTCCTGAGCTTCTTAACCCTTTACAGGTAAAAGGATTTTTGGTGTCTCTGGCCATGAAGGATTTTATAGTATTGTACACAGGAGGACTGTTCCCTTCCCTTTATAGTTATGACACCACCTTACAAATTTAAATGGTTTAAAAGCCCTTCTTGTAACAAGGCGTGTAGGGTACCTGCCACGTAAAATCCTCAGGACCCTATTGAAATTTCCAGGGTTTATTTAATCTCTTAAAAATCCCGCCATTCCATATCAGTGCTCACTTACTGGAATGTTTTTGCTCCATGGGGTCAAGAGTACCATTCTGAGGATACACTTAAACTATTGCCTGGACTTGATGCCTGCTGGGAAAACTCTCATTGAGAAGGTTTAGGGAAAAGATTAAGGGAGTATACCAGGTTTGCCTTGGAAGTTGATGCCTGAGTAAGAGGTGAAGGAAAAGTTAGGCTGTCATCTGAGTAATGTATCACTTTGGAATTACCATCCATGTTTTGGAACCAAAGTGTCCGTAAGTGAGTGTGTATTGAGCCACAGCTGCACACATAGTCATCAGGAGAGACTGACTCTAGGGCTTTCCACACCAAAACCACAGCCTTGGCCACCTGAAATAAACAAATAATTCTCTTAGATACGGCATAAGAGAGTACCTCTTTCCAGAGAGACATGATACCACACAGTAGGCCCGTGAATTACATGTGCACAGCTCCCAATTAAGTGGTGAAATCCTAACCCCATTAAAGTGAATGAGAGTTTTGCCATTGACTTCAGTGGATCTTGGATTTCATCCAAGGTGTAATTCTTAAGTGGCAACTTTAGGACATAAGTTATCTAACATTAGAACAACATATAGGGCTCCTAATTAGAACTGGTAAAAAACTTTCAATAATTTTCAACAAAAAAGGACAATTTTTTGTGAAAACTTTCACCAATATTTCCCCATTTTTTGACTAGCTCTACTTCTAAGGGCTCTGCTGCAGAACACCCACAAAGCCTGTGTAAAAGAACTCTATATGGGGGATCTAAGAGGGCCTGGGATGAGGACGGAATCCTTCATCCACAAGCTAGGGTTTTGGTAATGGAGCAGCAAAGCAGTACTCAGCGTCTTCCTGCATCCACCTCCATGGGAAATTTATAGCTGTGGATCATGGGCCATGGCTGATAGGTCAGTTCCCATACCATGTCTCCAGACCACCTGCACTGTAGCAGAGAAGCACTGTGCCTATTGAGGTGAATAGATTCCGTGTGTTCACATACACTGGAACCACAGCAGTTCTACTGTGTTGAAAGACTCCTTCACCCATTTTAGAAGAGTGACAGCATATTGTCCTAAGTTACTGAATATCTTCAAAACGCTTCAGGATCCTTGGATGATGGGCACTAGGGGATCACAATTTTATATTATAACTTCTATTATGGCAGACAAAGCCCACAATAATAATAAAAAACAAGGCATTGGAGGGAATAAATGTTGTTGTCCTGATAGTTCCTCTTGTGAGATCGCACATTAAATGACTTCATGCTACCAACAAAAATCTTTCCAAATATCCCTATCCTTTTGCTCTTGTTTGTTTTAAAGCTCTGGAGAAGGATTTGATATAGGATTTGTAGATACAAGTTAATGGTCTGATCCTGCAGCCTTAATCAGGAAAAACTCCCATTGCTGTCAATGCAGCATCTGAGTAAATTCAATGAATTTCACTGTGGGCTCAGTCCTGCAACCCATACCCTTCTAGTCCAGTTGGTCTCAGGATCAGGCCCTAACTGACTCAGTGAAAGATGTTTAAAAGTATAGATTTAAAAACAGGGTTCCAAATGCTTGTAAATAGATGGGTTATGGTATGAACAGAGTGATTTTTCAGAGAAGTTTTATAACAAAATGCAAATATACAGATTCTTTCCATGTAGTAGGTCACAATCTAATGTACATTAGATAACAAAATGTGCACATTTTGCACAGGTATCGTATTGGCATTTTCCCAGTATTAGGTTTTATGATTTGCAGAAACCAGTTATATGGTAGTAGTTATATGGTCAATATGAAGGATGATCTGGTTGATAAGGCACTGGAATGGGCTCCAGAAGACCTGGGTTCAGTTCCTGGCTCAACCACAAATTTTTTTGTTTGACTTTGGGCACATCATTTAGTTGCTCTGTGCCTCGGGTCCCCCTGTGTCAAATGGGGGATACTGCCTCCTGACCTCACAAGGGTGTTGTGAATCTTTGCAAGGGTTCAGATCCTATAATGATGAGGATTAGATAGATACACCCCACAGGTATCCAGGAGCAGTTTTATAGCTTTGTGCATTTTCAACTCCAAGCTAAAGACTTTTTAGCATCTTTTTAAACCACTTCCTTGGGGATGGAGTTTTGAGGCTGGTTGTCTGATGGATGTTGTTTATGGGAATCTAGGTCTCAAATGCCGACTTTGAAAGACCAGTTTAGTACAAATCCGAAACAACTTTCTGCCTTGATTCTTTCTTTGACCTTTTGAATATTTCCTTATAATGTTTATCCCTCTGCCAATAATACCTGCTTTACAGTGTCCTATTTATTCCAAAAGGATATATGCATGACTGCCTTAAGCAATTTAGCTCTCCTTTCCCTGCTTATTGGGATGATTGTACATATATATTTTTTTCAAACGAGCAGAAATATAGTAGAATAAACTGCAGTAGATTGAGTGGCCTTAGAAAGGGGATACTACATCTTACTGAACTGTGGGTTTGTAGCACAGAATACAGAGTGACAATGGGCTTTTGGAGCCACGGCCATGGTGTGAGTTGCTGAGGAAATACAACTTTTTTCATTTTTTCTTGAGAGCTAAAAAGCTACTATGTTGTCATGACAAAAAAAGTTATTACTTCCTGTCTTTTTTGTGTCCATTTTAATGTTGTACAGAAATACATATAAATATATATCTGATGCCCAGTATTCATAGCACATGAAGGATATCAAAGAAGGAATAAAATCATATTGGTGTAAAAAATATTTCCGTTGCTAAGATGGTCCTTTCTCCAGGATCCTGTTTTTAATCATAATTTGAAAGTGGTTGGGAGGGTTAGAAATAATAACTCTTTGGATGTTTAAGATATGAAAACACACCCTGCTTTTAAGGGCTCGTTGGTAGGCGTGTGTGTGTGTGAGAGAGAGTGTGTGTAAATACAATTTGCATGAGTTTATTTAAATGTAAAGGCAAATTAAATATATTTATTTTCAATTGTATTAAAGCACAGAATGGCTGCCTTTTTCAAAACCTGTAACCCTAAGTAAGAAAATATATCATGGTAATTTACTGTATTTCTCCCTCATTTTTTTACCGAATTTATAATACTGTTCTCTCTGGGTATTTTACTTTTCATTTAATTTCCAAAATAAATTTTTTTCTTGTGTTTTATCTACATGAATTCTTTAGATATCTATACAGACTCTTTTTATATATATCTAAAGTGCTGGAGATTGCAGAGTCCCATTTTAGCATCATGTCATGTGCTGGCGAAGGATTTTTATTTAGGCTGTGAGGGGTTTTGTTTATATACTTGCAAAGATAATGTGGAAAAATCACACACAAATCAGTTTCCAAAAGAAAAGGAAGAGGGGCCAGAACAATGGCTCCTTTTCCTGCCCTGTTCTCCCTGGGACTGTAAGGGTGCACCCACAATCACTGTTCCCCGAGGAATATTCTCTCTTCTTCCATAGATTCATAGAAAGACAGAAGGGACATTGTGATCATCTAGTCTGATTTCCTTTGTAACACAGGCCAGAGAACATCTCATAAATAATTCTGACAGCAGGTCATTTAGAAAAACGTCCAATCTTGATTTAAAAACTGTCCGTGATGGAGAATCCACCATGACTCTTGGTAAGTTGTTCCAACGTTAAAAATGTACATCTCATTTCCAGTCTGAATTTGGCTAGCTTCAACTTCCAGCCACTGGAGAGTGTTATACCTTTCTCTGCTAGATTGATGAATCAAGGCCCCCCTAAACCTTCTCTTTGTTAAGCTAGTCCAGGGGTCGACAACCTTTCAGAAGTGCTGTGTTTAAAGTTTCACGTGCCAGTAATACATTTTAACATTCTCAGAAGGTCTCTTTCTATAGGTCTATAATATATAACTAAACTATTGTTGTATGTAAAGTAAATAAGGTTTTTAAAATGTTTAAGAAGCTTCATTTAAAATTAAATAAAATGCAGAGCCCCCCAGACCAGTGGCCAGGACCCAGGCAGTGTGAGTGCCACTGAAAATCAGCTCGCGTGCTGTCTTCGGCACCCGTGCCATAGGTTGCCTACCCCTGAGCTAGTCTATCACTATAAAGGCATGTTTCCTTTAATCATTCTCCTGGCTCTTCTCTGAACCCTCTCCAATTTATCAACATTATTTATTTATTCATTCTTAAAGCAGACCGCCTCCCATTGTTCCCTCTTGGGCAGGGGAGCTCTGCACAACCCCTTACTATGTGTAATGTGCATCATCAAGCCTTTTATGAGTTGTCCTTTTGACAGGGTGTTGTAAGGAGCTGGGCGAAACCTTATGTGCTGAATTAAAAGCCATTGAGCCAGATAGCTGTGAAATCACCCTTCAGTTAACTTAACTGAAAGCCTAAGCCCCCACCTAAGACCAAAAGTGTGTGTGCACCGACCCAAGCACTTTTCATTCAATATTGTTTGGGGGCGGAGGTGAGAGAGAGAGAGAGGTATTCAGTAAGCACCAGTCTTGTTACAAACTGGCATTGTTGGCAGAATCCGATCCCCCCTCCCACCAAGTAGGGAAGGGGATATTGAAGAGGTAATCATAAAAAGAGATGGAGGAAATTGTCTGCCTATTAGCCGAGCAGCGGTAAAAGATTCAGACACTCCTCCTGCAACTTTTGCTGAGCCAACAAAAGCAGCACACGGTACAATTTGCCACGCAGCAGCAGTGGCAGGGGTCTCAAAAGTCAGCAGTTATTTCAGCCATCAAGGGAGGTTGGGGTCCGTCTGAAGAAGATGACCCCATCAAGGACAAAAACTAGCCCCTCTGAGGTATGTTTCCGGTATGCAGGGGAGGCTCTAGCTCTTTTGCCGCCCCAAGCACAGCAGTCAGGCATGCCTGCGGGAGGTCCTCTGGTCCCGCTGCTTCGGCGTACGTGCCGCCGAATTGCCGCTGAATCCGCAGGACCGGCAGATTTCCCGCAGGCGCGCTGCCGAAGGCTGCCTGACTGCTGCCCTCACAGCGACCAGCAGCGTGCCTCCCGTGGTTTGCCGCCTCAGGCACGTGCTTGGAGCGCTGGTGCCTGGAGCTGCTGCTACCAGTACAGGTTGGAAAGTCATAAGTGAAATACTTGCCCTTTTGAAGGTTGGCATTGTGGGAGGGGATACAATGGTCTGAGGAAGGCAAGAAAAGACCAGTCTTGACAGAAATGGGACATGATCTTTGGAACAATCCATTACATTCCAATGTATAATTTGTTAGCTGGAATTTTTAAGCCTCCTGTATGTGAAAAGGGACAGGAAGTGGAAGGGGCTCTGCACCACTCTGGATATCACAGACAATTTAGATCAGAGTACCAGACCGCCCGAGGAGGATGAGCATAAGATAGATGAGGTAGAAGATGTGCCAAAGCTAGAGTTTGAGGTACCCCTGACAGAAATGAATCCTGGGAAGCAGGTGTGGGTCCAGGGGACCATCAGAATGCAAACTAGGGCCCAAAGGGAGGAAGCTGGCACCCAAATGGTGCAACAGAGGGTTGCTGTAGAGCCCCAGATAACACGAGGAAGGGGATGCTCGAATGGGGAACTGTGAGGTAACAAGGGAAGTGTGAGTAGCTCAAACCCCTTTTCAGGGTGCCTGGGAACAACTGGTTGAGGAACGTCCATCAACCTTAGCACACAAGAGGCTGCCTGCTAATTATGGTGAGCAAGCTGGAAGGGGAGCTGGAGACTCTGAGAGCCCAGACCATTCAGGCATGTAGCTGGCCACACCGATGAAATGGCCAGGGAAAAAAAGGGTGCAGGTATTTTCTCTAGGAGATCTTGCCCTGGTGTGGGCAAAGTTCTAAAGGGGGCACGGTATGTAATAGGGTGGCTTGTCCTATGGGCTGGAGACCCTGGGGCTTAGCGAACCCTGATTACAGAATGGACCCTGCTTGAGGGGAATCGGGCAATTCTTTATAAAGAAAAGAAGGTGGATCCAATAAAAGGGAGGAAGCCCAGGGAGGTGTAGCTATGCTGTTGGATATTGCAGGGAGAATAAAAAAGACTCCTGCAGGACCATGACACCAGGTAGCTTGGAAGGTGAATCCTGATGAACAGGAGGCTCCTGGAGGATGGGAAACCCTGACTGTATTTGGGACCAGACGTCAGAACCCCAGTGAGGTAAAGCTGGGAGATCACACCAGGATAGAAGATGAGCCCTGGAGGTGAGAGAAAACCCCCAGAGCTAAGTATGCACTTTTTATTTGTGTTGTTATAAGAGACTTTAGTTTGGGACTCTGGGTTGTTATAAACTGGTTCTGTTATTAAACAAGCCCCAAACCGGGGTATTTTTAACCAGACAGAGCCTCCTGTGAGTTCATAAAGGGCCCCAAAGTGAGGAAGAACAGAGGTAGGGAGCATGCAGAGACACCTCTGGCCAGGAGGGGGTGCTCACTATGCAGCAGTCCTATTACAGAGCTGTAAGGTAAGAAACTTCTCCTTGTGGTCTTGGTTCTTTCTGTGTTCAGACGCACAGGACTTTGTACATTCCTTGTAAATAACCAAGATGCCATCTAAGAAAATAGCAAGACTCCAACAATTTCTGCTTCCAACTGGAAAATCCCCAGGGCTCTGAACTTTGACTTAATAGGAATACAACTGGTGTAAGAAGAAGGATCCAGTTTCCAAGGAGAGAGATTGTCAACTGGTATTCCTGTTGAACCAAAATGGAACTAATAATGGAGGTGCTTGCAGAAATAAAAAATGGCCAACGGGATTTAAAACTTCACAAAGGAAACTTAAAGCAGCATCTGGAGCGCTCCCAGAAAGAGCTGATGGCTGCTGCCTTGCAGGCAGAGGACAAATCTTTGTTGGAGTGACACCAACTGCAAAGTTTCTAGGCAGGTTGGGAAGCCCAGCTGCAAGCCCTCAGGCTGGAATGCAAGACAGATCAAAGATGTGACTAGCAAACTGACTGCCATAGATCAGCAGTTTTCTCCTGAAATAGTGGAGACCGTGCAAGCTTTAGCCAGCATGGAACTTGCCAGCGTAGATGAACTGCAGCAAGGACTTAGCGAGCTGAAAATTCAGCTCCAGAAGGAAATCCAAGAATCACAGGTCACAGTGGAAAGCAGCTGCTTAGCTGAGGAATTGAGCTACGCAGGGGACTTGAATAAGACTGAATATTTACAACCGTTTTCTACCCCAGTTGTAACCCACAGTGGCCCAGACAGGAGAGGTCAGGCTGTTCCAGCCTAAATAATGCAAAAGCCTCACTATCTTTGAAGGAAAAACACCCTGGGAACATAGGTGCTGGAAGTAGGGGTGCTGGTGGTGCTTCTGCACCCCTGGCTTGAAGTGGTTTCCAGTATATACAGAGTTTACCGTTTGGTTCAATGACTCTCAGCACCCCCACTATGAAAAATGTTCCTGTATCCCTACCTGAGAGGCTCAGTTAGCTCAATTCAACATGATAGCTTCAAATGAATGGCTGGGAAGAAGGACAGAAAGGGAGTTTTCTGGCAGCCAGATTGGTGGCCCAGCTCCGGTGGTGCTACAGAACTTACCCCTAGGAAAGAGAATGAGTTATGCAGACCTGATACGAGCCCTTGACTTGCAATTTGGAGCTAGCCATCAATCTCAGCTGGCCAGCACGCAGCTAGGAGCTAGAAGAGGGAAAGAGGAAACCCCATCTGAACAGGAGAAGGACAAGAAGAAACTTGTGTTCCTGGCATACCCAGATACCCCAGAACCCTTCCAGAATAGGGTGGCAATCGACCAATTTATAGATGTTTGTCTGGACTTGTAGATCAAGATCAGCAAAAGGAGGCCAAAGGTACTTCAAGAAGCTGGGGGATTTTGCCACAGAAGTTGAATCTTTTCTTGCAGCAGAGTGTTGGAAGAGGAAACAGCTGCTCGTGAGGAAGATGGAAGCTGATCACCATGAGCCCTGTAAGTACAGCTCTGTGTCTAATATGCATAATAAAAGAGAGGATTCTAATTTAATTCATATTGAATTATAACAGAGTACAAATTTGATTTGTAAAACAAGGGAAATTGGCAGTATTGCAAAAATGTAAAGGAAACAGTTCAGTTAAATGCTGCTACTGTGACAAAACTGGGTAAGAAAGGATTGTTATAGGCAGGCCAAGACCGACTGCTGCAGGTGTCTAGAGAGATACTTTGAGAAATGGGGGAATGCCAAGCTGAAGGGGCAAAGGTATAAGGATCAGCCCTACTGTTTTGTTTAGATCCGTGCAGTTAAACAACAATAATGGGAGTTTGGCTATTGGGTATGTAATAGGACCTATGATATGTATAGGGATAGCTGACACAGGCTCAAACATAACAGTTTTTAGACCCGTCACACTAAAAAGGCTAGGGAATAGGGGATCCAGAACTGAATCACCTAATTCGTCTCAAATAGAGACTGTGACTGGGGCAAGGGCACCCATCTGAAAATATGGTTTTGGACCTCTGCAATTTGAGCAAGAAGTCTGTGTGGCTGAAATAGTGGATGAGCTAATAATTGGCTTGGATTTCAGTATGGCTAATAACTGTGTAATAAGTGTCAGGAAAGGTTCTTACATATTCTGTCTGTGGAAATTCCCTTTGGAGAAATGATCCAGGTGAGATAAATGGTTTGTAGTCAGTTGGTCTGCAGTGAATGAATTGCCCTGCCCTGGAGGCACAACCATTATAACAACTACATGCTGTGGTAGCTATCCAGCAAGGGAAAGATGGGGAGTGGGTAAAACCTGTTTTGATATGCAGGCTCTTTGATATGCAAGTGGGATCTTAAGGTACATCTGCACTGTGATTGATTAAAAAACCTGTGGTACTGAGTCTCAGAACCCAGGTCAGCTGACTTGGGCTTGCTGGGCTCTGGGTAGATGTTCAGGCTCAGGCTGGACTCTGGATCTGAGGACCTCTCACAAGGTCTCAGAGCCTGGGCTCCAGCCTGAGCTGGAACAGCTACCCTGCAGTTTTATAGCCCAGCAGCCTGAACCCTGGGAGCTTGAGTCAGGTGATCTAGGCCTGACCATGCTGCGGGTCTTTTATGGCAGTATACACATACTCTTAGCTGTTAAAGCTCTTGTGGATCTGAATCAGGAACCAATCTCTGTTCGTTTGCTGAATGTTTCTGACAGGCAGCACGTAAAGAAGGGAAACCATTTCAGCAGTCAGCAGAGTGTGATTTAGCATTTTCAGACTCTTGTGATTGATCCTGACTTGGCCTATCCATGTTTCAAAACACCTTTCCTATTGGACACAGATGCTAGTGCTTGCAGTTAGGTGGACAAAATTTCAGCTTGGCTGCCCCCTGGGAATCTGAGAATATAGCTGTGGAAGTTAAGGCGGGAAAAGTTGTCAGAGGTGAATCCCTCATTCAGACAGAATGGCAGACCAGCAAATTCTACAGAAACAATAGGGTTCCTCACGGGCTGAATGAAAAGAGCCTCTCCCTGATTGTTGAAGGCAAATCTCTGGAGGGACAAGCCCCAGATTCGGGTGTGAATAAAATTTTTGTATGTTGGTGATATGAAACTATTCTGACAGAAACACACTGTCCATAGGTAAATAATGAATCTTCTATCATTTTTAACTTAAATTATTTCTTTTCTTTCTGTTTGGGTTGGGTGGTTGGGGGCTCACTATTTTAGGCCTCATCAGGATAGTGAGTGTAGCTGAGGTGGGGAGTGTTGTTATGAGCTGGGTGAAACCTTGTTATGGATTAAGACCCCACTGAAATTGATAGGCAGGAACTCAGCTTTCAGTTAACACAACTGTATGCATAAGCCCCCCACCTACAACAAAAAGTGTGTGTGAACCCACCTAGGAGTGTTTGTCTGAATATTGCATTGGGTAGGGGTCATGTGGGTGAGGGTGTGTGAGAGAGAGCGTGCGCACGAAGACAGATCACACAGAAACTGAGAACAGACAAAAACAGCAAGAAAGCCAAGCAGGAGGCAGTAAGAACAGTGTGATGCTGGAAAAAGAGAGAGAACTTTTTGGCGAGGTGTTGACTTCAGAAGCTTGGGGGCTGTAAGCTAAGAAACTGCTACTTTTTTTCTTAGCCCCTTCAGTGTTCAGAGACGCAGGACTTTGTACATTCCTCATAAATAAAGAAGCTGGCATCGAAGAACATTCCAGTCTATAAATTTCTACTTCCAATTGAAATATCTCTAGGGCCCCGGACTTCGACTAGCCTCTTGGATCCAAAGGGGGCAATCGTATGTTACATGCTGCGTCAGTGGAGTGGACTGAACACAGGCCCAGGGACCAAGAGACCTGGGTCCTACTTGCAGCCGTGCCACTGATGCACTTTGTGACTTTAGGAAAGTTACATCCTCTCACTGCAGCTACTTCTGAAGCATGATATTGACTGACCTTTGAATAGGGCTTTGAGATCATCTGAATAGTAATTTGTTAAGTAAAATACAATTTTATGTCATCCATGGCTTTTCATGCAAGCTGGATCCCAAAGTAGTTAACAGTTGGGCAGCATGTAATATAGACAGTGCAAACATCGGTGGAGGCACGCTGTATTAGGGAGTGGAACCAACCATTCTGTCCATGATCAGAAACCCAGGGGAGAGAGAAATGAAGGTAAAGAGAAGGAAGAAAAGAAATATCTTAAATTGACAGGGAAGGGAATATATAATGTCAAAATAAAACCAAGGGCAGAAGGGGTTCATTTCTGATAGATAAAATGGATAAAGAGAACCAGTGCTACTATTTTTTATAAATTTAAGCAGCAGCCAATAGTCATGTGTCACTGTCTGTCAGGTTCCTTTTAATTAGAGGCTTAGATGTAAAGCTGTGTGTATGGGGGAAAAAATACAACACACAAAATTCAGAATACCCACAATTGGTGTTCCCGGTCATTTTGCAGCCCCAAAATTGTGTTTTTGTGAGATAAGCATGAAATGGCAGCATTCAAGTTTGAAACATGCGAAATTAACACTGATGTAACTGAGCACAGTCCTTGGAGTAGCTCTTTCATTTTTTTTTAACTATAAAAGACTCATAAGACAATCTGCCATTAATGATCAAAAGACTCGCTCAAAATGTTCAGTATTTTCTGGTTATAGTTACAACAAGTACTGATTACTTTAGGTTTGACAAATATTTGGACAAGGCCATTCATAAATTCCTATTAATGTCAATGAGTATCACACTTGTCTAATCATCCTATTTTTAACTAGACCTCAAATTATACTCCCTGTCTCTATGAAACAGACTCACGGACAATTCATATTGGATTATAACCATTTGCACAATATGCTAGTGGTAAATTGCTTACAGTGGGGAATACCTCCAGCACAATGTTTTTTAAAAAAACAAGACATCGAGTCTGAACATTTTTTTCAAACTAACTTTTTTTTCTTAATTTATAATAGATTTGCTTGCTTGCAAGAATACCACACTGAGAAATTTGGGGCAGCAAGGTGGAGATTTAGACTCTGTAAAAGTTATTGGATTTTTCTCCCATTATTTATGCTAAACGTTTTTGACGATTCAAGGGATTATATTTGTACACGGGGACTGGTTTGTTTTTGGCAGCCATCTAAGCAGGGCCGGCTCCAGCTTTTTTGCTACCCCAAGTGGCGAAGCGGAGAAAAGAAAAAAAAAAAAGATAAAACCACGATCGGCAGCACTTCGGCAGAAGCTCTACTGCGCTGCTTCATTCTTCAGTGGCAATTCAGCGGTGGATCCTTCGCTCCGAGAAGGACTGAGCAAATTGCCGTCGAAGACCTGGACGTGCCACCCATTCCCATTGGCCACTCCAAGTACCTGCTTCCTTTGCTGGTGCCTGGGGCCGGCCCTGCATCTAAGAGGTCTGTACACCCAATTCCTATTAATGTCATGGTAATTAGGTGTCAATTAGACAGCTTTAGAAATCTCAGCCATGCTTCTTTATTACCCAGTCTTGCAGGCACAGATCTCACCTAAAAAAGAGACACTGCTTGGTGTGTAGAGCAGTTTTCCATTGCTCCAACTCAAAACAGCAGTTTTTTAAACCTGTGCCATAAAACAACTACCACATTCCAGTTAATAAACAGTCTAAGAATAATTCAATGCAAATTGCTCGTGTACATGACAAACATCCATGTAAATAGCAAACATTTTATTTTACGGTTTCACTGACATCTGTGACAAAATGTTAAAGAATAGAATCTGCTCATACAGTTCTCAGCTCAGCAAAGCACTAAAGCTTATTCTTAAATGTCAATGGAAGTATTTGTATGCTCAAATTTAAGCATGTGCTTAATTGCTTTGAAGTTTCAGGGCCAAAGATGGCAGAAATTCATAGCATGTGGCAGTCATTTCAGCACAGTGAAAATCATCCTCCCCCCATAACAAATTCATGTCTTGTTTATACTAGGGAATGTAAGGAAAAATTCCCAGAGCACCAGTGTTACCAGTAGTTCAGCTGCAGTGATGTTGGCAATGGGCAGAGGCCTGGTCTCAGCAAGGTTTTTTTTTATCTCTGGCCTTTTTACCAGCATGTTCCTCAGTAGGCTTAATTATTATGGTGGTAAATGCTAGAAGTCACTGACACCTTGATCACAGTTAGCTCCCACAGATACTAATACCATTGCAACTAGTGGCACCAGAGTAGACAACGTGATGTAAGCAGTAAACCATATAGTGAACGGTTATCAATAGGGAGGAAACACTGACCACATAGTGAGTGTAAACACGGGCACCTCCTGGACTGCTAGTTCTCTGCACAAAGACATGGGTGGGGCGTGGAGGGCAGCAACTGAAGAAAACAGCGTAAATGCTGCTGTCCTTCTTAGCCACATTCTGGTCTGAAGTACACAGGCACAATGCTCTCTTGAGAGGGGGTCAAATTAATTCATTTTGAGCCTTGCAACCCTGTTAAATATCACACTTAATTTTCACCTTAGTGTGCACCCTAATGGCTAAATTATGTGCTCAGATAGACACTCACAGCGTTAAATTCACCCCTGTGCTGAGGGCTACCTCTTGAGTCTTACTACTTAAGGCTATGTCTACACGACAGCTTATGTCAGCAAAACGTATGTCACTCAAGGCTCTGAATAAACCACCCTCCCTGAGTGACATAAGTTACACTGACACAAGTGCTCGTGTGCACAGTGCTATGTCAGTGGGAGAAGCTCTCCTGCCGACATAGCTTCTACCATTTGCAGAGGTAATTTTATTATGCCGACAGGAGAGCTTTCTCCGCTGCAGCACTATACATGTAGACATGTCCTAAAAGATTAACTTAAGCCTGTCCTCTGAGGGCTTAAGTTGGTGTGTAAACCCTGTAGTTGACTTAAGCTATTGATGTGCACCACTGCGTAGGACTGTATTGATGTTCTTGCCCTCTGTATAGCGCTAGTTTTTCATCCAGAATTCCCACTGATGCCATATGGAGTTGTGTGAATATATCCGAGGGCAGAACTTTGGCCCAGTAAGGGCAGCAGCATAATTTAAAACATATGTTTCCCTTTCAGGGGGGCAAAACTCTATGTGAGTAAATTTGGCTGTGTTGAGAATTCCATCAAAGCTGCATAAAGTGTTAACCTTGGCCAGCAAAGATACTCAAATCAGACTCAGTTTGAGTCCAAATGTTTTTTTCTTGTGACTTTATGATACATTTGGCAAATATTGCATAGAGTTTCCAAGTTGCCTTCAAAATACAGCTATATATATTCAGCAACCAGTAACCTTCTCGTGTGTGCTGTGATTCATCAGCAGCAATTGTCTTTGGCAGGACATAATTTCAAATCTTCTACCTGGGATGTCTGCCAAATTTTTTGGAACAGAGATGGGATGAAAAAAGTTATTTATAAATGGGAATAATTATGCCTTACACTTATTATACTTGGGAGTGAGCAACAGATAGACGACATGTGTAATAATGAGTATTTATAACAAAAGAAGCTTGTCACAATTTTCTAGTCGCTGACAAAAAAAATCCCCAAAAAACAAGAAACCAACAATCCTCAGCTGAAATGACATTAGTGGGACACAAACAGACCAAAGCTAGGCAAATCAGATTTCAGAGGCAGGACAGATCTCTGTTAAACTGATGTACGTTTGTAACAACTCCACAAGTTTTAATGGAACTACTCTAGGTTATCACTGGTGTACCTGGGATGAGAATCTGTCCTTAACTTTGGATTTTGTGTGCAGAGGTCAGAAACTGAATGGACATAGAAACTGCACTAACACTTCACAACTGAAAACGATCCCCTCAAGGGTAAGCTGGCAGGAGCAGTGTGGGGAAGCTTGCAGAGCTGAGTCGGATGCAGTGTCCTGTTCTGTAAGTAACTAGAGGGCTATTTTCTGTTCTGAAAAGATTTATACAAATGAATCTGTTTTCACTAATTCTCTTACCACCAGTCATATGTAAAATTCCTTTTCTGCTGAGAAACCCAGATCCACCTTAACAAACACTGGACCAAATACATCTCTCTGTAGTTATCCCCATTCAGGTGCAGAGGCATAGTTCCTCAAGGATATTTCAGTGCCTAACTCCCATTGATTATCAATACCTTTAAGGATGTGAAACTTGTGCTTAGAAGTACTGGTGGCCCCATTGACTTTAATGGGACTACTCATATGTTTGAAGTTGGGCATATTCTTAAGCACCTTGCTGAATCTGGATCTTAGTCTCTTGAAAATTAAGAGCAGTGTTTGAAAAGCTTGTCTGGCTAAATCCTATCTGCAGATGCTGTTTTTTTCTGGTGTCGCCAGCCGAGAATGTCATACATGTGGCTGCATATTTTGCCATTTCTCCAGGTTCATAATTAGCATCACTTCACTCACAAAGCAGTTCATTGCAGGGTTTCACATATAGAATTTCATCGCAGCTTGAACGTGAAAAGAAAGGACTTAAATGTTTGTTCCCAAAAGAGACACAGCAGGATTTAGAGATCCCGAGTCGAGCTCATCCCTGGAGTCATTTAAATGAAGTAAAGAAGTGAGGGATATCTTCTGAACTAGCCTTGGAGATGGGGCTAGGAAGAATGGAACGAGTGTAAATTCTTTGGGGCTGGAACCTTGCCTTCCTTTTTGTCTGTAAAGCATGTAGCACACAATTGACCCTACATAGACTTATGTAGTGCTTTTCATCTGAGAATCTCAAAATGTTTACAAACATTAAGCCTCATAACACTGTGAAATAGATATTAGTAGCCCCATTTCATGAACTGGGTGGCTGAGACAGATTTTAAGTTACTTGCCCAGAAACAGAACCTAGAATTTCTGATCCCCAGGGTACGTAGTCTAATCACAGACCCTCCTCCTAGGGAGAATACCACCTTCTCATGCAGTGCACCAGAATCTAATCATTTTCAGCCATACATACCAATACACACAGCCATCAAAAAGTTATTTGTTTCTGAAAGAAAAAATTCAGTAAAGATTAAATATCTTACTTGCCCCAACTTTATCTTCTTTCTAAAAGGGAAAAAATAAATATGCAATTAACAAAGAGTTGTCAGCCCAATATTTTGATTTCTGAAAAGTTAACAAATATTGTTGCAAAATCTAGATCTTGCTTACTAATCAGGATTTATAAAATGCGTAACCATTTTTATACCTCTCAATCCTGCATCATAATTAGCCATCAGCAGCACCTGTGCTTAGTTAACAAAATAAATGTTTACTGTTGATTGAGGCCATATAATCAAATCACTTTTTCTCCTCCTGGAGAGTGACCACACTAAAATGCTTTGCTTATGTTTCCATTCATTAGGCCATCTGCTCCTAATTACGCCCTCCTGATGTGACACACCATTATTTATTAGAGCATTACACTGGGTAACATACTTTCAGCATCTTTCTAATAAACCTTTAATTTCAGGAGCAAGGTTTCAGAAGCAGAATTGGATGTATTTACCTAATGAAAGGTCTAATCAAAATAAAAAGATTAACAGTTGGGAATTGTTTTATTTTTGCACCTGTATAACTTAAAGAGAGGCTTTCATTTCACAAGTGTAACTTGACAAGCCCTTTGGTTCATAATTGGTAGATAGAAACATTTTAATTTGAAATGGCAAAAATCCAAGATGTTGAAAAGTAGCTTATGGCAGGAGCATCATTCCATGATGATTTCACTAAAAGTTTTAAGGCTCCAGTCCTGCAAACATTTATGCACGTGAATAACTTTCCTGATGGGAGGAGTATCTTGCATTCCATGCATGAAGGGCAAACATTCAGCCTCATACTCTTGAACCTCTCTGCAGCAAGAGGGTCAATCACAGGATGCTGGGGGCAACCGGACTTCTGCCACCAGAGTCCTCCCTCGAGGAGTTCTGCAGGGTTCCATTCCTGTCCTATTCAGTAGACTGTATTTACATGCAGCTGCTAGAAGAAGTAGCTTCATGGCTACCATATGCAGAAGACACATGATTCTCTTGGTCATGCCCAGTCTACAGTGAGATCACTTGTCTCTGCAATCTTGGTGTCAATAAATACAGGACAGTCTGGGGAGATCTCTTATTCTCTGGACTAATGGGGTCTAGGTGTGCGGTAGAGGTGACAGGCTCAGCCCTTGGAGTGCCTCACATCAGTTGTTAGCAATTGCTTTAGTTGATTAAGGATGTTGCTAAAGAGAGTGCCTTCCAGTCCTCCTCAACTGGAAAGACAGTGGCTCTGACATGGAGCCTGGGATTTTAAAGCAAGGAAATGGTTGAATCCTTAAAGCAGAGAAATGGAGTCTTCCAGTCCACTGAGAGATGGTGATGCTCCTTTGTTATAAGTAAGAACACAACTTTACACTTATATAGCATCTTTGTATTCATGCATCTCTAACTCCAGTAATGTGCATGGGGCCTGCAACAATCATCCAATAAGGCAGTGACTCTAAGAGGGGTGCTCTCATTGGGTAGTCCTGGTCAATGCAGTAGCCTCATGGGTTTGCTGACTGGGACACAGAGCAGTTCATATGAACAAGGAAGGCACAAGAGGACACTTTGCAGCTCAGCCCTCTGCTTCAAATTAAGATGTTGCCTAATGATGGTCAGTAGGAATCTCGACTCACAGTTGCTACACTACCTTTGTCTTAAAGAGCTGTGAGAATGGCTCATATGGAGTAGTACATACATACACATTCTCTCATAGTGCCAAGCACCATACAGTCACATCATAATGAAAGGTAAACACAACACACGAGAGTTATTGGCTAGCAATCTTCCTCCACATTTCATGATCTTCACACAGCCTCGAGAAGCAAGTCTTACCACATCTCATCCAGTCAGCCTCATCACTGGCCCACACTTGCTGCAAGTACCCCCGGGCACCAGTCCCTGCAGAACTTGCTTTGGCAATTTTCCTCCACTCATTTGACCCGTATCTCCTGCAAACTCAAGTCTTCTTCATCTGATCATCTTGATGATATCAGGTCTCACTCCAGTTATACTGTAAATTCAGGCAATTACTTCTTAGTTCTTTCTTCTTAGCCTCTTAATGTCCTGTTTCCTGTCTCACAGTCACATAACAAGATGCTGAAGACAAGAGACTGCAGCAATTTAATTTTACACTTTATAATTAGAGCCTCTCTCAGTGTGGCTCAAGCCTCTTCCTTGCTGCTGGCTACTTGGTGTGGTTTCTTCTCTCTTCTTGCAGGAATTGGGTCCTAGATTCTAGATACCTGGTGCTTCCACCCAAGGTGACTCCCTCACTGTGCCTGAGACACAAGAGATGTGTCCCTAGGGGAAAATGAATCATGGTACCATTACTGATAAGGAGTATAAAACCCAGTACACAAGAAACAATATTCAGCACAAACCCCAGCAAAGAAATTACAGACCCAAACATAACAGTATGATAAAGGAGGACTTTATTGGGGATAGGAAAGTAGGGTCTGGGGAAGGAAAAGGAGAAGGTTAACTAACTTAACAAGTGCTAAGCACTAATAAATCAACACATTACCCACCTCCCAACGTTCACAATTTATCCCCTGGGCATCGCCCAGGCACACTGAGGATGAGTTCACAGAGGAGGACTGCAGTGTTGTGAACAGTGGCCAACTTAAACAAAAAGGGTTCCCTTCCTGTGTCTTCGTCCCAGGTGGGGCAGGTTCCTGGCTTTCTGATTTGAAGTCATGCAACGGTTTTGGCTGGCTCGTGGTAGACAGTGCCGGGGCAGATCTCTGCCACTCTGGACACTGGTCTTTGGCAGGGCTGGAACTGCCTTACCTAGGCAATGATCAGCAGTTCAAAGACTTCCTTTGTGGGGAGTGGGAGTCAATCAGAGATTCCCTGAGCTGTTCTGCTTCTTTCTCAGCTTACTAGCTCAGAGCTCAAAACTGAAACTAAAACCCCTCTGTGAGAGTCAGGCTGTCCTCTCCCACCGAGAGGGCTGAGCTGCTCTGGCTCATCATTGGCCCAGAAAACTACTTGTCCATTTCACCCCATGCAGAAGCTTCCCTATTAGCTTCAGCAGGAGTTCTGAGTCAATTCTGTTCCCATGCATGCTGGGAAATGGTGTCAGAGAGTGCTGGTAGCTGTCATTGTTGTAGTCTAGAGGGAAGGACCCCCCTAGAGGCTCAGTCCAATTCCAGGAGGTGGCAAACTCCAAGTGGGAGTTACAGTGGTAATACTTTTGCTTCTCCAAATGTGACTTAGTGTCACTAGAGCAGCAGTTACGAGTCCAATTCTATGTCAGATCTCTAAGTGTTGTTGTGCGCCCCTTGTAGTCATGCCCAGGTCTTTGAAGTGCTCAGCACACTCTAATGCCTTCTCAGATTTGGACAGAAATATCTTCCCCTTTTCAACAGACTTAGATGTCACCACTGTCTTTGTATTTTCAAGTGAGATCTTTAGACCTCACTTCTCTGCTTCCCACATTAGTCTTTCTAGCAGTTTTTGCACCTTTTCTTGCAACAATAGTGCAATAATGCAGCCATCGAATGTAGCCTCTTTCTGCTCAGTGTACACCTGCAAGCCGATCACCATTTCCAGACATATGTATTTTATTTGCCAGTTTCTTTTCAAAACATTTTCATTCTACAGATTGAGTCTTAACAGGTTGCCTTGAGTATTCCATAACTGCTCTTTCAAATTAGTAGTTATGGATCAGATAAATCACATTGTATTGTTTCCACCTCTAATAGCATGGCACAAGCACTCCCACATGCATATTGGAACTTCACTTTCCACAGACAGTTTCCCCCATGAAACTTTGCAATCTGCTTTCCCCAAGTAAAACATGCTCTCTCAGGTGTTCGTGGAAAGCGAAAACAAATGAAGCACAAGCACGGCTGAAGCAGGCAAATAAATATTCATGGAAAATTTTGTACAATATTCACTCAGCTCAAATATCTTATGCTTCCCTTTAAATGATGTTGTCAGATAAGGTCAGAGAGAGAGCAAGGCTCAGCTCCAAAATTCCTTTTGTTGGACAGGCTGAGTCACAAGTGGAGTGTTACTTAAATGCAGTGTTTCACTTGGCTTTTTTTTAATTTAATGACTTTCTATAAGCCCCATTTCGTAACCCAGCCGTTAAAACTAATGTAATGTTTAGTTTGTGCTGGATCTGAAACAGCCCAGAATGACATCAATATTTCCTTTAAGAAGGCCAGGAATAAGCCTACAGTATATATTTGAACACATTTGGATCAAATGACACAGACACTGTTTCCTCTTTTTTTTTTTTTTTTAACGTGCTAAATAGTCAGCTGTATTTGTTAAACGGGGGATGATAGATGATGATTAAATCTGCCTGCCGTGGCTGGAAGTAGTTTTGAAAACACATTTTTGTCCTTTCAGATGTGTTTTTTATTACCATAATTGCCTTTTTTTTATCTGAAGGTTCACAAATTCCACTTACAAACTATGGGCCAGGGACCTGCTCCTGCTTCTACTCCCATTTAAGTTAATGGTAGAAGACCCAGACACTGATTCAGCCCCATAGTGGTCCAGCAGATTCCACACAAGTATCAGATGTGGATCGTGCTTTCTGATCCTGAGTCTGACTCCTAGGGCTGCTGTAACTTGTGCAGTTGCCTCTATGGGTCTTATGGCAACCAGATAGGGTTCCCAGGCATCTGGTTTTCGACCGGAATGCCCAGTCAAAAAGGGACCTGGCAGCTCTGGTTGGCACTGCCAACTGGGCAGTTAAAAGTCTGGTTGGCGGTGTAGTGTGGATCTGGGGCTAAGGCAGGCTCCCTGCCTGCCCTAGCTCTGCATGGCTCCCAGAAGCAGTCGCCAGGTCCCTGCAGCCCTTACATGCATGAGTGGGTAGGGAGGCTCTGCATGCTGCCCTTGCCCTGAAGGACTGCAGGCCTGGCCCTGATCATGTCTGCCTGGGATTGTGGAGTACTGCTGGGTGCCTTGCCCAGAGGCTCCCCTTCTTCCTGAGTGAGCAACTGGAAAGGTGTCAGCTGGGACTCAGGATGGCTGGGAGGGAACTAGCTGGACACTGGCTGAAGGACAACTGGGAGGTGAAAATAGCTGTCTCAGGGAGAGAGGAAACTAGCATGGAGGGAAGACCGGGGGGGGGGGGGGGGAGAATGATTCAGAGGTACTTTTCCTGAAGCTGGGAGGGAGTCCATCTTTTAGGTGAGAGGGGTGGACTGACATCTGATGAGAGGGGAAGGGTATACTTGTAGGGCATAGGATGAAGATTTGAGGATAAATACATTTGTCTTCATTGCTTGAAGGTAACATAAGAAAGAATACACACACAGTTCCTGTGTATGATTAGAGTTCATAGTTCCATGACAAACTGAAACAAAATCGAAGTCTGGTTTTAAAGCTGTTTAAGAAGAAACTAAGAACTAAAATGGTTCTGAAAGATTATCATTCAGGAAAGAGAAATAAAGACAAAAAAAATCCTAGTCAGTAGCAAATGTTTGTATGTGTCTGTGATACACTTGTCTCACCCCTGGGAGCCACTGTTGATCTGTAAAATGTCCAAGGAGGAAGCAGTATAAGGCATCCAAACATACCTCTCACAGCGTAAGTGCCATCAACATAAAGTGGTTTCAGGGGAAAAGCACTTAGGTGGAAAAGCTTAAAATGGTTTAACTTTTTTAGCAGAAGTAATGTTTTCTATAGTCTTGGCATAATCTTGCAGAGTTTCTGATGTAAATCACCTACAGTGATAAAAATAGGATGATACTAAGTTTGTTTGGGATAAATGTGAATGTGGCAGACTCTGCTTTCAGTTACACTGATGTAAATCCAGAGTAACTCGATGGAGTGCACTGAGACTGAAATCAGAAACTAGGCCTGCAGCTGAAACGTTGGTAGAATACTATGGATAGCATTACTTTAGCATGAGGAATTGAAGAGGGGCAGAGTGCATCTTAAACAGGGAAACTAGGAATGACCAGAATGCACAATCAAATGTACAAAGTCTCTCGATTTTAATAGCACACTTTTATCTTCAAAATAATACAGGAACCTGAGGCTCATATTTGACAGAATTTCCTTTCAGCCTTTTGCAAACCATTGAGTTCACAGGGTGTAAATCAGTGCTGAAGCCAGTTCCTAGGTCATCTCATTGGATAAATATGGGACTTGGGAGCCAGCTCAGCACAAAGTGTTCTGTTCTGCTTATCTTATCTCTAGACTTGTGTTTTATAGTTTGCAAATAAATTCACACAAAAACATTAAACCATTACTCAAGCGATTGGATATGGTAGCGCTATGTTTTTAGTAAACTCTGGTTATGCAACTGGGTTATGGGAATGGGGTAGATGGGGAGACTACATTGCTCTCATTTACACAGCAGCCATCAATGCTTCATAGCGGGAGATTGTATGGCTTCAATTTTCTGAGAACAGCAAAAGCCTGAATGGCAAATTTTAAGACTGAGAACCTTTCTGAATGCTTGTCACTGTGTGTTTTTGTCCCACAGAAATTACCAGTCATGAAGGACTTTGAAAAATTAAACCTCAACTTGGCCTCTTAAGAGAATGAAATAATATGTATAAATATAGCAGTTAATTTTAACGTTGTGTTTTAGTTTTAATGAAACAGCTCTGACTTCCTGATAAAGAAGCAAAGTAGGTGTGTGGGGGGGGGGCGGGGTGGAGGTGAGAGGGCAGGGCTAGAGATGAAAGGCCAGGGCCAGCAGGGAAGCAGCTCCAGGGAAGTAATTTCTCAGAGCTGCTATTTAGGAAGTCTGCTGTTGAGAAGAGTTTACTGTCTGTCTGGGTATGTCTACACTTCAAGCTGGGGGTGTGTGATTCCCAACTCAAGGAGACATACTCAAGCTAGCTCTCATCAAGCTAGTGCACTAAAAATAGAATATAACCGCAGCAGCAAGACTGCAGGAGCAGCTAGCTCCCTGCGTGTATGCCTGGCAGAGATCCTGTATTTGAGGCAGCTAGCCCCTAAGTTAGGGTTTTGTCCTGCCTCCCATCACCGGTCTATCTGAGCGCTTTCCATGTAAAATTAATAGCAATAGTGAAGCCTCTAATGGATTTCATGGAGTTTTTGGACTTTCCTAGTTTTGCTGGTAAAAAACACTGGTTAGGTTAGGTTTTGTTGTGGTTTGGTTTCGTTTGTAGCAGGGGTAGTGGTAGAAATTTAGTGTTCAAAGGGAGTGACTGTTATAAGTGTCATTCTTATAGAGGACACTTAATGCCTTCTGCTTCCCTGCTTCAACAAACCACCAATAGCCCCCCTATATAAAAATACTTATATAGTTAATAAAGTTAACAAAACTTATATTTGATCTTTATAGTTTATAGCTGATCTGCTCAGAGGTTTGCTTGAAAATATAACATGGCATTAAAATTTCTCATTGCAGAAAATAAACCAAGACAGAATTTAATTCTTCTAAGAAATCAGTGTAGAGACCTGTTTAGATACGTTAAAGTTATGCACGTCTCATATCTAGGCTATCTTCTATGTGGGTTATCAAATGCACTATCAGCCTCCGTGTTCTGTGGTTTCAAAGTTTAAAATGCACCTAGGTTTAAACAGTTGTGTACTTTAACAAAGTATTTAGATGTAACCTTATGCAAACACCCTTAAATTGTTATCGCATGACTTCCAGTCCAACAGTCCTACTTGGGTGTTTTTGCCATTCTCAAGGTATGTGTTCTGAGGAACAGTGGTAGGAAAAGAATATACCTGAATTCTGGGTATGCAGTATTGTGATATAGGACAAAGGATTGCATCAATATCAACATGTACGTTGTTAATTTCCATTTGGCTGTCCTATGGCAGAGCACACTAATACTGACAGAACTAAACAAGGACCCTGTTTCAAGGAAAAGAACTTGTACTAGGGCTCCGTTAATATTTATTAGATAATCATGGAGCACAATTTGTTTTGGAAAGGAGTGCACTGTTAATAAGCAACAGAGGAATGAGTGCTTGATAGCTGAACAGCTGGTTAGGAAACTAAGAGAGGTAAGAACTGGCCAGTTATTTGTGCAAGACAATTTATGTTCAACTCTACAAGTTTTTGTTTTTTTTCAATGTATCTGAATCACTTGTGTAAGCAGAGTCAGGATAAGCTCTACCCTGACATCTGGTGGAAAGAATTTCAGAAAGTGTATTTGCATAGGCACGCCTACCCTATCCCAGACTGCCGAGCTGTGGGACTGCTTGGTGACAAATGACTCACCCTCAGTTGGGTGGTACTTGCTAGACAAGGGACATGGGTTCCAAAACCCAGTGAATTGAGAGAGGCTGGGGACAGGTATCTGTGCCTGGTGGTACAGTCTCCTTGTGGAGCCAGAAGCACCAGTTCCACCCCCTCCTCTCTCCACTGTGGAATGTCAGAGTTGATTTTTTTTATTCCCTCAAGAATCTAAATACAGGTTACTGAGCTGAACTCACTTTGGGCTAATGGTGCACTAGCACTGGGGCTCCCCCACTAAGAGCTGAAATCACTAAGAGTTGAAATCACTAAAGAGCTGAAATAACTGAGCTGAGAGCACTGAGTACTGTGCTAACTAGTGGGGGAGCCTGAAGTTATACTGTGGAACAGAGCAGCTGGCGGAGTGGAGCAGTTGCGGGGACGGCTGGAGCGGATCATGGGACAGCTGGTGGCAGCAGAGCGGCTGGCAGAGCGGAGTATCTGTGGGACGGGTGGAGCGGCCCACAGAGTGAGCGGAGCCGAGCAGTTTGCAGAGCAGCTCATGGAGCAGAGCAGCTGGTGGAGCGGAGCAGTTTCTGAGGACGGCTGGAGGAGCAGAGTGGAGCAGCTGGTAAAGTGGAGCAGTTCGTGGAGAAGGCAGAAGCAGAACCCATGGAGAGGCAGGGCAGTTGGCCCTGGACCACGTAAGGTGCCCCTTTCTACCCAGGCTGGGGGGAGGGACCTCTACGGATAAACTCTCGAACTCTGGGGTGGCATTGACCAGAGACTTTTGGGTTGTTGGACTTTGGGGTGATTGGACTTAAAACCCTAAGGGGAAAAAGGACAGTGCCAAACGTACTTGGAGGTGGGTTTTTGTTTATGGTTTGTATTATAACCCTGTTTGTGTTGTTTCTCCAATGGGATGCTGCACTGATTCCTTCCTTTATTAAAAAGATTTTGCTACACTCAGACTCCGTGCTTGCGAGAGCAGAAGTATTGCCTCCTAGAGGCGCCCAGGGGGGTGTGGTATGTGAGTGTCCCAGGTCACTGGGTGGGGGCTCGAGCCGGTCATGCATTGTGTTACTGAAACGGAACCCCTGGATACTGAACCCGGCCCTTGTTGCTACCAACTCAGAGGGGCAGAAGGGTTACACTTGGTTTATTTAAACCCACTTCCTTTGTAGCTCTTAAGCAACAAATCCACTCCACTGCAGTGTAAGCTAGCTCAAATCCGTTGAGATCAACTGGTTGGTGCCTGTTTTTACACTGGGACTGAATTTAGCCGAGCCACTCACATTAGGGCTTTGTTTCTGCAATGATCTCAGTGCAGGTAACCCTCTGCACCTAGGTGGAGTCTCATTGGCTTCAGTGGTGCTCAGTATGGGCACAGGGAACTACCTGTGCAGGATCAAGGCCTGTTTTTAATGTCCGGGGACAAATAACAATGCAACACAACTGAGGGCCTAATCTTGTCAGCAATCCTACTGACTCAGTGCAACTCAAGTGCCCATTAGAATCTATTTGGTTTATTTTCCTTAATTGCCACTGTTTCATGATACTCTGGTCACTGTTCATAATGGCTTGTGCAGCATGCTTGGGGTGGGATATGCTGCCGCTGTGCATGTAAATACAGTTCATATTGCTTAACGGTCTGAGAGACACCACCAACGTCCTTCATGTCAGGGAGGGGTGCACCACAGGAAAGGACTGGGGTCAGGGATCAGCTCTGAACGTGGGGCCAGCCACGTGGGAAGAAAAGAACAGAGCAATATAGGTCAATGGTTGTCTTTTCCTTCTGTTTGTACAGCACCTAGCACAGTGAGGTCCTGAACTATGACTGGGCTATTGGGTGCAATTCCAATACAAACTCATAATTGAGAACATGGTCTGGGGACACTCTCCCCACCCCTCTTGCCATGCTTGCTTCAATCTTTTCCCTTCCTCCTTTTCCCTCTGATCCTCTTCCCTCTTTCTCTCCCCCATCCTCCTCTCCCTTTCTCCCCAGGGCCACCCAGAGGATTCATGGGGCCTGTGGCAAAGCAATTTCGGGGGCTCCTTCACTAAAAAATGTTGCAAGACTATAGAATATTCTATCTCGGGAGGGGGCTGGGGTAAATTGCCCCACTTGCCCCCTGGCGGCCCTGCTTCTCCCTCCTTCCCCCCTCTGATCCTCCTCCCCTTTCTTCCCCTCCCAGGCCAGCGGGGAGTGCGCTGCGCGGAGGAAGCTTGTCCCGCGCCGCGCCCCGTCCAGGGCGGAGCTGTGAGGGGGCGGGAAGGGCCGGCTCCTCCGCTCCCGCTAAGGCTCCGCGCGGGCTCGCCGGCTCTGCCGTGGCCATGTCGCTGCGCCGGGCGCTGGCGCTGGCCGCCTGCGGGCTGGCCGGCGGCTCCGTGCTCTTCTCGGCCGTGGGCGTGGGCAAGCAGCCGGCCCATGGCGCCGGGGGAGACGCCGAGACCCGGTCGGCGGGAGCAGCCCCCGGGCTGCTGCTGCTGCCGCCCCCCGGCTCCTGCCCCGCGGCGCCGGGCTGGGTAGAGCGACCCGCCGGCGGGGGCGGCTACTGGGACAGCAACTGGGACAGGTAGGAGCGAGCCGCGTCCGCCCGCGGGTGGGGCCGGGGCAGGGGTCCCCCCGCTGGCAATGAGCGAGCAGCCGCTGGGCTACGCCGGGGGCGCTGGAGTCCCTTAGTCCTCCCCTCTAGGGTGCACATGGGGGAGCCCAGGGTCCTTCCCGCTCCCTGCAGGGGGATTGGCCCAGGAGGGGGGCTATCTGGCCCCAGGGCCGCCCAGAGGGGGAGGAGAGGCAGTTTGTCCCGGGCCCCCCAGGGGCCCCCACAAGATTATAGTGTTCTACAATATTGCAACTTTTTTTAATGAAAGGGGCCCCCAAAATTGCTTTGCCCCAGTCCCCCTGAATCCTCTGGGCGGCCCTGCCTGGCCCCAGATGGGCTCTTGTGCTGCGGGGACGTGCGTGCCATGCCTCTAGTGGTTTTGTTAATGGGGAGAGAAAATGACAGGGAGTCGGGAGTCTCCTGGGTTCTGTTCCTGGTCCAGCCACTGATTTGCTGTGGGCAAGTCACTTACTTTCTCTGTACTTCAGTTTCCCAGTCTGAAAAGAGGAGTATTTGCCCCCTCTTTTGTACAGTGTTTGGGGATTCTGGATAAAAGCTTATGGGAGCTGGCCTGCCTTTCCAAATTGCTTCATAATTAAATTACATAAGTACCCTGGAAATGCAGCCACTCCTGGAGTATCGAGGTGCACATAAACAGCACGTTACCTCTCCACCAGCACCACCACACCTAAAAGACTAACACACAGAAAAATAGCACACAAAAGTCATAATTACATATGATAAATCTTTCAACACTGCTATCTACACCCTCTGTTTGAGGTTTCCCCTCCCTTATATAACTTCATTACAATAATGAAAGTGAAATTACTGAAGGCCCCTGTGAGATGAAGGTAACTATAGGTCTACTGGGGGGCGTTTTAAGAGAATGTGATATATAACCAACTTCACAACAGAGTGGGAGGAGAAATGAATAACCAATATCGAGACTTTTTGATCCCAAAGTACTCCACAAACTATACAGAGGGGTCTGCTCAGCTGCCATTGAGGTATAACTTCCTTTGGGGTGGAATGTGGCAACAAATAGCTCTTAACAACACTGAACTATGCAACAACTTAAAACAGGAAATGAATTCAGGTTATTGAAATTTTAAGAGGAACTTGTAGGAGGGTAGAATTATCCGAACTGAAATGAAATGAAAATACTGAGGTTAATAATGGTAGGAAGTAATTGGTGTCTTTATAGGGTCTAAATATTCTGTAGGAATACCTTCTGCATTTTTAATTTTATGCAATTCATAGTCTTCTCTGTGCTATAATATAGGGAGATATAGCTGGAAGGGACCCCGAAAGGTCATTGAGTCCAGCCCCCTGCCTTCACTAGCAGGACCAAGTACTGATTTTGCCCCAGATCCTTAAATGGCTACCTTAAGGATTGAGCTCACAACCCTGGGTTTAGTAGGCCAATGCTCAAACCACTGAGCTATCCCTTCCTGTGTCTATGTGACTTGTGTATAGACATACACACGTCATTTCTCCTTTTTGGCTCAGTAAGTGTATCATGCTAATTCTTTGGAATGGGGACACTGTGAAGTCCAAGTGTATGCAGTATCAGAAATTGCAATAATTAACCTGTTTGGATTATTCAGTTTTTATTATGGTAACCATTTTGTTTAAAAATTATCTTAATATCTTGTGTCAAAAAAAGCTTAGTTTGTATAGGACTGAATCTATCAGGGTGCTTTTGTGGATAGCAAACTTCTGACTATGCAGATATCAAACATACGGTTTGGTTAATCTCTGGAACGCCAGATCAGATTTAGATTTTTTTCTTTAATTCTAATAAACTTAATTTGCCTGCACTCTCTATGGGACTGACTATATTCAGCTAATGACCAACCATCTGAATTGTTTATTATAATTACTTTACAGTTAAAATGGGCAAATATAAGTATCAAGCTTTAGCTCATTGAGCTCCTGTCTGGTGGAATTATCTCCCCAGAGAGATTTGTATGCCAGACTCCAGTTTAATAACACTAAATCCAAACTAAAATCGTAGCAGGCTGTTTTGATTATATAATGTTTTAGAATCAAAATATGAGGCATTATACAGTCTAATGTGCCTAAAGATTGTGCTAGATAGATGTAATTTAAAAATCTCAAAGCAATAATGCATTTTTAAATAGTTATTTTTAGTTTGTGTATGTGTGTATGTCCGTGTCCAAATGGCATATCTAACTATTTATAGAATTCCTGTGCTGAAGAATCCAAATAATTATTACCCATATTTACTTCTCTGTGCACCTGAAGTTTATTTCTAGTACTTCAGTCAACCTTGCTCCTTTCACTAGCAGTGTAACAACTGTAGCACACTGAAATCAAACTTAATATGCCCATTAATATGCCATCTCCCTGACATGGAGGCCTACTTGCCAGAGGGAAAGGTAGATCAATTTATTACAAATCCATTCTTGGTTGCTGTATTCAGACCTTCATCATAAGGGCCAGTTGTGAACTTTTTGTCATGAGGACAATTTACTATGAGGACTTTAGTTGACACCATACCAAACCACTTGACACAGACCACAAAGCAGCTACAAATGGTTACTCGGATTGCTAACTTGAATCTAGCCTATATGAATAGTAACCAAAATTAGAGTACAATGGTGAACTATGCTCCAAAAGCAAACTCTTTTGGAGAACAATTAGAAAATTGGTAATTGTGGGACTTAAAATCTGTTTCTAAATGGGTAGGCCCTTGCAGAAGTTGTAATAACCACAAATAAAAAAAAAAAAAGATAAATTAGTGGAGATATCGTATCTCCTAGAACTGGAAGGGACCTTGGTTATCAAGTCCAGCCCCCTGCCTTCACTAGCAGGACCAAGTACTGATTTTAACGTTTTAGAAGGTCTCTTTCTATAAGTCTATAATATATAACTAAACTATTGTTGTATGTAAAGTAAATAAGGTTTTTAAAATGTTTAAGAAGCTTCATTTAAAATTAAATTAAAGTGCAGAGCCCCTGGACTGGTGGCGAGGACCCGGGCAGTGTGAGTGCCACTGAAAATCAGCTCACGTGCCGCCTTCGGCACGCATGTCATATGTTGCCTGCCCCTGTGATAGGGGCTGGGCTCAGCAACCCTGCTTCTCATTTGCGGTTTGCTTTATGTTCCTAAAAGCTCATGCTTCAAGTTTCAGCTGGCCACATGCAAGAGTCATGAAGGGATTTTTTTTCCCCATATCAGTCCATTCTGTTTTTTTTTTTAAATATCCTTCCTCTGAAGATCACGGATAGCTATGACCAGAGACGGGACACTGGATGGAGAAGGCCAGAGCTCTCAGGTCACAATGAGCATTCTCTCTCTCTCAGGTGCTTGGCTGGCTGTTTTTTTCTCATGTGCTCAGAGTTTAATTGATTTCCTTATGTGAGGTCAGGAAGGTATTTCTCTCAGGTCAAGTTGGCAGTGACCTTGTTTTTTTGTTTTGTTTTTGGCTTCCTCCGCAGTGTGTGGGTGCAGGTTACTTGCCAGGATTATCTGGGAGTATCTCAGTCATTTCCCTACCGTTGAGTGGGCTTTAGGCACTGGTGCACTTTGGTCCTGCCTATCTCTGCTTGTGGCACATAATAGTCTAGTTTCCTGTTGACTGGAGTACTTTGGCCTAACTTCAATTGTTGAGTTTAGTGCTGGGTGGCGGTGGCCTGTGATATACAGGTCAAACTAGATGTCAATCTGTGACTCTAACTGGTAGTGCAGCCTTTTACTATAGCTGTCCAAAAAGTGTATTCATGAAATTAATTACAGGCAGAACTGACCGTAACCTATAGTTAAGGTTGCTAAACATAATGCACAATTGGTCAGTGCTTCTTGGAAAAGTTTACTTTTGCAAATTTGATTGCTCATTATCACATGCATGAATTAGGAGATCTGTTGTGGGGAATAGCAGAAACATAATTGCCACTTTTTCTGAAGCTAGAAACTGCAGACTATGTAAGAACTAATGCAAATTAACTCCAATAAACTTTTATGTGAAAGTTGGAAAACACACTATCACACTAAGCATGGACTATTACTTTGGTTTAAATCTGGTTCTCTGAGGGTACATCTACACTACGGGATTATTCCGATTTTACATAAACCGGTTTTGTAAAACAGATTGTATAAAGTCAAGTGCACGCGACCACACTAAGCCCATTAATTTGGTGGTGTGCGTCCATGGTCCGAGGCTAGTGTCGATTTCTGGAGCATTGCACTGTGGGTAGCTATTCCGTAGCTATCCCATAGTTCCCGCAGTCTCCCCCGCCCCTTGGAATTCTGGGTTGAGATCCCAGTGCCTGATGGGGCAAAAATAATTGTCGCGAGTGGTTCTGGGTAAATGTCATCAGTCATTCCTTCCTCCGGGAAAGCAACGGCAGACAATCATTTTGCGCCCTTTTTCCCTGGATTGCCCTGGCAGATGCCATAGCACGGCAACCATGGAGCCCGTTCAGCTTTTTTTAACTGTCACTGTATGTTTACTGGATGCTGCTGACAGAGGCGATACTGCAGCGCTACACAGCAGCATTCATTTGCCTTTGCATGACAGCAGAGACAGTTATCAGTCGTTCTGTACTGTCTGCTGCTGTCATGGGTGCTCCTGGCTGAGGTTGGCCGGGGGCGCAAAGACAAAAATGGGAATGACTCCCCAAGTCAATCCCTCCTTTATGGTATCTAAAAATAGTCCTGCCTAGAATATGGGGCAAGTGTACTAGAGAACCAGTGTATCAGAGAGCACAGACGCTCCGTGTCAGATCCCGCAGAAATGATGAGCTGCATGCCATTGTAGGGGGTGTCCCTGCAACAACCCCACCCATTGCTTCCCTCCTCCCCAAACCTTCCTGGGCTACCGTGGCAGTGTCCCCCCCCATTTGTGTCATGAAGTAATAAAGAATGCAAGAATAAGAAACACTGACTTGTTAGTGAGAAAATGAGAGGGAGGCAGCCTCCAGCTGCTATGATAGTCCAGGCAGGATATTAAACAGTGCGGGGGAGAGGAGCCCAGCATCCTGCTGCTATGATAGTCCAGGCAGTACAGAATCTTTTCTTTACACATGAAAGGGAGGGGGCTGATGGAGCTCAGCCCCCAGTTGCTATGATGAGGACGGTTACCAGCCATTCTGTACCATCTACTGGGAGTGACCGGGAATCATTCCTATTTTTACCCAGGTGCCCCCAGCCGGCCTCACCTGAGGCCAGCCAGGAGCACTCACGGGCTCATGACCAGGACGGCTATCGGTCCTACTGCACTGTACCGTCTGCCACCAGGGAGGGGAGGAGAGAGGATGCTACTGTTTACTGCTGCAGCACCGTGTCTACCAGCAGCATGCAGTATACATAGGGTGACATATAAAAAAGTCAAGAAACGATTTTTCCCCCTTTTCTATCATGGAGGGGGAGGGGTGGTAAATTGATGAGATAGACCCTGGACAATGTGTTTGACCCTACAGGCTCTGGGAGCTCAGCCAAGAATGCAAATGATTTTCGGAGACTGCAGGGACTGTGGGATAGCTGGAGTACTCGGTACCCCCTCCATGAGCGTCCATTTGATTCTTTGGCTTTCCATTGCGCATGTCACGCAGCACTGTGCTGTGGAGACTGTATCATAGCCTGGAGATTTTTTTCAAATGCTTTGGCATTTCGTCTTCTGTAACGGAGCTCTGATAGAACTGATTTGTCTCCCCATACAGTGATCAGATCCAGTATCTCCCGTACAGTCCATGCTGGAGCTCTTTTTGGATTTGGGACTGCATCACCACCCGTGCTGATCAGAGCTCCACTCTGGACAAACAGGAAATGAAATTCAAATGTTCCCGGGGCTTTTCCTGTCTACCTGGCCACTGCATCTGAGTTCAGATTGCTGTCCAGAGCGGTCACAGTGGAGCACTGTGGGATACCACCCGGAGGCCAATACTGTCGATTTGCGGCCACACTAACCCTAATCTGATATGGTAATACTGATTTTAGCGCTACTTCTCTCGTTGAGGAGGAGTACAGAAACTGATTTAAAGAGCCATTTATCGATATAAAGGGCCTCGTTGTGTGGACGGGTACCGCTGCTAAAATCGGTTTAAACGTGTAGTGTAGACCAGGCCTGAGAACTAAAGTGTCTAATTAAAATAAGAAATAAGACTGGCCTTATCTCTACTCCATATAGAATGTTACTTTTGTTACCTGAGGGAGCTGCTATTTAATGGAAAATGAGAACTAGAAATCTGTGTGGAAAAAAATCTAAGGAAAAATCTTATTTCAGAATTGTCATCCTTCAAATTGTTTCCAGTTACTTTGATTCAGCTTCTTAAAGGCAGTGCTTTACGGCACTATGTGACTTGAAGTCGTCTTAGTGAGGACTCAAAATCTTTCTTTGTCTCCTAAGAATAACTTATTAATAAGTAAATCATCAGGAATTCTCCTCTTTAAAGATGCAACATGCAAGAGCAGTGAGAATAGCTAATTGGTCTCAATTATGTCCAGTTTTAAATATCATGATTTAAATCACTAGTCAGGAAGACTCAATTTAATCATGGATTTTTACATAAAAGTGCATTCTTGTTGGCTAGTATGACCTTAATACATATTCTTCATAACTCAGAGATAGATGTAATTTCATTTTTAGAAGGTACACACTATACATTTTTAAAGTGATTTATTTAGAAGACTTTTCAGATTAATTTTACAGCTATATTAGAAAATGAATGCTTGTTTGGTTATTTAAATTACCAAAGGTAACTGAAGCAAATATTTATGAAGTCATTGGGAGGTGAACTATCTCCAATTCAACAGGTTAACCATTAATAATTGGAGGATTTTCTTGCCATGCTGTATTGGGAGGAGAACATCACCAGACATTTAAATTGTTTTATATAACTAAAACAACAACATTATGTATTCTGGATTTTTTTCTTCAACAGCAAACAAAATATTTTAACAAAACAAGCATATGAATTTTTGAATTTAGTTAAACATTCAAGCTTTTTAAAATCAGGTTTGTTTTTGTTAAAAGTGTTTCAAACTAAAATAGCTAAATGAATTTTTTTTGTTTTAAAAAACAAAAATTAAATTGACTATGTCAGCCAGGCCAACATGAGAAACTTAAAATATTGGCTTCTGCAGCTAACTCAGTCATCTTCAGCGTCATTTTCCTGTTTGTTCATAATCTGGAAAAGAAAAACAAGCTTTCCTGCTTTTTCAGGTCCCAAACAATTTCTCAATTTGGAATGACTTAGTCCAAAGGAAGAAAATATTCTTTCTACACCTGCAGAAGAAGCTACTGCTGTTAAAAATGAGATTATCACTTCAACAGTCTCTGAATCCAAGGGCTTAAGTGACTTCTTCCACCAGTTCACTGATGTGACTTTCTTTAAAACATCATCAGCAAACATGTATTTCTTAAATTGTTCTTATTCCCAAATCAATGAAGGCTACATTCAGAAAGACCTCAAGACTTCTGGAATATGCTGCTCAAACAGTTTCATTTTTGTTTCTACTGCCTGTCCCTCCCTTCTCACATTTATCTGTAGACTTCTTCTCCTTGTCCAGATCTGTTCCGCACCCAACAGTCTTCTATTCATTGATGTTTTTGAAAGTTTGCACTTTTAGATAGGGCTTAAGTGATTGACTCTATGTAAACAAATTTGTAGAGGGACAATAGGGTTGAGGTCTGTTATTTCTCACCTCTATATATTATTTATTGATTTTAAAAACCTTTTTGCTGTTAACAAGCATGTTATCTATGGAGACACAAATCCAGAATTTGAGAACTGCAAAATTAAGCATCTCTGATGGTATCTTCTAGACTGAGCACTGAGTCCCATTGAGTAGATAGAAAGATTAACCTAAATCTATGCACAAGCACCTGGAACCCCATAAGATTGGATCCCTAATCCATTAACTATTGGAACTCATTTAAAAACTTAAGCATTACATAAATATATAGAATTAGAATTTATAATCCCTGTTCCCTAAGATATCTTTGAGCTATAATGTATCTTAATTAAAACCTATCTTTAGATAGGTTTCTTTCCTCAAAAGGCATTTTATCAAAAAATCTGACTTAAATAAAAAAATCCAATTAAAAATCATTGATTTTTATCTATCCTGATGATATCTAGACCTGTGTAGGCGGAGGGGTGAAAAGACAACTGTCTTTGAAACAGGAGCATGTCACTTAATCAGGCTGGAATTGAAACCCTGAGCACTGTTACTTATGCCTGCTAGAAAAAAAAAACCTGTCCAGTCAGATTTAGAAGACTTTTAGAAGAGAATGGCCCTGTTTCAGATTTAAATTTGTTGGTCTTTAGGCCTCTGAAGGAAAAAATGTAAGTTCATAAAGGAACCCAATCAAGATGCAAACTTCTGGGAGTAGTTTTAAAAGTTTCCTATGCATTAAAACCTAAAGATTGATTTAGTAAGAAGGTAATGTTGAGCTAGACTATCTAGTTAGGATTTGTTCTTAAAATTACTGATATTTCTGTTGCTCCCTGAGACATAAATTGCTTTATGGTTATATATCAGAGTTGTCCTGGGTTTTTAATTTGTGTATTTCTCACTACACTGATTTCTTCCTCAGAAGGATCAGCTTTCTAAATCTGTTAGAATTTTTGACAACCGTCCTTGCAGAGTTGTCTTACCCATGCATCTTTTATAAGACAGTCCACTAGTAGAACAAAAGTAGTCCTGTAAAGTATATTATAGACATGAATCTTCATTATGGGGCATGTTTCTTCTAATGCCTTACAGTTGGAGAAGAGGAAACAACCTGAGAAATCTTTCAGCTTTTAAAAACATATGAGTCTCATTCTTTATTTAGTAGAGCAGTATGTTTATCAAATCAAAATATTGATCAAATGTTATTAAAGCTACTCGTAGGGGCTGTCGACTATAAAAATCACAGCCAGTTCAGTTAAGCAGCAACTCTCTGTGACCAGACTAAATTTATTCAGCCAGAGTCCATGTACTAGTGGACTAGATGTGTGTTAACTGAAGAAGCAAAATATGTAATGCACTGAAGAAATTGATCTGTGTGCTGTGGGATCAGGAGGAGGAAGATTACTTTGTGTGTGTCGAGATAAGAAGTAGCAGTAAAAGGATTTGTATGAGATGGAGAGGACTACTGTGTGTCTGGTGGAGAAACAGGACCATGAGGACTACTTTGTGGAAGATTTGGGCTGGGTTTATGGTGGTAGAGTGCAATGTTGGTATTGGCAGCAGGATAGCAATAGGGCTAATCTGTATGAGCTGCAGGAGGGTTTCTTTGTGCAGTGTGAGAGAATGAAAGAGGAGGCTTGAAGTAGCTGTGTGGTGGGGGAGAGGGATCTAACTAGAGGATAAATAGATGCACTAAAATTAAGTTAAAAATAGGTGTTGTAGGAAGGGCCTGGGGGTTGATCTAGTAAACTGAAAGCACGAAGCTGTCTTCTCCGCTCATATTGTTTTCTGCTGGAAACAAGTAAATTGGAGATTGCTGAAGTAATTGTAAAATGGAGTATCTTTCAGCCTGTTCCTCCTGCCTCCCTATATCTGAATTTTGTTTTGGTCTAGTTCACATCAGTAAAAGCCACCTCTGCATTGTTGAGGCTGTTTGGACAATAGATTTGTAGGTAGTCTCTGCAGAGAAACAAAGGACTGACTGGACCACGATGACTGAACTTCCCTTTCACTCTTAAAGGTGGTTTGTCCAGGTTCAAGGTTGAAGCACTTTGGTAAGGTTTTGAGGGAAGCTGTCTAGATCTCAGCACATCTTTGTCATCTTCAACGAGTGCTAAATTTGCACAAACAGCCCCTCCTTCCTATAAATTAACAAGATGCAGAGTTGATAACTCTTCTAGTACTTGTGCAGGAACGGCTTTCTTGGGTAGCTGATATCTATAACAGGTAGATATGCTTCTTATTATGTGAATAATATTAAACTAATGAACATAGATTGGCTAAACAGATACTATTATAGCGCATAGCTAAGCACACACAATGCTAATGCAGTTATAGCATATAGGTGATGCAAATGCCCAAGTTTATTTGCCACTTCTGCATCTTTACAGATCCACAGGAGTATTGGACCTTCGAGGAATAGCTTAATGATTCTGCCAATGCTGAAATGTGAAACCATGTTAGCATATTTCTGTAAATATTCTTTCCAGAACGTGGTCAAGATACAGACGACCTAAAAATAGGACAGTAAGAAAATTCAGGGTTGAGACTATATCTGTTCTCTAAAGATTTTCCTGTAATGCTATATACAAGGGTTCATAAGAACTATTTTTGCCTGCCCATAGAGCCCCACGTGGGACTATTTTTTTTTAATCCCGCTCCTGTCCCATCTCACAATACTCAGTTTTATAGCCACCCACTCATGCATTGTTTCTTACATTTTTATCCTGCTCCCCCTGCAAATCCTACAACAGAGATTCCCCCATGCTGCTAAACCCGAAACCGTCAGTTAATATAGTCTATATATAAATAGAATTCAGACACAATTTTTACCACTAAAAGAATAAAAAAAACTTGCTTAAACCATGTAAAAAATACTTTAACTCCTTCGACAGACCTCAAATCCTTCTTTCTGTTGCTTAAATTTGTTTTAAAACCTTTTAAAAAAATGTTTTTCTGCAAATTACCAGAGTCTGTCTGTTTTGTTGGGATTTTTTTGACCACCCAATCCTGCACGCATCAAAGTACATTTTAACCACTGTCACTATTATGGCAGCAGGTCCTACAAGATCCCAGTCCCACTGCAGGCTCTACCTGCAACTTTGTAACTGGTTTATGCAGGGGGATTCAATCAGTGGTGGTTCTTGCATATGTAAGTACTGCAGTGACATCCAGTGTGTTGCACTAGTAAGAAGTGGGTTAGTGTACGCTCAACTCTGAATTTCCAGTATATCCGAATAGTACTTCAAGCCATGTCTAATTATTTCTAAAATTAGTACAGTAGCATATCAAAGAAAAGGTAAAAATATATAGTGTCCCTTCGCCAATGCTTCTAGCAAACAATAACAAAGAATTAAATCTCTGTACAAACACAGGATTTCATTTTGTTTTCCTGATACAGGTTGCTATGAACCAGCATATTCTTAGCAATCCTGCTTCACTGGCCAGAAGCTAAATAAACAAGCAGGGCTTTTTCTTCTAGAAATGTAGATCTGTGTTAATCAAATGTAAGGCAAAAATTGATGTTATGCTGTCTGGAACTAACATTGTTTGAGTTTACCTAGTTAATTGATTCAGTCTGTGAGTCCTGTTTCTGAATGTGTTGCTCCACCATACCTACTGTTCATGGTTTTAGTTCACTAAGTAGTCGGACAATACAACAGTGGGAGACCTGCTACTAACTAATGAATTTAAAAATCAAGTAGGGAATAGGGTGTTGCAAGATTGGACAGGGAAAATTAGGATTTTGTTGAATCTTCTATTCAGATTTCTTTTTCTCTAAGCATAAAATACCATCTAAATTGACATTCACACTCCAATGGAAACCCAAGGGTAACTACTCAATAGGCAAGAGTAAAATTAATAATCAGATGTTTCAAAGATGCTCTCACTTGTGCTCCTGTCCTCCAGACTAATGGAATGTAACTTGGATGTACTTTAATATAGGCCATAAAGTACTCCTGGGGGAATTCTGCACCACTGTGTGCGCACAGAATTCATGCCCCCCACAAATTTCTTTGCTTCCCCGCAGAAAAATGACTTTCTGACAGGGAAGTAAAGGGAAGCTGCAAGAGCAGTCACACACCACTGCCTAGCAGCGGAGGTACATCGTTTCAGGCACATGAGGCAGCCAGCAGAGTGTTAAATCACCTCAGGGCTGGGGACACCCCAGCCAGTGCTCCTACCCTGAGCCTGGATCAGCTGCTAGTCCTGGCCGAGCTGGAGGCAGGAAAGGAGTAGCTGGGGCTGTGTCAGACCCACCCACAGAAACCTCTTCCTAGCTGCAGAAAGCTCAGCATCCTCCCCTGCTTTCTGCCTCCATCACTCTTCAGCTGTGTGGGGAGGGGCCACTGTCCAGGGAGCTGCTCCCCCATCCACCCACCCCTGTGCATCTGGATCTCTCTGACCCAGATACCCCTGTGAAGCCTCACCTGGTACATCCAGAACTCCCTTAGCCCTCCATACCTAAACCCCACTGCACTGAACCTCAACCCCTGCACCCAGACCACCCCCCCACTGAGCTCTCTTCAATCAAACTCTCATCCTGATGCCCTACCCCGCACCCCCTGCACCACTATGAGCCTCCACATCCAGACCCCCATGTCACTGACTCCCAACTAGCTGCACCCAGATACCCACTCTACCAAGCCCCATTTCCCCAGCATCCAGACCCCCGCTGAGACCCCCACCCACATCCAGACCCTTCCCCTTAGCCCCAACCACCTTCACCTGGAAGCCCCTGCAGTCCCATTGCCTCTGCACCTGGAACCCCCCCAGAAATCCTCTATGCATCCAGATCCCCCACACCTAGACCCCACACTGAGTTGCCTGCACCCAGATTGTCCCACACAGAATCCTCTCACCCCGCACCTGGATCCACCCACACTGAGCCCCTCCACACATGGATCCTGCATGATTAAACTTGCCTGCCCCACACCTGGTGTGTCTGGCACAGAGGGGCTGGGCCCCAAGGTGATTCTGGGGCAGGCCCAGGCCTTGTGCTGTGTCAGGGTCAGGTGCAGCCTTACCACTGAATCCGTGTCCCAGGGGTTGGGGAGCTGCAGGGTGATCTCCCACCTTCGTACAACCAGTGGCCAGTGCTCCCCACTGCCATGCTGGAGCTTCTGTATTTATTTATTGACAAATAAAACTTGCAGAATTTTAAAATATTGTGTGCAGAATTTTTAATTTTTTTGCGCAGAATCCCCTCAGGAGTAATAGTCTGTCAAAGTATGGCTGAATCCCTTACCAGTGTTTATAGGGATTTTTTTCCCCTGAGAACTAAATTACAACCATACTATGTTCTGACTAATAGCATGAGTCTAAAGTAGGAGGGTGGTGCTAGCTTGGCGTCAGCTAGATTGGATGTAAAACTCTGTGTTGTATATGGTTTTTTGATGTATTTTAAGAGAAGAGTTAAAATGTTTGATAAAACGTTTGCTAACATAATTGGGGGAAAAAAATCTTTAAATCCTCCAAATACTGAAATCAGTTGAGACAGGTGTCCCTGTTCGTAACATTTTCCCCCTACCATTCTGCCACATATAAAAATGACTTATTTTAATATTTTTAGACGTGAACCATTGGCTCTTATCAACCGGAAAAAGAAAAATGAAGAGACTGGGGAAGAAGAGCTTGCTTCCCGCCTAGATCACTGCAAAGCAAAAGCTACCAGACACATATTCCTTATCCGCCATTCTCAGTACAACGTGGATGGTCGGATTGATAAAGACAGAATTCTGACCCAACTGGGTATGTGCAACTAGGACCCTACTCAATTGTGCAGCTTCATAGAAAAAGAGATTCTTTGTCTGTCACTAATCTCATATGTTAAAGCAACCAGTTCTGCTCTGGATCCTATTGCCAACTTCCTACTTAGGATTTTGGATCCTTTGAACATATATAGGCAAAAATAAGCTTGTCTTCTCCCCTATGATCCTATAAATAAAATGCATGTTTATGCATATACCAAACATGCCTCCTCCTGTGCAGTAATCATGTTTCCAAAACTTCATACTGGATTCCTTTGAGACTTTGAGCTAAACTTTCACAGCAGGTTTTTTTAAAATTTCCCTTGGCTGAAATTTTGAGCTAAATTCAAGACTCAGGATGACTATTCTGGATCATAAAGTCTTGGGAAAAGGTTTCTATGTGGGATTTTCTTATGAAAGCCACACCTGTTGACTATGGTGATGAAAATAACTAAATGGCATTTCATGTAGCTGGTAACTAGATTTTTTTCTCTGGCTTTCCTGAGTGTGTCTTTTCAGTTGGAGTGGTTAGTTAGAGAATCATTATATATGCTCCTTGCTTCACCCTTATCTCTAATGAGGCTGCTGGGAATTACATTAATAAACCCCTATTTGTTGAGATGAGAACTAATACTCTATTTGTATACTGATACCTAAATTAATCTGTACTTGGATAATGCATATGTCTGGATATCAGAAACTGTAAGTAGCACTGACTAGAATTCTGTAGCTGTTTAATTAAAAAAGGAGTGGTAAACATCTTTGGTGGTTTTTATACCCTTTTTTCCTGAAAGGGCAATAATTTTCTACGTGTGATGCTGTTTCAGGTGCTGAAAACATGGTGCCAGATGTTAATGTGAATGCTTTGAGTTTTAATTTGCATGCTCAAAAGCAAATTTGATTAAAAGTGTGAATATATTAAATACACAACTGATGAGACAATAACAGTAGTTAGAGTCCTGGCTTATATTCTTGACTTTGCAATTGTCTAGCCGTATGTCTCTTTCAGCCATCTACCCTTCTATCCATCTATGCTTAATTAAGATTTTAAGTACTTTGGGATACTAGGTAAAAACTTATCTTAATCTTACAACTAACATCTTATCTGAGGAAGCTCAATTAGTGGCTAATGCATGTTTCCTTCCAGGCTAAAACATCTGCAGCCTTTGTTTCTAGCAGGACTACCAGATGTGCACACACTCCTTCTTCTGCACTCCTAGAATGTAGGGGTGGTAGAAAGTGACTGGCAAATTGAACACCTAGCTACAGTAACAGCTATTTGCATGGGCCCAGTGAGGAAGTGGTTCAACTTGTGGGATTTAAGAAGCAAGGACCTTGCTAATGGGTGAGGTCCTCTCTTCAGTGCTTCCCATTGAAGTGGAGACTCAGAAACTAAAAGAACTGGATCTGGCCTAACCAACAGAAATCCCTTTCAGCCTGTGAAACGTGAATTGGAACTTGGCAGCTAGCGAGTCTGGTCTCTTGGTGGTGACACTGCTAAAAGCATTGTCTGCTGGAAGGAAGGATGCATTACTTACTCTTGGGGCTGACATAGAAGGATGATGAGCTAATATTTGTTAAATATAAAGAGCAAAATATCAGCAATTTATTATATAGCTAATCTCACTGTTAAGGTCGTGAGCAGGCAGAGCTGACTGGGCGCAGGCTGGCAAGTTTGGGGTTGAAATTTGATACAATTATCCACTCCTCTATGACCAGAGCAACAGAAACAACCGACATCATCAGCAAGCATCTTCCAGGTAAGTGGGGTTTAATAGCATAATGCTGTCTTATGATTCCTTCTTTTGCACCTTTTGACATGTATTCAGTTGAAGTGTAGCCATTTCCTAGACCAATGTACACTTTGTAAATTAACTTTTTAAATTTAAAAATGAAATACTCATAAAGATGAAGTAGAAATGAAGCTGCAATTTAAAGATTTGAGCTGACCCCTCTGAGTAGTCGATACATGAATGTTTACTGTGTAGGAGACCTTGGCAGTTTGCTCTTTGTACTTTCAGAATGCTTAGGAGGAAAAGCTGGAATAGTTAGCTTGTAACCAAGAATGCTTACTGCCACAGACCTGTGCCTAGGAGCGCAACTCTGCTGAAAGGGAGTGAATGCTAACTATAATTTCTACAAGAGCATGGTGGAATGAATACAGGACAGTGTTGTGACTGGGTTAGCCACTCTTTTATGGAAAGTGTGTACTGAATGCCACTGTGTGCAGAGGTGGCATACTGAAAGGGTGATGGATAAAGATAGCAGCTGTTCTGAGGTGTGGTTTCACTCCTGCCTGTAGACGGTGGTGAGGATACTTGGTCCTAACCTTTGGGTTAGGTTAGTGGCAAGAGAGTCCAGATTAATTCTAATGCCTCACATTGAAATGTGTGAACAAAAAAACCCCGCGGTGATCACAGACAAAACCAGACACACCTTATTGGTTTTACAAGTATCTGTGTAAGATCAAGTAGGTCCATCTTGGAACACTGACTGATAGGCATGGCTCATTCAAAAGAGGGAGAAGGGAAGAGGAATGGACTTAAAACTAATGTTATAGCAATCCTTGAATGCAGGTCTAATAAAATGAAACGCATGCTCTAAGCAAAACAAAGACTTCCCTTCAGACTAAGGGAGGTACACTTTTTAACTGTATGCATTAAGATGGGTGGTTTTCCACACGTAGGCTAATCTTTGTTGACCTGATCCTTAATTGTCTGAGGGCTGCAAGAATTCATGTCTCAGTTGGTAGACAAATATCCAAGATTATACTAAAATAATATTTTTCTAAACTGCCATATATATACAAGGTTTCAGATTCACAAAATAATAAAGGCAGCTCTTCAAAATGCATTAGTGTGCAAGCCTATATGGAGGTGTTCCTGGATCAAATTCATTGGTGTCAACAAGGATGAACTTGGCTCCATAGGTAACTGAGCATGTTAGGTTTGGAGCGCCTCAGTTGCAGTCCCTGATGGGAAGTCATGAAGACCGTAATGTTTGGACTTAATTTTTTTGCTGTAACCTGAAAGTTTCTTTGAATATACAGAATATGAATAAATGCGCAGCTTGCAATAAATGTAAAAGGGCTTTCTTACTGACTGAAATTATGTGGGCCTGTTTGTGAACTGGCCTAAAAAGTGGCTTTTACTTCACTTTCTGAATGTGCACTTCATTTCCAGGGGTCAAAAAAATTAGTACTGACCTACTAAGGGAGGGAGCACCTATAGAACCAGTCCCTCCAGTATCTCACTGGAAACCAGAAGCTGTAGTAAGTTTATATTTTTAATATATAATCTGCATATTCCACACTTCCTTTAATCAACTGTACATCTTATTGTTTGTTTGCAGGCTGTATATCCTAGGCCTCGGATGACTCCATACCTTTTACCTATCCTATGTTTTAAAATATTTGCTCATAACTTTAAATTCCCCTTAGTAATCTGGCAGTGTTCTGTTCACCAGTTGGCCAAGTTTGAGGATTTTTTCCCTAAAGAAGTTAGAACTGTCTAAAGCTATGGCTACACTAGAGAGTTTACAGCCAGAAAGGTCTCTATTATAGCTGCTCTACTTCAGCCTGTGAGTGACAGTAGCTATGTCTGTGGGAGCTCTACTGCTGACATAGCGCTGTCCACACCAGTGCTTATGTTGGCATAAATTATGCCGGTCAGGCGGGTGACTAATTCATACCCAAGAGCAACATAATTTATGTCAACTTAAGCTGTAGTGTGGCCGTAGCCTAAAGCAGCACCCCCTTTTGAAGGTGCAGGTAGCTTCTTGGGCTGGTTTGATCTGTTTCAGTGTCTAATTACAAACTCTGTTGTCATCAGCAGTATTATGAAGATGGGGCTCGTATTGAGGCTGCTTTCCGAAATTATATTCATAGGGCTGATGCAAAGCAGGAAGAGGACAGCTATGAGATTTTTGTTTGCCATGCCAACGTGATCCGCTACATAGTTTGCAGGTAATTTATAAGGGACCAAATACCCATCTGCATGTTTAAATGTCAACCCTTTTTAAATTGGGTTAGTGCATTGCACTGTCTCTAGTCCATTACAGCTAGGAAATTGGTTAACAGATTTGAAGTGAGTGGAGGGGATGAGTGCCTGGTTCTCTGAGCAGCTGTGATTAATCAGAAGATTAATCTACAGATATGAAAAAGGGATTTTAAAATAATTTTCAGCATCCACACTGAATTAATTCTGAAGTAAAAATGAGAGACTAGTACAGATTACTGAGAATTGGGACTCATTTTCTAGGTTTTATATTAACATCAGATCATTAACACTCTCCTAGGCTACTCTGATTTTTGGCACAACTCAAGCATGGACTGCTGTCAAGAGAAACTTGAATACAGAATGTTTGTAGAGTAATAGAAAGTTTAACTTCATGCATGTATTTTGAGGTGGCTTTCAGTTGGACTCAGCCTTGATTACATGCATATCCAGTGGTTCATATTGCCTTAAAATAGAACTAGCACCTTTGTGTCAGCAGTTCAGGATTCCTGCACCTAAATAAATTTATTTTCCTAAAGTATTTTAATGTGGGGGTAGGGGTAAGGGGGAATCTTACTGCTAGGGCATCAAGGTGGCTCAGGAACTGGGGAGGGATAGTTTTAGGTCTTTACCCACCACTCTGTACCGGGCTACCAGTTTTCTCTACAAGCTCTGGCCTTCTCTACCTACCAACTCTCCACAGATGAGGACTCTGCTTAAATTATGCTGTGGCTTCCCTTCACTTCATTCCCTCCCTGCTTTCCCCACCTCTAAATGTAGTTTAAGATTAGTTTGACTTCTGCTGCAAAACATTTTTGCACGCTTTGGGAAGACACAATATAAAATACTTTTTATTGGTCTTGATGTTTGTGGCCACTAATGGTTTGGCCTGCAGCAGTCAAAGCTATAGTCTTACTCTGGCATAGTATTCCAATACTGCTGCCATGTTCAGTTAGTAATTTTGGGGACAACCTGTCCTATTTGAGCTGGGAACGGACTGCTAGACAACAGCCTCTACATCAAGTGCATGATATAGTTTGTCATTTCCTCCCTGAGCATCAGCTGCTTGTTAACTATCTTTCACTTCAAAGATTGTAACCAAAGTTGAAAACTTCTCTACTGGCTCCTTGGTCTTGAATCTAGGGCAGCTGTCATCTTGTTTTATTAGGTTACTCAAAGTGCTCCTGACAACAGGTTTTTTAAAGCTTTCCATGTCCATTTGAACTAATCCTATCTACATTAATCATCCCCATCTGTTGCACTCTTATAAAAGCCTGCTGGAGTGGCCACTGATTAACAAAGCCATGTATGCTTTCCTGTTAACTTTGAATTTATAGCTGTGACTGCACAGTATCAATGCTTCAAAGATAGCAATAGGCAGAGATTCTGCATGTGAGCTGCTTGGTGTACAGCAGTGATTCTCAAACTTTCGTATTGACGACTCCTTTCACCCAGCAAGCCTCTGATTGAGACCTCCCTTATAAATTAAAAATACTTTTATCTAATATTTAGCACTACTAAAATGCTGGATACTGACAGCTCATGGCCCCCAATTTGGGAACCACCGGTGTACAGCTTCACAGTGGTGATTCTCTCATAGATAGATAGAAGAAATGATAGACAAGAGTGCTGTCAGATGCATGCTAATCTTCATATATGCTTGTAGATTAAACCATACACTAATTGTTTTTGTTTTTTTAAATAGAGCATTACAGTTCCCTCCGGAAGGCTGGCTTCGGATGTCCCTTAATAATGGCAGTATAACCCACTTGGTGATCCGTCCTAGTGGCAGAGTGGCACTTAGAACACTTGGAGACACAGGATTCATGCCTCCAGATAAAATCACACGCACCTGATGGCCACCTGGGAGTTGTTTCTGGTCTCTCTGCACTAGTACATCCAACTACTGTACCACTAAATTTCTATTTAATGCTGTTTTAAAATTGTACTTTAAGCCTCTCATCTGCTTTTCAGTCCAAAAAAGATGAATTTGCATTTCTTCAGCGTTCTATGGACTTTACTTAATCACTTCATACAATGAAGAGTAGCACCTCCCTGCTCTGAGATGTGGAGTACAAAAAGACTGATGAAAGGATATTTGAAAGCACCACTTGCTTGTAAAGTGAAAATTACTCTTCCTTGTTGAGCTTTTGGTGAACTGATTCCTATGCTATAGAGGGGTATGATACTAGTGCTTTTCCTGGTTGAAGTTACGTACGTGTGTGTTTAGCAGGCATACTAAAATGAGGAGAGAAGTATACAGCTCTGGTGTTAAGTTTAATGCTCCCTGCTTTAGAAGTTCATTCCCCTATTCTGAAAAATACTCCTAGCAACAGTATCTCTCACACATCTTGCTCCAGAAGGAAAGTAAATGGTAAGCCAGTTTTATAATACGTCCTTGTCCTTATGCCTGAATGGGGCTTGTGGCAGTGACAGACTGGTCAGTTAGTAGAGGGCTCTGCAGTAGATAGTGCTTGTCTTATGCAGGTAAGCTTTGAGAACAAACAAGCAGTCTGCCTCCATTGAGTTTCACATTGCCCTGGACTAAGCTTATCAAATAGGGAGTTAGCACTCAGGGTTGGAGTGTCAAAGTACTTAAGTTTGGGCAAAATGCTGGTGCTAGACTGATTTTTTTTTTTTTTATAGCAAATAAGTGTGGGAAGTTACTTGTAGTCAGGTGAGAACAAGGATCATGCTAATCACTGGACATTTTACAACACAAGCTTTTCTTGAAGAAAACTCTAGGTACTCACCTCGGCCTTGTCAGAGCCAATATGAAATTTTAATCATGAGAAACACTACCTAGCAACCTGTGCAGCTGAAACCATGAACTTTTTCCAGGCTGTTTAAATTGCTTCAACTGCAACAGAGACAGATGGCTTAATGAAACAGGTTACTAGAAACAAAACTTTTCATATACAAAGGGGTATGGCAGATGGTCTTCAGCAATCACTGCAAGAAATTGGAATAACTGTCAACTTTTTAAAATATTTGAATAAAAATTCAAGTGGTCTGTGTGTACCTTTGTGTAGCAGTCATCACATTTGGAACAAACACTGCAAGCCTTAAGAGGGAAGTGTATTGGTGAAGCAACATGACATTTCTACATTTAATCCCCCCAATATAATAGGTTGCTTTTATTAATGGCATTTGTGTGAGATCATGAACCAAATGCCTGAAACAGTATATGCTCATGTTCTATGGGCATCTTAAAAATCCCCCACCCTATGTAATCAGTAGCAGAATGTCTAATGCTGAATATTTTGTGCACTTTATTCCAGCACATCACATACACAGTATTGAAAGAACCATAAATGCATGCAGGGTGGAAGGCAAGAGCACATACAACACATTTTTGCACATGTACAGAAATCAGCGTTTGTATTGGCACTAAGCTTTAAAATCAAAATAACTAAATCCATATAAAACAAAATTAAGCTGGCAATAGCCTATTTAGAGAGTACAGATTTTGTACTATTAAAATACCCCCCTCTGCTCTGAGCATAAATCTCTCCCCCCAAACCTGGGTATTTCTTTTAAATGGCAACAATCAAGACACAAACATCTTTCAGGTTGTGAAATGTTTTCCAAACCTTCAGTTTCATGTCCCAAATTGAGGCACCAATTAAATTTCATCATAGAAATGAAACCATGGTGTATCAAAGAAAGCTACTTCAGTTTTGCAACATGGATACATATTCCCATCCACCTATTGCCCTAGGACACCTTAACTACCTGTTTACTTTGAATAGAAAGAATAGCAGCTAAACCTCAGCATTTTAAAGTCATGCTTGCAAAGGGTCTTTTGTTGTCAGAGGTCAACTACTAAAAACTAAACAAACAGTCCTAATCTAGAGTTAGAGGGTATGGCTACACTTGAAATTTCAAAGCGCTGCCGAGTGTGGTCAGAGCACCAGCGCTGGGAGAGAGCTCTCCCAGCCCTGCACGTAAACCACATCCCTTATGGGTGTAGCTTGCAGCACTGGGAGCGCACTGTTTACACTGAGGCTTTACAGCGCTGTATCTTGCAGCGCTCAGGGGGGTGTTTTTTCACACCCCTGAGCATGGAAGTTGCAGCGCTGTAAAGCGCCAGTGTAGCCAAGCCCATAGTGTCTTCAACCTTTCCTAGAAGATCTCCCATTGTGAATGAAGAACTTGCTATAGTTTTAAATAAATGAAGTTCATGTATTATAAATTTACTTAAATACAACCACATGGACTAAAATGCAAATTCAATAAGGCATTTGTTGCTAAAAAATGCTCTCTCCCAGACCCCCGTCCACAACCCCAAACAAATGTTACAAACTGGTAGAAGTTTTTGTGCCAGAAATTTGCATTTGAATACAAATAAAGTATAAAAGAAATGGACAAACTAAAGCATCAGTTTCTCAATCTCCTGATTTTGTTTTACCAATGTTTTTCTTAAGCTATTTCTAAACAGGAATGTAGAGCCTATATCAGCAATGTAAGTGGGAATTTCCATCATCTAGAGGCCCACAGATGTTGGAAGTACTGGAAAAAAATATATGCAGTAATCAGTGTTAAGGTTTGTATTTTAACACCAATACAAGTAATATGTGATATGTTTTCAGCTTTTACATACACACCACCTGTGTGTGTGTGTAATATTTAAGCAATGAGCTGGATAGGCTGGATAATTACTACACACAGTCCAGAAAGTTTAGGGAAATGGATTTTTAATAAGTTAGAAGTTAAAGCAACTGAAATGTGTGTGTGATACAGACTCCTCCCGCAACAAAGATTAATAGCAACTGGAAAAGTTACCAAGAAAATAGGATTGTTTTTGTTTTGTTTTGTTTTGTTTTTTGGAGGCGAGTTCCACAATAAAGCAACTTGGGTGGATTATATTTGAATGGTGGTCAGTTAGAAGGTAGTGGCTCATTTCTAACATTCAGCTCATGGGAATCAATAAATAATTTCCATTTAACCACTTATAAACACAGTTCCAAAACATACATCTGTAACTGCAATTTCATCAAAACAATAAGCTCTAGAACAAACCTTTAGAATACTTGTCCATTCAGAGTCTTGGAGGGGAAAAACTACATTTTAAAGTCTCATGTAAGTGGATGCCACTTTTAAAACCACAAACAAAAATGCTAATTTAAAAATGTTACAAAAAGGCACTATTAAGCATTAAGTGCAGTTTTGAAGTTTGTACCAAACAATGAATATATTCAGAAGTATACAGTGTGTGTGTGTGTGTCAGAAACAGTCATTTTACTCTAGTGTGCAATAGCTACCAAAGCAGCCATATCTTGTTGAGTTTAATCCAGCCTCTGTGATGTAATAAAGGTCCCACAGTTGGCTAACAATATACTGACATCCCGGCTGCTGTTAGGGTTCCTTTAGCTACATATGCATCTTACAAAAGCTCTTTGAGGTTCTATTTTTTCCTTGCAGTGGGGAGTAGTGTTTTCTACTCCCAGGCCTCTGGTACCTTTGACCAGATGTCTATCATAAAGATTATTTTTAATTCTGTGATATAATAGGGAATTACACTACTGAAAGCCTTTTCTTAAGCGAAAACAGAACTATCAAAATCTACACTCTGCGTGTCTGTTTCAAGTTTAGAAACATTTCCATATAGCACTATTATAGGGTTCATCCTTGAAGAATAGTGAGAAATTATTTTTAATTGTAGCTAACAAAAAGGTAATTACTATATCTCGACTACAGACAAGAATTGGTATTTCAATAAAAACAATGTCTTAGTCCTTTTAACACTTAGGAAATAAGAAACCACTTCATGAGTTTTTGTTTAGCCCCATAATATATCACATTAAACTGGACTATTCACATACATCACTGGTAAACTTACTTAAATTATTGCTGATGTGCTTTTGTGTAATTACTAGTGAAGTCTGCAAATGGCAAAAGCTTTTGGGGGAAAAAGCTGAGCTTTTATCTTCAAACTAACCCAACCATAAATCACTAAATTCTATAGTGCCCCTTTTCTTAAAACTCCAAATCTGTGATGTGTTTTTATTATCCTCAGAATGATAAGTGACCCCTCAAAGTCTCTGGCTGCTCTTCATTTTAGACATTTCTTAGTGTTTAGACTAAACTGTTGTCTATTGGGCAGTGGGGAGTCAAATTCTTACTCCAACAGGGAAGAGGTAACTGCCCACGTTAAACTTTCAGTTCTTTAATTTGATTTTTTTTCCTGTTGTAAATGAAATATGAATGCATTTGACTTCCCTCTAACCTAGAGTTCTGTTTATTGATAAGATGCTTCAAAGTTATCCAGGCGATAAAAATGCATCTCTGGGTTCCTTCTGACTATCACATTTGGCCTACAGTAACCACCACCATTTCTAGCAGGAATCACTAAGTGAAAGGTTCAGATCACTGCTCTACTGTTAACAAGAATAAGGGTTATTCACTGTATAACTACTGGATAAGAGAACTTCTCTAACTTCTTGCAAATCACCAGTAATCTATCTGGTACATGAAGTAAAGACATTTATTTTTTAAAATGTGTATTTGTCCTCAAATGAGGATAAATAAATAGCCAAAGACACTTCCTCATGTCACCTTAGCAATGCTACAATTTTTTCCCTCCACTCTTAAAATAAAAATATAATTCAAGTCCCAGGAAGATGTTATGTTCTAATGGGAAGGAGGTTTTGACAAGTGATGCAGTTTTAACAGTATATTGTTGGCATACGCTGGACTGTACCGCCCAGGACTCCCAAGATCTGGAAAAAATGAAGCAACATTGCCATATTTCCCTGGGCTGCCCAGCACCGGACTATTTCTTCTTGGGCTAGAGTACGTTGAACCATTTGGTGGGCCTGCTGCAACAGACTGGGACTTGGACCTTCCTTTCAATGCTGGACTTGGCCAACTACAGAAAAATAAAAAGAATCACCATATGTATAAGAGAACACCATTCAGAAAATCTTAATGGGGTGAAAAATAGGCTCTCACTAGCACCTGTGAGCTTGATGGAGATGCATCAGAAACACAACAGATCAAGAGAGAGACAGGAGGGAAAGAAAAATGAGGGAGCAGCATATTAGGTCACACATGAATATGTCACTGAAACTAGCAAATGTCTTTTGCTCCAAAATGGCTAATTATAGAAAATGCATTATTTGTGCACATTTGGCCAACTGCAATTCAACACCCACATGTAATAGGAAAGGACCTGCTTATTATCTTGTTTCTATCACTGATAACGTGGTAAGATTTAGAACTCATAAGCACAGATGGCCAGCCTACCATAAAACATCAAAGCAATAGCAGGTTATCTTTGTTTTGAAAAGCTCAAAATAACTCTTCAGCACACCATCACTTACAAGACTATGGACAAAGAAGAGATTTGTTAAAGGTGGCTTTGGACCAGTGATTTTGTAGGTTTGGCCATAGGAGAGATGATATTTTTGGTTTTCCTTTTTAAATGCAATGTGTCCAGATGCAACAGAAAGAAATACATTTTCTATGGACTAAATGTTTACTTGTTTAAAAATCATAAAATTCCCTCTCTAATATTATTTAAATTTTTGAATAATCTAGGATTACTCACTTTGGTTTTACCAATTACTAGTCTATCATACATAACAATAATCTCATATGACAGTATATTTTTCTAACAAAGCAGAAATAGATTTTGCAGATAACGCTGTCAGCCTTAAAAAGGGTAATGAAAGAGTTAAACATACTGTAAAGCTTTTAAAGACTCCAAATCAATAATATATGTTTAGATTCAGTTGCATGCATAGGTATTTATTTCAAAATGTTTGAATATCCGTTTTTTCTTACCTATCCAGAACTGTACTTCCAGGTTCTGTTTTTACTGCCAAAATCTGACACCGAGAATACTTAAGCAGGGCATTATTCTGTACTTCGTGTCTCTCACTGAGGTGTTGCTGGCACTAGCAACACTTGAAATGGAAATAGAGCAAACTTTGGTCTTGCCAAGTAAATGAAAAAACACTAAATTTCCAAATATTTTATTACTTACATTAAGCACCAACTTTGTGCTGGCAATGTACAAAAGAGAAGATAGCTGTCTTATAAGATGCTTTAAAATGTAAATATATTGGAGTAAATCTAAACATATTATTGATTTAGGATTTTAAAACAACTTCTCCCACTCCTTTAAAACTGAGTGTATAGAGTAAGAATAAAAGCTACATAATACATCAGCTTCTTCGAAGAAAGGATTCACAGACGTTAAAAAGTTGATTGCTCAACGCAGACACCTGAAAGTTTACTAAAAAGCAGGAAGGACTTCAGCTTGACTAAAGTGTGACATTTGTAAATAGTTTACTTTTACAATTGCCTTTTGCTGCAACAGCGTGACGGTTTTTGAAAAGTGTCAACTGTTCACAGACAGTATGGCAACCCAGGAGAGAACAAAAACCTGTTTCCACACTACTTTAATCGTAGACAGATCTCCCACATACATAATTTAAACATACACATCTGCAGGTATCAAAACCTGCATCTAGTATGGCAGGGTAACAAAATGAAGACATCTAGACTGTATAATCTAAAATTAAAAATTCATTTGATACAGTATTTGCATAATCTTAATATTTCAAAGCAATTCTATTATTGTATTACATTGCACCACTGATTATGAGTTAGAATCAGGTACAGTAACTCCTTGCTTAAAGTCATCCCAGTTAATGTTGTTTCATTGTTATGTTGCTGATCAATTAGAGAACATGCTTGTTTAAAGTTGTGCAATCCTCCCCGATAACCTTGTTTGGCAGCTACCTGCTTTGTCCACTGCTTGCAGAAAGAGCAGCCCATTAAAGCTAGCTGGTGATGGCTTGGAACGGCAGCCCCCATATCAGCTCCCTGCTCTCCTAAGTTCCCTGTGTGGCAGCCACCCAGCAGGCTATCAAATGCCGGCAGTTCAGCTGTCCCTCTCCCCCCTGCCATGTGCTGCTCCTGCCTTGGACCTGCTTGCTGTGTCAGGGGAAAGAAAAGGAGGGCTAATGTCAGGGTGCTCCTCTCCCCTCTGCTCCTGCCCCGGCTTACTCCAACTCCACAGAGCAGGGGGTGGACACGACAGGGCTCAGGGCAGAGGGAGACTGCTGGCAGCAGCTGCTATCTCAACTTGCTGGTCTACTTAAAAAGGCAATGTACTTAAGAGTCTGGTCAGCCTACTTAAAGGGGCAGTGCAAATCTCTCTCTTATATACACACAAGGTGTATGTCTCTGTCTGCCATGCTGTCTCCCCTCTCTATTTTTGCTGCCTTGTAGAGTGTGAGGCTACATTAACAACGTGTTAACCCTTGAGGGCTCAGCCGAGTACTAGTTCATCATTTCGCAGTAAGGCATTCCCTGGGAAATATCCCACGCTTTGACTCCATCACCTCAACCAAGCTTCACAATCATCATTTCTGTGTATAGTATTAAATTTTGTGTTTAAACTTATAGAGAGAGAGAGAGAGAGAGAGAGAGAGAGAGAGTGTGTGTGTGTGTGTGTGTGTGATATAAAAATAAAATATAAATATCTTTTGTCTGGTGAAAAAAAATTTCCCTGGAAACTAACCCTTCTGATTTACATTAATTCTTACGGGGAAATTGGATTTGCTTAACATCGTTTCGCTTAAAGTTGCATTTTTCAGGAACATAACTACAACGTTAAGTGAAGAGTTACTGTACTGCAGTGACTGTATAGGCAAATGTGGCAGCCATTACGTGTTGAGTAATAACAGAGCATTCGGCATCGTGAGACTGGCCAGTCCGGCAGAATTAATTCTGACACTCTGCATGTTTTACATGGATAGCTTTCTGAGATATGATGAAGCAATTTGGCTTTGATACCTAATCTTTTGCACCAGTAAGCAGAGCTATACCAGCAATGGGTATAATCCCAAGTCTTAATTTAAAATACATTAGCTGCTATAGAACTGAATACTTTTAATTTAGACTTTTGTATAGGATTGAGCTTAAAATTCTAGCTGCTAAAGATGTCCTGCCACAGACACACTAAAAACTGTTGCTCTTCAACTCACTCTGTTGAATTTACATAAATACCTTTGCCTGTCAGAAGAAGAGTAGGACTGTACAGCATTCTTCCATTTGTAAGTAATGGGGTATTTCTGTGGGTCAATTTCTACTCCTTCTACAGCTGCTAAGACATCACTATCCAGCTTTGATGGTTGTTCCCTAGAATATAAATGGAACTAGATGAAAACAGAGCTGTTAAACTTTTTATACAAGATAATTTCCCCACACCCCAGTGTAGATATTTTGAAATGTTTCTAGTAGGTAAATGCGTGCCAACTGGATTAGTTGCTCTTCACATTCAAATGGATTGTTTTCAAGCATATTTTGAAATAAGAAATAATGCCCATCCATAGGGACATTCAATATGCTTCACTGGAAGACAATATTAGCAATCAGTTCAGAGGCAAGCTTGGAAAAAGTGTCCTTAAATTCAGTTTCATATATGTTGAGAACGTGAAAGCTATTTAGCACTTTACCTAATTGAAAGTAGGGCTATAAATAGCATTTGAAAAAGGAACCATTTAAACTATTTTGGTTAAATGAGTAATCGATAAGTTCACAACATAGGTGCAGGAACTGGGGGTGCTGCAGCACCCCCATGTTTTTACTTGTGGCTCTGCTGCCACCCCGTGTCCAGGGCTCCACTGCTGGCAGCCAGGGCCCCAGCTGCAGGGCCGACAGCCAGGGCCCCGGGCCGGAAGCGGGGACCCAACATAAAACGTGGGGAGCCGCACTCTTAGTTCAGTGCCTATGATGTCAGTTCCACAGCAATGGTCCCGAAACAATGCAGAACCTTGTTCCACATACGCTATGAAATGGTACTGCTGCAACGTTTTCAATGTGCCCATTAGGCATTTAAACTTTAACCGAACACATTACCAGTAAGACTGATTGGTTAACCGGTTATCGTTTTACATCCCTAATTGAAAGGTTCATCAAGCCTGCCTGATGAACAGGAGCTAGCTCACAGACTGAAGAGTCTGTTTCAAACCTTAGTACTGGAAGAAAACTACAGAGCTCTTTTCTTCATACCCAAATTGTTTTACATACAATCTTCCGAGATCATGAAAGGACTGCATCTTTACTGTAGGAACTACAAAGCATTTTAAGGAGGTATTTTTTCAAGTGATTATAACTGGTGTTTGAAACTTTTTTGAAGAATGTCTTACAGCAAGGTTAAGAGCATATGGAACTAGTTTTGCATGTATGGACCAAAGGACAAAAAAGTAATTCATACCCAAAGAGGAATAACTTCTTTGTATTTTCATTTGTTGATGGAGTCTTCAAAAGAAATCTCTGAGAAGAGGGCTCTTGACACAAATAAGCAGCACACTCAGATTGCACTGCAAGACTGCCAAGCTGCTGTGTGTCTTTGTCCCAAATACCAGGGTCCAATGACAGTCTTTCAGCTTCTGAGGGTATTTTGTTTTCTGTCCTTAATTTTGTATCTCCAGGCTTTTCCGTAGTAGCTGGCTCAGAACAGCTTGCCACAGAAAGTGCTGAGCAGGTTTTACCCAGCTGGTCCTTAGATATTCTGACCTGGCTCATTCCTTCAGCCAAAACTTGCTCATTCTCAGTTTTTGCAGTGATTTTGTTCGATTTCCCCACCAAACATTCCCCTGCCACTGCTTGGCCTTGGAAAGACAGTCTTTCAAATTCCGCCATTAAATTGGAGACTGGGGATATAAGGCACTCCTCTCCACCACGTGAATGTTTTCTGTCACTAGTTATCCTCTCATTAGTTACAGGGCTGCAAAATCCATTTTTGCTGGATGAAACCTCCTTCTCGTAATGCATGGAGAGGTCCGACGTTTCTATAATGTTTACTTTGTGCTCCATCGACAGGATGTCACGCTCCGAATCTCCAATAGCATCTATACTCGATTTCTTAGACACAACAGGAGGGCTGTTCTTCCGTGCTGCATTCTGTCTGTTTTTAATTTCTTCCAAGCTCATGTCATCATCATCTTCATCTAAAAATGCTCCAACAGAAATTGAATTGCAGCATTTTTTACTTTTGCCTACAAACAATTTTAATAAAAAAGATATAAATAAGAGGCTTGACAACTGAAGTCCTATCCGATAAACTAGTAGCAGCTCTATGGTCTTCGGTAATTCCATTATTACATGTATGTATCCATTTATGGAGACACTTTTATAATCAGATGTATGTAATAGTATTAGTTAAGCTACATAATCTTATAAAAAAATATACACATCTTGTTTGCAATTATCTTTTTTTATCCTATTCATCTGAGAGAGATGTTTCCTGTGCATCTCACTTAAAGTGACTGATTCACAGAAACCGACCAAGTTTCAAGATAAAATCAGAAGGCAGAATACAATGGCAAAAAGATATAGATGGCAAGCTAACTATTAAGTTTACCATGTCCTCCTACACACCAAAGGTTCCACTGAAGTTACATTGGCACAAAGACAAACCCACAAAAGAAGCTGAATTAAGTCCTCTTGTGAATAGGTCCTTTTTCCAACAATAGGCAATGATATATACATACACTTTACAGAATATATTTATTTCTGCAACATGGCCCTAGGTGAGCACACAAAATATTGCTGATCCTATTTCTACTACAATATTGCAATTAGAGATTACTGAGAGGTACACAGGAGTTTGGTAGAGTGTATCTACATTTTACTGTTGGAGACAAAAAAGTGTCCACTTTTTCTATGTTAAGGACATTAAGAGTGTGTGTGAGAAAGAAATTTAACATTGGACAAACCCTTTCCTTTACTGTAACTGACTTGGTCGATGATTAAGCTAGGAATTTTATCAAAGTATCTGCTTCAGCATCAAGTCTGTTGATCTGAGAATGCAGAACTGTAGATGTTAAAGCAGAAAAAATGGCAAAAGCAGCTCTCTTTCTTTCCAGGTCCACCTCTCTCAGTACACTAGGACCAGATGCCATATTCATGCTCCTCTGCAGACTTAGCATAGGATCACTTCACATACGAATTTGTTTGGATAGAAATAATTAAACCCACCAACAGCCAACCAGGAGAAATTCTGTAGGGCTGGGTTGTGTGTGCACCCACTCAAACTAATGAAAAGAGACACTGGGAACAATTGGTTCAGAGAGACTTGTATAACCTTGGTAACAGAAAAAATACTTCCCTAATGGGGAACCACTTTGAAAAGTGGTCTGTGCCTACAGCTGGTCAAAAAATCTGTGTCAAAACAGATATCCATCAGAAAATGCCATTTCAACAAAACCAAAATTTACTGTGAAATCGTATCAATTTCAAAGAAAATTCCTGAAAGAAATTTTCTGAAAAAAAAATAAAAAACCATTTGATTTTGTTTCAGAATTGTTTTCACTTTTATATTATATTTATATTGTTTACATTACTTCATGATAGGTCAAAGTCATAGCATAATGTGTTTTAATAAAACTGACAATTTCAGCTACACTGCAGAGACACTGATCTAGAAAACAAGAAAAAAAATGTTATTTCATATACACCTCTACCCTGATATAACACCAATTTGAATATAACGCGTAAAGCAGGGCTCGGGGAGGCTTACACATTCCAGTGGATCAAAGCAAGTTCGATATAACACAGTTTCACCTATAACGAGGTAAGATTTTTTGGCTCCCGAGGACAGCGTTATATTGAGGTAGAGGTGTAGCTTGAAACAGCTGCCTTTAATATTTAACAATATAATATTTTGACTGTCATAATGACACGATGTCATACTATGCATTAATGACATCATGAAAATGTAAAAAGGAAAAAGCCCAAAATTTTCCAACACAAAATTTTTTAGAATGATTCTCCCTCACCCGCAAATTTACATTTTGTGGGAAATTTAAAAAACAAAAAAATTAGTTTTGTTCCAATTTGGGACAAAAACAAATCCTGAAAGATCAGCATTTCCTGTGAAATTGAAATTCTGAGTTACAACCTGTAGCCCATTCAATTGATGAAAGTTTGGTTTTAGGACTTTGTTAGTGTCTCCCCTCTGCCCACAACTGGATTGAATTATTTCTGCCTTAGAAAGCCGACTGTACTTCAAAGGAATTCCGAAACATTCCGAGTGAAATCCTGGCCCCACTGAAGTCAGTGAGAGTTTTGCCATTGACTTTAAAGAGGTCAGGATTTCAATCTAGAATCTGTAATCCGGTGAACAACAGCACGCAAGATGGATAGTTTAATGAGATATGATCTCGTAACCTCCCACACTTCTCTAAATGAATGTTTTTACATTGAAAGTAGAATAATATTTGAGTAATAGATTAATATCTGCAATCCAAAAAAAAAAAAGTTTTAATTAAATGTGAACTCCAAGCCCTGCTCAAAGTTTTTTCTTAATATAAATCACTTTGTTTATAACAATGTTTGCTATTTTCTTACCAGAAGGATGTGGAGTTTTATATCTGTTGCACGTTTCATTTTCTCCTGTTCCTTGCTGAGCCTTTTCACTCATTTCCCGTTGACTCAGGTATTCTTCTAATTTTTGCAACCCCTCCTGGGAAGACAGATCAACAAAACAGCCCAGAAATTCCCAGTATTCAACCCACGGGAACCCCTGCTCATGAGCTAACTCCCTGCAATAAATAAGATAAAACGAATCATTTGTGAAGACATCATATATTAGTATGACAATAAATATAATGAACATGTTTTATCAGCTATTTCTAGGCCTCTGAAATTGTGAAACATATATAAGAATTCTGTAACAACCAAGTTCTGCACCAGCAATAATATATATCCTTCTCCACAACATACCAAGTGTTATCTATCGCCAATTTCTTTCCTTTATAGTAATCCTAAAGTTTTACTTATTAATTGTAAAAATGCCTCAGATTGTGATTTTTTAAGATGACTGTGTCTAGGCATCAGGTGGAGAAATGAATCAATTATTGGCATAGGTACTACTTAGTTGAAGTCAATCAACAATCTTTTTTTTTTTCATTTTTCAGAAAAAAGGGTAATTTTAAAGAAAAGATAAAACCCACTCGTTTTAAACAAGCTTAGATGTCTTGAAGTTTTTACATTTGTGTGCTACCACAACACAGAAAATCTATCTTTTGTGGTGAGGATCCATGCATACCCACATGGATCCTCACCATGTTCTGTGTGGCTGGAGAAAGGATAAGGACATACCTTAACATCTTTTTCCATTTCACCAAACTTTAACAATTTCCCAGCTTCCATAAAATGCAGGCAGTGCTCAAATCTATTACCAATTAGTTGACAATCTGATTTTCAAAAGGACTAAGTCCCAATTGTTAGCTTTCTCCCTAATCTGAAATATTCTGAGAAATAATTAGACAAAGGAGTAAATGAGGTATGAGAAAAAAGTTCTGGACAGAATGTGGGTAACAGTTAAAAAATGTATTTCTTCTCCCCTTCCAGAGTAGTTAAATAGGTGGCCTACAATGTGCAGAACTAGATGATCACAATGGTCCCTTCTGAACTTAAGATCTATGGGTATCATTTTTTGAGTGAAAGCATTTTTTATTTACATAAAAAGTACAATAAGGACCCAAACAAAATATACATTGTAAAATGTTTGTAGAAGAATTTTTGCTTTATGCAGCTTATGTTAACCATTAATGTGCCTTTAGTGCTGGAGTTTTTTTAAATAATTTTCTGGCTTATTGCTAACACACATCTTTCATGCTGAGATTTTCTTAGTACCTTCCAACTCTTTCAACTCCTCTTTCTGGATCGGATTTCCTGACGTTGTGAAAGAAGCCTGCTCTCTCTCTAGGTGGAGTTTTCCAAAGCCTGCGAAATTCTTCTGCCTTCAAAACAAATTCAGAATGTAGACAATAAAACTACAACATGCACCTTTAAGTACACAGCAGCTAAAATCTCTACCTAGAAGCTTTTTTGCTTCAGAGATGCATTAAGTTGTTCAATGATGAATTTAGCTGTTCTTCAGTTGAATATAACAATTCAAGTTTAGCTATACACATTGCTCAACTATATCCAATTACAATCTGTGTCTTTCATTTTAGACACAAAAGTGCACCCCATCAGACTTAGTTTATTACTGTACATGATTGGTCCCATAAGCACCAGATCTTGAAAGTGATATTAGGCATAACTATGAAAAAAGTTACCGCAATTTAAAGCTTCCATTACTAAATTTCTGTACTACAGCGACTCACATATTGGGTTTGACTGACTTTTCTAGATTATCTGTTATTGCCAAATGGCAACCTCTTTTGTAGCTACAGGGTGTGGTATATCCTCCTGGGAGAAATTTTTTTTTTTTTTAAACATTGTACGTGTTTTCTAAGGCCTTGTACACCTAAGCTATTTACATTAATTATTCAAATTATTCTCCGGGCAATAGCACAGAATGAAGTCTAATGCCTGGTGCACACCAGAAAACAAAATACATACTTAAGTTTCTAAAATGTTAATTCTGTAAACTCACCTACATTTTTATCTCATTACATGTGATCCAGCCAACATTAATAGCTGAGTGCTACGTTTAGACTGTTACAAGTATATGTCTGTAGCCTAAAATAATGCATTCTCTCTCATTTATGTCACAACTCCACAAGTTTTCAAAGAGTAAAAATTTTGAATTTAAATGAATAAATAAGAATGTAACCAAGAAAGGCTATTTAGGAGGAAAAACAGCACACATTCTCAGTAAGTTTGACACTCAAGTGGGCAAAGGAAAAAACTCTCAACCATGTGTAAGCTACTGGTCTGAGTTAAGTCTCTTCCTCTAGCTCATCAACAGATGGAGCAGACAGCTCACTCATACCAGTCATACATCTTGCTGGTGACAACACCTGCCAGAAGGGTTACACGTGTTAATTAGTATTTCTAAAGGTGTCAGACTAAGACATACAGATAATAAATTGATGAACTGTCCGGATTGTATACAATGATTTTTGTAATAAAGATAAATATTAATATTTAACTGCTGTCATTATGATTATATTTTCCTATAATTCCATTAGGATTTATTATTTTTTCAATTGGATAAACATTTTACTAGCCTACTCTAGCAAGATTAAGTGGTGATAAACTGATTCAAACATTTAGTATCAGTTTTTAGTTAGAATATTCGAGATCTTTTGGCATTTCTAGCTTTGTGTTTTCATTTTCATAAAAGTGGTAACAGTTACCTCTAAAATCAGTTTTCGTTTCAGGCAGGGGAAACCATGGCACTTATATGCAAGGACTGTACAGGTCCAGAAGATATATCAAGAGTCATCTGCGTCTCAGAATATTTAACTAGGTCCCAGTAGGAAAACAAGAGTTTTCAACTATTTCTTTATTTTTACCACCTTTCCCCGCTTAGCCTCCTCAGATACCAAAGCTCCACAATAATCTGTTAAGAGGGTTCCAAAAATGGTACAAACGTTACCACCTCCACTCCCCACTCGGCATGGTAAAATTCCATGTTTTTTCTGGAAAAAAAGAGAAATGATGCTGAACCCTCAGTGGGGTCTCCAAAACTAACAGGCTATGCCAATGAAGGAGCCATCAGCTTGGGCTCAAATTACTATATTTTGAAAGCCACAAAAGAATTAGGAAAGCATTTGGTTTTATGACATCTTCATTATATCCTTACCTTGGAGGGAGTCATTGGGCCTACAAAAGCTCTCACTGACAAGACTGGATCTTTGGGGCTGCCACTGTGTTTAGGTAAAGCTGTAAGGGGGTTATCATCTGATTGATCAGGTGACCAAGGTGCACCAATCACTGGAGCTGAGGAATTGCCTTCCGCTCGCAAGAGTGGCACATAATACCGACCTAAAAATAAAATGATTTTTTTTTAAGAATCTAGTGTTACAGTAGTTTGCTGCCTCTTTCTGGAATATATTTAAAATGTCAGTACATCTGCATGCCTAGAAATTTGCCTTAATTTCACTAGCAAAAGTCTTCATCTTTTAATTAAAACTCACTGCTTCTAATACCTATTCAATGCTGAAGATTTTATTTTAGGTCCCTTTCTCACAAAAAAGGAATTACTGTACTGACATATCTGCTTCCTGAGGATCTTTAGCACTTTCAGAACCAACATGCTGCAAAAATGTACACCCACATATCTGGCATTTAAGGACAACCACTAGGAAACAAGATGAATCCCTCACTTTATGATGATTCCTTATGCAGCCTTTTGTAATTGAGCAGTCTAAAAATCTCTGCCTCAGATTCCTCATCAGTAAAACGGGGATAATATCTACCTCACGGGTGTGAGGATTACTGTCTATTCTATAATCTCTAAATACTGATCAACAGGTCATCCCGTTTCAGACATTCTTCCTGTTCCTTGGTAGCACTAAAGTTTCTCATTGTAAGAGCACTGTATATCAAAACTAACTGGGCAACAGGAACACTACTAAACATAAATATGTAAGTATAAGACAGAATGACAACCAAACTAACATTTTTGGACATTGCATACACAACGAAGATTACGTATTAAAGCTCTGAATACAAACCTTTCAAATATTCTCTTATTTTCTCTTTCAGTTCCATTGATTTATTTTTGTTTCTTTCACAGATTACCTGTTAGAAGAAATGTTACTCTTAATTAGCAAAGCTCTCAACATTATCCTGTAAACCCTATGCCCATGTCTTTTTTTGATACAGAAGGGACCCCTGCTCCTTCAGACATATCATCCACACACACACACACACCCTCCTACATACTGCTTTAAGAAAAAAAAAAAAAAAAAAAAAAACACAACTGGAAACACATTTGTCTTTCCTATAAATACGTTTTCTGTCAACATTCCAGTAAGAACCGTATGATTTGCCTCCACCAACGTGGAGCGCTGTTACACCAAATCAAAACTTGCAGCTTTCACATTCAAATCTAAAGTAAAAAGTCCTTTGTTGGGACAGGCCATTAAATATAATACAACTTGGAGGCAGGAAATTCTAGGGAGCCACAAACTAGAACTAGATGCAATCAATACTAAACATATATTCCAGCACTAGAAATGGTATATTCGAATCCTAATCTACCTACATTAGTCAGGGGATCTGTGGTTGAACCCTAAAAATCAAGAATTATATTGACATACAGCTGAAATTATCACAGATCTGCTTTCAGTGTGGACGCAGAGAGACTTACTTCTGCTGGAGTTTGACCATACTTGTTTCTTGGATTTTTTACAATGTCTGGATGCGAGGTAAGCACATTAACCACATTCAGATTCCCAAACTTGCAAGCAAAATGCAATGGAGTATCAAATACCTACAACACAGGAAAAAATATATATACACATATACCTTCATTGAACATTCCCAGCTTCTCATTCATTACCCAGACTTAGTATGTATTTGTAAACATGATGTGACCAAACCCACACATTTATTTTTTCCATTCTAAAAATAGAGCCATCACTATGATTAATCTATAGGGCTCTTTAAAAAAGATTTTTAAAAAACAAATCAGGACACAACTTGTTAATTTCTGTTACTAGAATACTAGAAGTGACAATGGTCCAGGATACTCATGCTCTCCTTTTCATAACAAATGAGTGCCCAAGCAGATATTTAACTCTCACCATTTTATCCGGCGTATTAAGGTAAAGGTCAACTATATATCTAATGCGCTCCTGCAACATTACTTCATCATCGTCTGGATACATGAGCCGCATAAATTCAGGATTTTCCAAAGTGTCTAATAGCAACTGGCTGATGCCAGCTTGATTCTCCTTGGCAGCAACATGCATGACATTATACCGACACCCTTCCTGAAAAGAAAACACAAACATTAAGAACCATTTGAAATCTAAACAACTTGCTTCCCTTGCTAAACTTAATTAATCTGACAGCAAAAACTAGCTATGGGTGTATCATTCAGTCTTATTTTTAGATTTTTTGCTTTTTAAGGAAATATTTTCATGTTAAAACAAAAGTACAGTAAAAGCTCTTTTATCTAGCATGACACCAACTTGCAAGCTCTATAACCAGCATTTCTGATCAGCACTGAAAGTCTGGTTTATAGTGGCGTTGGTGCAGAGCCGACAGGGGGCTGGGGCATGAGAGGGGCTGCGGGGCGTGCTCTGGGAAGGAGTTTGGGCCTGGGAGGGGGCTTGGGGCAGGGGTGTGGGAGGGGCTTAGGGTGCTGGATGGGGCGAGGGGCACTCACCTTGGGCAGGTCCCCATCCCTGCTGTTGCTTGTGGAGGCACGGCCAGGCGGCTCTGCAGGCATGCTGCCTCCATCCCCCCATCCCGAGCGCTGACTCTGTGGCTCTTGCAGACTGGGCTGCCTGACTGTGCCTCTGCCGGGAGCAGCAGGGATGGGGAGTCGCTCGCGTGGAATTGCCAGAGGTGAGTGCCCCCTCACCCAGCACCCCAAGCTCCCTCCTGCATCCCCAACCCCAAACCTGCTCCTGGACCCAAACCCCACAGACCCTCCCATACCTCTGCCTTGCACTCCAAACCCCTTCCTCTGAGTTAGCCGGCATTTTTAATTTACCAGCAACCCCCGTTCTCCCACCATGCCGGTTAAAAAAAGCTTTTACTGTAGTTTAAAAATTAGTATCAAAATGTTTTTAAGATGACGTATTGCACAATTTTGGTAAGATTTTAAGCTATCCAAGTTATCCTTACAGCTGACAGTACTCTGGCCTTAAACCCACTAAATGCTTAGGATAGCCATGAAAGGGGGCCAGTATACCTTCAAAAGGAGCATCAAAGTATCACCTGACATTCTGAACTTCATAATCACTTCAAGAGAAAATTAAATCCATACATTTAAAGTTCAGTTTGCTATACATACTACAGATTTTATTGTATACTGCATATAAAATTCACTCTGATAAAGTGTCAGACTACTGGTAAATCTCCTCAGTTTTAAAGATTGTGGGTCTCGAGTAGCATTTTTGCAATTTTTTTCAAGAGAAGAAAACAGATAAGCAGTGCTTTGTCAAGACGCCACAAAGCCCGCTTAATGACCCAGTATTTGCCCTATGTTACAAACAGTTATTCAATGGGTTTCAAGCAATTCCAGCCTTTAATACTACATGGTTGGTAAGAGTTCATCCTTATTGAATGATATAAAGCTAACCCACCCTCAGAGACCGTGCTAAACTTCTGCACTCCAGCATTGCTGGAGTAGTTGTAAAACAAAATAGGCAAGAAACAAAAACTGCAAATTTCTTATTTCAGGAAATAGTTAAGCAATCATCGAACATTTTAAAAAATCCTGCAGATTAATAACGCATGAAGGGAAAAGTAGGAACAGAATACTTAGAAACCTGAGAATTCTCTAACTTTCCCTGTTTGCTTTCAATTAATATTAGATCCTGTTCTAACAGAACTATTCTCTCAGCAATATCTCTAAGTGTTCATACTACTACAGGCTTGAATTCAACTCTGTTCCTAGGCAACAGCTTTCTGTCCATGTACATTAAAATTTAACTAGTATTATGAACTAACAGGACTTCTTGGCAAAAATAAAGAATATTTAAAAATCCTAAGTCTACTTTTTATATTAGGAAAATTGTATATCTCATTTTATGTATTCTGGTAGCTGAATCAGACATTCTTTAAGAAAAGCCCATACCTCCACACCCACTTACAAATAATGGCTTAAGAGTTTGGTTACTTATTAAGACACCAGGCAAAGATTTTAAACGCACAGTTCTGATCTGAAAACAAAAGTAAATATGTTTTAAGTACTGCAATACCTAACCCTTCGTTTCACCTTTATATCAAAAGAGCTGCCAAAAGGTATTTTTAGTGCTGGTGCAGAGCTTTGGATCTGTGCACACCTTCAGTACTACAGGTTCTTTATACTAACAACTAATTGTTTCCAGATTCAGTTTACTTTAGTTCAAGGGTGGGTAAACTATGGCCCATGGGCCGGATTAGGCCCTCAAGGCTTTGGATACAGCCCATGGGATTGCTCCCCGTGGCACTGCGGGCCCGGCACCGCTCTCAGAAGTTGCCCCCAGGCTGGGGGGGTGGGGGACACAAGGGCTCCGTGGGCGTTGCCCTTGGCTCCAGGCACCACCCCCCACAGCTCCCATTGGCTGGGAATGGGGAACTGTGGCCAATGGAAGCTTCGGGGGAGGTACCTGGAGGCATGGAAAGGGCAGCACAAGCTGAGCCCTCCGCCTCTGCTCCCCCAAGGGCTGCAGTGCTTCCTAGAGTGGCGCGGGGTCGAGGACAGGGCAGACAGCCAGGGAGCCTGCCCTGGCCCTGGTGTGCACTGCTGCCACCCCGGAGCTCGAACCCCTCCTGCACCCCACCCCCCAACTCCCTGCCCTGAACTCCCTGCCGCACTCCTCCTGCATCCCAACTCCTGCTGAGCCCCCTTCCACAGTCCACACCCCTGCCCTGAGCCCCCTTCTGCACTCCAACCCCCTTCCCTGAGCCCCCTTATACACCCCCCCACCCCTCCTCTGCCCCAATCCCTTGCCCTGAGCCGCCTCTTGCGCACTGCACCCCCTCCCATACCCCACGCTCCCTCTCATACCCCAGCCCCCTGCCCTGCATACAATATCCCCACCCAGATGTGGCCCTTGGCCCAAAAAGTTTGCCCACCCCTGCTTCAGTCTCTTTCTCCCTATCTTGGAGTTCATTTCATAGTGTCATTGTGTTCCATTAGCTCTCTCTTTCTAGTGTAGATGTACATAGCTTCAGACAACTTCTCTGTATCTTGTGTCCAAATAGCACTTCATTCAGTCCCCAACAGCAGGCATCATCCACTTGTGCATCAATAGATAGATAGAAGCATAAGGCTGCCAAAGCCTACACTGATATCAGCTGCACCAAGGCCTCAGGCACAGACTATGCCAATAGTACTGGTGTTCAATGCTTTGACTCATTTGCCCTCTGGCAGCCTGGACAGAGACCTTGACATTCATTTGCTTTGAACTCCCATGGTCAACACTACTTCACTGTACTAAAATGGATGGGAAAAAAAAAAAAACAAAAACAAAAACCTCATGATGAGAGAAGCGATCTCATTAAACAGAGACAGCAGGTCTTTCAATATTTCCTTCTGCTCTGGAAATGAACACACCAGCCACAACAGAACTGGGATAACGGGACGCCTTCTCTGATTGCTTTCAGCATCTAGGGCAGAACATGCTGCACACTAGGTATCAAATAGGTTCCTCTTGATGTGGATCAAACTTGTGTCTTCAGCAGAGGTAATGACTCACTTGAGTCAATGTCAACCAGACTGGCAAGTCCAGAGTAGCAGGGAAGTCAACACCAAACTCAGCCGCACATCAAAACACCAAAAATGACACAGCCTCAACCTGTTCTGGTGACTGCGATTCATCATGTCTAGCTGGGTGCCTATAGTTTGTACAGGGACAACTTAAGCCCTATTCCATTGGAATGATGCCAAACACTTCCCAAACCTGGAAGCCCAGCTGTGACTCTTCACTAGGTCATTCAAGGCAACAGCTAAGGATATGATTTACTCACAGAGGTCATGGATTCCATGACTTTAACAGACCTCTGTGACTCAGCTGTGCATCCCCAACCTGTGGCTTGAGCCAAAGCCGGGTCTGTATGCCCCCCTTGCAGCTGCGGCTGGAGCCAGGGCTGTATGCTCCCGCCTTCTCCTCAAGGCTTCAGCAGGGGCCAGAGCCATGGCTGTGCACTCCCTTCCATCCTTCGCTGCTGCAGCCAGAGCTGGGCGCCCCCCACCTCCTCCTATGGCAGCAGCGGAGGTTGGAGATGGGGCTGTGAACCCACCCATGGTGGTATAGCTGGGGCTGTCATTTTTCCCCCCATGGTGCTCTAGCTATCATTCCCCCTTCCACCTCCCACAGCTCTCACTCCCCTGTTATTTTTAATAGGTCAGACTGGTTACAGCTCCTGTGAATTTTTGTTTACTGCCCACAACTTGTGACTTTACTAAAAATAACAAATAAAATCTTAACCTCAGCAATATGCTACAAATTCATCCTGACTTGCTGGACTTACAGAAGAATCAGGATTCAGCCAGAAGGAGCTTCAAGAGCTTTCTACAGCTAAGACTGCTCAGTGACATACATGAAAAAAATCTAACAGCCACGCCAGTTACAGAATCATAGAAATGTAGGGCTCAAAGGGAACTTGAGAGGCCACCACGTTCAGCCTCGTGTGAGAGCCCTGACCTAGTGACTTTCAACTGATCTGCCTCTCTTCCTCCTGAACATCAGAACAAATGTATATATTCTTGACTTATAGCACACTTCCTCCTTTTTCTCCCCACCTGTCCTTCCTGAAAAAACTACATCCCTCCATATCAATATTCCAGTCATGAGATTTATCCCAAGTATCTGGAATGTCAACTAAGTGATAATTTAGGTTTTGTAGGAATACTTCCAGTTCTTCCTGTTTACTCCCCATACTCCTCACATATTTAAGATGTTGAGCAGATTCCCCCACTGATTTCACTCTTGTTGTTCTGGTGACCCTACTGTAATTTTCCATGTCCCCCAACATCTAGCTCCCTGTCAAGGCTGCCTCCTTCCTGCCCTAACAGGTTTTTTTTTTTTTTTTTTTTTTTTTTTAAACCACACACAAGGCAGAGAATAGTCATGCCTATCAGAGAGAGTCTGCATCTGACAGCATTCAAGATTTCCTGAAACCCTGGATGATTCCACATTCTGAAAAAGGAGGAAGAAAAGCTGTTGATGCAAAGCCCACTGCATCATTTGGCAGACTAAAATCAAGAGCTCATACAAGCTCCAAAAGGAGAAAGAGCACAGAGTTTTAAATTGAGAGCATTCAGCAATGAAACTGACCAGTACCGGAACTGGAGTAAAGATGCCAAGCCAATGGGAGCTAAAAATTCGTGAAACTATGAGGTGATGGCCACAGACTAGTCTGACAAAGGAAAAGAAAATCAACACAGACTACAAAAACCAGTAAGGTTGAAGAACTCCACACTGTTAACAAAAACAGATAAATTTCAAATCAGAATGAGCTAAATGAAGCCTCAAATTAGACTAGATGCCGCACAGCAGAAGCGGCCAGTTGCAGCTACCCAGCTTCACTGACCACAGAACTAGATGGTTGAGTCCTGCTCTCAGCTGGACACAAGGGCAGGGACACAAGAGTCTGGCTCTTAGTCAACTGCTTCTATGAAAAATATTTGGTTTTGAGGCTGGGAGGGGAAAGGAGGGATTTTTCTGATTCTACTTTGGAAAACATTCTTACTTGTACAATTGTTGGGTTGTCTCCAGATCCAATCAGATAGCGTGGGTTACTCCAGATAAGTTCTGAAAATGTTGCGTCATCTCCTTTCTCTACAGCTTTCCGAAGTTTGGCAGTAAGGTCCTGCGTACGAGGACTTTTATAACTGTTGGCTCTTTCTTTATTAACTGTTTCTGTCTCAGGGGAGCATAAGCCATCTAACAAAAGAAAAAAGTTTTCTATTATTCTTGATGCATTTTCTCCAAAATAGGTTATTTTCATATCCTCTGCCATTGAAATATGCTTTTAATTTCAAATTTTTAGAGTAAGACCACAAATGTTTATTCATTAAATACTAGCAGTTTGTAACAGGGAAACAACTATAATTTCCTTTTGCTATAACGTAGTATACACACAGACTTTCAAAGCTTTGATTTTAACTGGTGAAACTGATCATTGCCAGTTTGTTTCCATCCAAAAAGAAAAAGTAATTTTACGAAAATCAAAATTTACAAAGAATGTTAAAAATATATGTTGAACTCGTAAGTGATTTGCTCTTTTGCTGTCAATTCTATCAATTAAGAATATTGTGAAATAAGATCAAATTTAATGATTTTATTTCTGAACCTGTTAGGAATCTGTCAACTCAGTAAGGTTTGAATGTACAATTACTGTGATTTTTAAAATATCTTCCCAATTAAAAAATGAAAAATGATTAGAAAGAATATTGGTTGAAAAATTAATTAAAAAAAATAAAATCCTACCACACTTGTCCATACAGCAATAGGCAACTGTCATAAATAGATAGCTAAGGGTTAATGTCTCTTTCACCTGGAAAGAGGTAACAAACAACACCTGACCAGAGGACCAAATCAGGAAACAAGACTTTTTCAAATCTGAGTGGAGGGAAGTTTTGCGTGTGAGTCCTTTTGTTCTTGGTCTGCTCTCTCTCTCGGCTCTGAGAGTGATCTCTCTATCTCCAGGCTTTCTGATCTTCTGTTTCCAAGTTGTATGTACAATGATAGTAAGACTATAGATTTATATTGTTTTTTTGTATTTACATGTGTGTAGTTGCTGAAATGTTTTAAATTGTATTCTTTTTGGATAAGGCTGTTTATTCATTTTTTCCTTTTAAGCAATTGACCCTGTATATTGTCACCTTGATACAGAGACCATTTTTATGTCTTTTTCTTTCTTTCTATATAAAGCTTTCTTTTTAAGACCTGTTTGAGTTTTTTCACTGATTAAGGCTAAGAAACGAAGGGAGGGGGAAAATCTCTTTGAGTTAGATCTACTAAGCCTGACTTTGCATACCCTCTGGGTGAGGGGAGAGAGAGATTTGATCTCTCGGCACTTGTGTTTCAAGGACTTGAAGCAGGAAATATCCTAGAGTACCCAGGGCGGGGAAATCTGGGAGGAGGTAAAGAGGGGGAAGGGAAGTGGGTTATTTCCCTTTGTGGTGAGACTCAGGGCATCTGAGTCTTGGGGTCCCCCAGGGAAGGTTTTGGGGAGACCCGTGTGCCAGACACTGGAATTCTGGCTGGTGGCAGCGATATCAGATCCAAGCTGGTAATTAAGTTTGGAGGTTTCATGCTAGCTTCTCATGTTCCGAACTCTAAGGTTCAGATCTGAGTAGGAAAGTTATGACAGTAACATGTATATGGGCTGTGTAATGTTATGCTAGCTTTAGTAAAACAATGCACAATAAGTTTGCTTCATAATCCATGTGGCTATTGGCAGGACTGAACTCAACTCTGAATAAGACCAATTTATTTTATGGTAATTGGACTGAAAACAACTGAAGACAATGGAAGGAAATCTAGCCAAGATCTTTTGCATTTGTACAGCACCTAGTACAACGAGTCCTGGTCAATGACAAGGGCTTGGAAACACTACAATAATACGAATATCCTTTTCTCTTAGTCTTAAATCAAGACGCAGCCAACTTCAATAGATCCCACAACTCCAACCTGATTCCATGCTCATTCTTTAGGATACAGTAATGATACAGTTGCCAATATACCAAAAATATACTTTATTTTGTTTCTGAACATAATTCTTGGTCTTTTGAATTTCTAGGAAACAGTTACCTATCACTATGCAGGAGACTTCAGAATTCTCCCTTCTCCGGCTGACAGAGTAGAGTTTTAACTGAGGTAGGTAAAGCTCAGAGTCAAATAGAAGGAATAGAGATAGGATTTGTGTTGCATATTTCTAGCTTTTTCTCATATTTATGGACAGATTAAACATGCACTGTCATTTCTCTATACACAATGATAGCAGTCCCATTTGAACTAAATTAAGATCTGCAATTCTGGATTAAGATCTCCGTTACCTTAAAGAAAAGCTTCAACCCAATTTTAATTTACGATTCCAAGAGTTTCCAAACCTTTCCACTGCACTCTGCATTTGTGAAGGGCTCATCTGCTATCATATTGATAAGCAAGTTTTGTGATTTCAAAACTCTCTCACCTCCCAAAAAGTATATGATGCATGAATTTAGTCTATACAGACAAATGCTTTCACTCACCTCTGTTAAATAATGGTCCTATTTTCACTGGAGATAAAGATAAGGATGACTTGCTTGGCGATGGGAAGTAATCACATATTCCTTTAGCAAATTTCTCAGCATCTTCTCTGTTGGAGAAAGCTTTAAATCGGGAGCCCTTAATCATCTTAACAGCTTGCAGAGCTTCCTTTTTATCATCATAAACATGCACTTTCTCTGGAATAGAAACAGTAGAACCAAAATTAAGTTCTCTCCAGAACACTACACTTCAAAGTCAAATTTAATCACGGAAATCAGATTACAAAGTTTTCAAACTGGCCTTCAAGCTTTGCTCCCAACTTGTGTTTACCTACCAAACATGGTATGCTAGATGCAGACTGTAATAAAGAACATACCTGCTAATGCTGCAAGTGATCTTTATAAATTTTACTTCTAAAACTAGGTAGGCAGAATTTCATCACTTCCAACCAGTGCCATATTGGATGGAACAGAGTATATTGTATCACTGCAATGTTTTCAGGAACTTTTGCTAGAGGGAGAGATGCAATGGTATTAATAGCACAAGAGCATCGTTCTCTCTTAAAAAAAGATGACTTACCATCTTCACCAAGTGAGATATAAAATGTCTCAAATCAAGACCGAAAGCTAACATTTTAATAGTCGTGAAATCTTTTCAATAGTCTTTTGTATAGGAAGATCTACTATAAAAGTGACTGTCATAATTTGAAGACTTTCCAACACAAGAACCTTCCATTGCGTCCAAAGCTTTTTACTGAGTGATATTCTATTCTGTTGGACACTGGATTTATCATGAAGAGCAGGACATTCTTGAGGAGGAATAAATTACCACTGCTTCAGAGCGTAAGAGCTCCTATCTTCTTTCAGAAGATATTCTGAATTGTTTTCTTGACATCTTAGAATTGAAAAGTTTGGTAATATCTTATTTTAGGCTGCATCAAATGAGTAAATAAGAAAGAATATGATCTAGACCTTGGAATATCACATAGCTATGAGATGTGAAAGAATATATAGAACTTGGTAATAAAAACTGCTGATGCCATCAGTTCAAACCTACATAAAAAAGCGTTGACTGCTTCTTTTTCTGATTGCTTTTTTTTTATTATTATTCTTGTTGAGAGGTGGTGTAAAAGAGAGAGAAGATGAGAAGAGAAATTATTATTATTATTATTTTTTTGCTTGAGTGACATCTAGTAAGAGTACTCATGAATGCCAGCTGTTATGGTAGAATAAGTGGAATGGACTTATAACCGGGATTCTATACACTGGAAGTGATGCTTATTGTTTTTTCCTATCACTTCTAGACAAAACCTTTGAACAAGCAAACAGTGTAAGCCCTCCAAAATAATGGGAAACTGCCATTAACAAAAATTATGAACTCATACACAGATCCCAATCTAATTAAAAATAGACAAGAATTTATAAGTAGGGTCCAGCGTAAATAATTAAAATGTCCCCAATTCATGACGGTTTAAAAAATGAAAACATCAACATTTACTAACATTACCTGTAAAATTCATTTTATCCTTGATATTGAGTAAGTTTACTTGTAAAATTAATTCCACACTAACTCCGTGAAATTCAATACTTTGTCATTTACAGTAGTGAATTTTCTTTAAAAAAAAAAAATCATGATGTACACAGGGCCCTGTTTATAAATTCTCAACACTGAAAATGAACTAACTGGTGAATACATCTAATTTAAAACAATATGTGAAGACCTTGGGACAATTCTTGTTTCACAGACCAGAAGAAGCTGCAAAATAACTTACAATATGTCCGTTGGGGAAAAATGCTGTTTTAATCAATGCTATAAAGTACCATATAAATTATTTATATTCCATTATTTGACAAAATATGCAGAATTCTAAAATACTGTGCACAAAATTTTTAATACTGAATTCCCCCCAGGAGTAATAACACTATATACCTAAAAAAGGAATACACCAGCTGGAAAATGTTTTTTTCTTTTGTAATATGTAATGTAAAAGGCACATGCTATCTCTGACCTTCAAAAAAAGTCAAACATATGAAACTGTAAATGTAAATTACCATTTCTTGCCAATATGTCGTCATAAACGGGACATACGCCATAGTACAAAGGAGGATCTCTAGATGGTGTCTGAACATTTATTTGTGAATCAACATCTACTGCTCCACAGACTGATGCAGAACAGGTCTTGTGCATTACAGCTTCCTCTTCTGGGGGATTCAGGCCCATACTGTACCCAAAGTCTCCCTCTTCAGAGACGTTTATATGACTCTCATTGTTCACTGCGTTAGATTTCAAAGCTCTTTGTATTTCTGACTGATTACTATCAAATGCAGTGTTTTCAGATTTCTCTGCAACAGTGGATGCATTAATCTCCAATTCTCCCTCTTGTTCCAACAAAAACTGAGCCAGTTTTTTTTCAAAAATAAACCTGGTGGTTGAGGTAATAGGTCCACACTTCAGTCCAGCTTTCACAATTTCTTCTCTAAGATCATCAGGTGTTAGCTGCTTCAGTCGAGACAATATAGTATCCATTGTTATTTCACCTGGAAAAAATGCAAAGTGACATCAACTGTAGCTACAAACACGCTGCTCTTTTCTGACTACTGAAACATTTTATCAAATGCAGGGGAAAGTGTGACATAACTAAAACAAGTTATCTGTTCATGAAGGTGAGAATTATGTAGGTTGCACAAAGACAGTACAAGGTTTTTGCAGTCAACACAGAAAAAAAATTTTTTTGAAACTAAAATGGCTCTTCTCTCCTTGTTCTTAGGGCAAACAACTGGAAGAGTGACTGGTCACCCTGCCAAATTTCCATTTCCACCACCGACATGTCATTTTGCCTCTGACCCGTTCACCGCAAAGTTATGAGGGTAGCACAGGAATTCTCTTACTACAGGCATAGCCTCCACTGTGACACACTGCCTGTTATCCTGCATGGTTCTCTGCCTCTAATACCCCTGCACCCAGCTTCTACATTCAGTCAGGAAGCAGAGGCTGCAAGCAAATATGATCTCAGTGTAAACTATTACATTTCTTACCATAAAAACCCACACATAGGACTTTACTCTAAAGACCATAACTAAACTTAAGATGTGTGATTACACTTTGTAGGGGCTAAGCGTTTGGGGGAGCATAGCTCAGAGGTTTGAGCATTGGCCTACTAAACCTAGGGTTGTGAGCTCAATCCTTGAGGGGACCATTTAGGGAACTGGGGTAAAAAACTGTCTGGGGATTGGTCCAGCCCTTAGTCTTCAAATCCACTTTTTACCCACCCAGTTTGCCAAAACTTTCTATTTTCTGCAACAGCTATATATGTAAATTAATTTCAGAAAGACTCTCTTATGTTAAGCCAACTATATTTCCCAGACATGCGACATTTAAAATATTTTAATCTTAATCCTTTGTAAACAAACAAAATCTTCCACACAGGAGGGTTGACAGCCTATTTTCAGAAATCTCTCTCCAAAACAAGATTGGTGAAAGGATGCAACAGTTTGGAGAATACATTTGTCAGTTTATTATTGCCTTTGTGTTTTATGAACATCATTTATGACTGTAGCCTTCAGTATAAGTTAGAACCTCCATTTTGTAGTAGGAACAAGCTATATATGGAAAACCGACACTTTTATTACATCAACATTCAATAGTTCTATCCCGGTAAACCAACAGAAGTGGAGTGCTCTGCAGGTTGAATTCTTTTAGATCATCTATTTATTGTGTGCACCCACAAGGCAGGAAGTGCTTTTATGGTTAAGTCTAGGATAAAACTATAGTCCTAGAGTAAAAACTACAAAACTAATACAAATTAAGGAGAAACTCATTTTTCTTTCCCCATTTTCATTGGTAAAACCATAAAGTGCAAGGATAAAATATGCAAGGAAACTTACTCACTGATATTTTTATTTGAAATGATTTAACTAACAAAAGTTTCCAAGTTAAGGAGTTAAAAGCCTGGCCATTTTAGAAGAAATAATTGCAATTTATTCTTGTAAGTATAATTAAAGTTAAATAGAGAACCAGTCAAAAATTGCAATCATGTCTGCATTAAAAATTGTTGGTTTTAGTACTGGAAACAATTAGATGGATTTTAAATACCTAGCTTCAGTTAAAAAGAATTTTCACATGTTATAAAAATTGTGCCCTTCTAACTCATTTACCTAAAAATCCTCACAGAAAAAAAAAATAGGGTGTTATTTGCATGAAGCTAAATATTGCAACATTCTAGAGCTCACGGGCTGACATGATTCACGACATATTTTGTATATCTTTATTTCAGGACTAATAAAGACTTCAGCTCCCAGAACGCACCCTATTCAGGAGATGCAGAATGATTCTGTATGATGCACTCCACTAAATACCATACCATTTTAGAACAGAGGAACAAGTACTATGAATTTCAATTCAAAAAGTGAATTTGAAACCAGTGTTCTGTCAAACAGAATAAAAACGTTTTTGTGAAGCCCTTTTTAAAAAAGTTAAATGGTTAGACTATTCTACACTTATGTAACATTTTCCAGTCAAGAATTTTACATACTATTGCTGCTTTACAAACTAACAAATTTAACTATGACACTGAGGTACAGGAGTTTTACTCCTATTTTAGGAGAAAACAGTCTTCGAGCGCTCAGATTGTTGATTCTTGAGTTCTGGAGGGCCTTCTATTAAGGCACTGAGCACCCCTACTTCCCATACACTTCAAACAGGATTCTCACATCAGCAAGCCTTGTGGGACCTTGGGCAAGTCACTTAAGTCTGCAGCAGAGCTGGAAATAAAAATCATATCTCCTCTTTCCTGATACTGAGTCTTAATTCCAAGAACATTCTTCCTCACCAAAACTTGTTCACAATATGAATTTTAAAAAGTTATAAAACTCAGCTGTGATATGAGCTGGAGCCACATTAAAACCTGCTATACTATTTAGTTTTATTTCCTATGAATTGTTAGTGAAGATGAAAAATGCAATCAAGCTGAGAAATAAGCAAAACTATGTAAGGAAATATTACAGACTTATGGATAATGAATGTATTGATAATACTTTTGAGGGCTATGTATTAGAAATTTAATGCAAGGAAGAGACTCAACTAATTAGTGCACTTCCTCCTATTTCTAAACCCCAGAACCAGTACAGCCTTCCTGAAATGCTACCTAAGACCAGAATCCTTCTCTCTCTCATAGAATTATAGTAGAAACATATATAAACAGGCAACATTCTACATTTGCTGCCGGCTGGTGATTCAGTACGTTAAAATTAATCATAGTAAAAGCAAAAGCACTTCAATCTGTAGTAGTGTGAAATGGTAAAATGGGCAGGTATAGTAAATAATATTAGGCTATGTCTCCACTACAGATCTCACAGTGGCACAGCTGCACTGCTGCAAGGTCTCCTGTGTAGCTACTCTATGCTGATGGGAGAGAGCTCACCTGTCAGCATAATTAAACCACCCCCAAGGAGTGACAGTAGCTATGTCAGCAAGAGAGCATCTCCTGCTGACATGGCACTTTTGTCAGTGAAACTTATGTTGGTATGGGGCGGTGTTTTTTTTTTCCACACCCTTGACTGACAAGTTTCACAGACAAAAGTGCTAGTGTAGACACAACCTTAGTTTCAAGACCTTGTTAATAACCTGAAAAGAGCTTTTGACATGGATTACAGTAGAAAAAGAGCAGCAATCTGATAAAGAAACACGGTAGCCATTCTGGTATGAAAGATTTTTAATTTCAATTTTTTCTTTTTACATTTATTTCTTCCCATGGGTTACTGAATCTGTCTGTGTCTTCATAAAACCATTTGTTTCCATATTCAGGAAGTAGAAATCTAATTCCAAAGGCAGCCTAAGTAATATGGCTATGATATGTTAAAGCAGCACAGATTAAAGGTTTGACAATTTATGTAAACTCAGTGGTAAAAATAAATTTTGCTTTTTAATTTACACCATGTGCCTGATGGGATTTTCAAGTGATACTGAAGTTTCATTTGGTAAAACCACTTTTCTCACTATGTAATTACCCTTTCAGTTATATAATCTAGCAGTTGCTCAAAACTTATCATGATAGTGACAACACTGATACAGGAAAAACCACAAAAATGTTTCCCAAATGAAAAATATATCCATAGGTTTAATGATTTAAACTTTCAATCCCAAGAAATCGTGCTTAAAATTTATTCTTTGACAACCTGACACATTTGGGTATCAAATGAGAAAATCTATCCTTAATTCATATGCTTTAAATTTTTATCTCACAAAAAATATTTTCAACTTCAAATATGGAATGATCTGAAGTGTAGACAGCACTACAATAATTATCTTTTCTAGCTTAATGTGTAGGGTCCTGCCAGTTATTTTAAGCAGACTTTACAAAATGAGGCTCAACACTTAAGTGTTAACAGCTGTATGAAACGGACTTTCCCTCCCCAAATACTAGGGGAAATCTCAAAAGTAGCGTTTCCTCTTTCCTTCTTACAACAGTATGAAACAACAAAAGACCAAATGATTCACCCAATATAGGGTCAATCTGACATAAGCAAACCACGGCCTAAGACATTATTCCCTTTTCAAAGACAATAAAACTACTAACATGAGTGATAAAGCAACTTACATTCCCAGGATACTCCTACCTTTATTGCCATTTCACTAGGTGCTACATACACTCCTTAATAAAATTTACAACTTCAGGCAGAACACACATTAACAAAACATACAAGAACTTGCGGTTCTCTCATTCAAACCTGATTTTTAAGTTCTTGGAGTTTGAAGAAAAGTTGTGACAAGTACACCGCTGCCTTGATATAACACAAATTTGGATATAACATGGTAAAGCCGTGCTCTAGGGAGTGAGGGGGAGCTGTGCACTCTGGTGGATCAAATCAAGTTCAATATGATATGGTTTCACCTATAACACGGTAAGATTTTTTGGCTCCCGAGGACAGCGTTATATCGAGGTAGCAGCGTATTTCAATGAGATCATATCATTATCTTTGAAAACTCATGGCAATTGGGGGAGGTCCCGGATGACTGGAAAAAAGCTAATGTAGTGCCCATCTTTAAAAAAAGGAAAGGAGGAGGATCTGGGGATCTACAGGCCAGTCAGCCTCACCCTAGTCCCCAGAAAAGTCATGGAACAGGTCCTCAAGGAATCAATTCTGACGCACTTAGAGGAAAGTGATCAGGAACAGTGAGCATGGATTCACCAAGGGCAAGTCATGCCTACTAACCTAACTGCCTTCTATGATGAGATTACTGGCTCTGTGCATGAGAGGAAAGCAGTGGATGTGTTATTCCTTTACTTTAGCAAAGTTTTTCATACGGTCTCCCACAGCATTCATGATGGCAAGTTAAAGAAGTATGGGCTGGACGAATGGACTATAAGGTGGATAGAAAGCTGACTACATCATCGGGCTCAATGGGTCATGATCAATGGCTCCATGTCTGGTTGGCAGCCAGTATCAAGCGGGGTGCCCCAAGGATCGGGTTTGTTCAACATCTTCATTAATGATCTGGAGGATGGCATGGACTGCACCCTCAGCAAGTTTGCAGATGACACTAAACTGGGAGGAGTGGTAGATATGCTGGAGAGTTGGGATAGGATACTAGACAAATTAGAGGATTGGACCAAAAGAAATCTGATGAGGTTCAACAAGGACAAGTGCAGAGTCCTGCACTTAGGATGGAAGAATTCCACGCACTGCTACAGATTAGGGACCAAATGGCTAGGCAGCAGTTCTGCAGAAAAGGACCTAGGGGTTACTGTGTGGAGTAGGGCACACTACAAAAAAGATGTGGAAAAATTAGAGAGTACAGCGGAGGGCAATAAAAATGATTAAGGGGCTGGAGCACATAACTTATGAGGAGAGGCTGAGAGAACTGGGATTGTTTAGTCTGCAGAAGATAAGAATATGGGGGGATTTGATACCTGCTTTCAACTACCTGAAAGGGGGTTCCAAAGAAGATGGAGCTAGACTGTTCTCAGTGGTAGCAGAAGACAGAACAAGGAGTCTCAAGTTGCAGTGGGGGAGGTTTAACTTGGATATTAGGAAAAACTTTTTCACTAGGAGGGTGGTGAAGCACTGGAACAGGTTACCTAGGGAGGTGGTGGAATCTCCTTCTTTGGACGTTTTTAAGATCAGGCCTGACAAAGCCCTGGCTGGGATGAGTTAGTTGGGGATTGGTCCTGCTTTGAGCAGCGGGTTGGACTAGATGACCTCCTGAGGTCCCTTCTAACCCTGATATTTTATGATTCACTTAATTCCTCCCTCCTTAAAACCTGCACAATCCTAAAACTCAGCCCTGTCTTTAGTTAGGAATCCGGTGAAGTAGTAGCCAAGATTTGTGCGCAACAGAAGAATAACGTGTATGACTGGGGACTCTGTTTAGGCTATTTCTAAAGTGCCTATTATGGCATTTAACAGTCTTATACCCACATGCGTGGTAAAAATATACTAGAAAATGTGTCTGGGATAAGATGTTGGGAAGAGGGAGCCTAGAAAAAAAAAAGGAGGCATGATTACTAGGGTGACATTAATGACACAATATTGAGCAAACAGTGGGCAGACACCTTGGGAGAAGAGGGAGAGGATCTGGAGATTGGAGAGAAAAAAACAGGGAAGGGACATTTTAGAAAGAGAGTGACCCCTGGGGGTGGTGCATGTAACATGTAATGGGGAGTTGGAGACACAAGCAGTAATGCTGCCTGCAGGCAAGTCTAGCCAGGGGCATCTGGAGGGAACACGGCTGGGGAAGGAGATTTGGGGCAGGCCAGCCCCACGACAAAGAGCAAGGGCGTGGCAGGCTCAAGAGAAGCGACGAAGCAGCTGCAAGCACAGACGCCGCGACTCTCTCAGGGGAGTCGGGTCCTGCGAGGGGTCGGGGAGGCGCTCGGTGGGCAGGCCGCAGACTGGGGGCTCTGCGAGTGGACTGACTCCCCGGGCAAGAAACGGCCCGTGAAGAACCGGGGAGAAGCACCTGGAGGCCCCGAGATCTGCGGGGGCCATAGCGGCGGTTACCCTAGGCTGCTTCCCGTCAGAGCCCGGCCGTTCATCCCTCCCGCTCCCGGCTTCCCCGAAGTCTCTCACCTGGACGGCTCCCACTGCGGCGCCGGCTCCCCCCGGACATCGGGGGTTGCGAGGGGAGCGGCCCCAGAGCCCTCCGGCCGCCCGGCCTCCTGTCCAGCAAGCGGAGCAGCCAGCCTACCACGCCGATCACCGCGCAGGCGGCCAGCAGCTCCCAGCCCGGCCAGCGGCCCCAGCCGGCCCCCCACAGGGAACCCCAGCCCGGCCCGGCCCACCGCTCCATTCCCGTCCCTGCCCAGGCCAAGCTCAGCACACCCGGAACCCAGACACTCCCTTAACAAACGCCCTTTAGGGACGGTACCTCAGGCAGCCTCCCGGCTTCCGTCTCCTCCTCCCCCCGCTGCCCCCCCTCGCGGGCACCACTCTCGCGCCCGCACTTCCCCGCGTGCGCCAGACCCCAACGGGCCTTACAAGGACCCCACTCTCCCCCCCACCCGCGCGGGATTAGGTCTGTCTCCGCCACTGCCTGAGAGAAAAACAGATCCCGGAGCCGCCTGCTAGGCAATCAGCTCCCCCTCCCTTCTCCTGGGTCCCGTCCCAGGGCTTGATGGGAAAGCAGAACACACACTAAAAAGCTGTTTGCACTACTGCCTGACGGGAATTTAACAGCCGCTCTGCCTCGAGTGCCCCGCCCAGCCCTGTTGCCGGATGGGAAAACAACATGACTGGGCTCGGCGGAGCTGCGCTTTCCGCGCGGTGTCTGACGGGGAAGCGGTGACTGCACGCGCAGGGACCGCCCCGCCCCGCGGGGTTTTTGCCTTTCCCGTACCCGCCTCCTGAAGTCATGAGAGCCCCGCGCCCGCTGAGCCCCAGCAGTTGCTGCGGGGGCTGGAGAGTGGAGCAGAGAACGAGGCTGGAGCTGACCAATGGGCCATCCTGCCCTGCCCGCCACGTGCCGGAGCGTTCAGAGGAAGGAACAGAACTGGGCAATCTCTCAAGCGATCCGTCGCTCTTGGCAGTCAGGGGCTTAAGGACACCCAGATCATGGAGTTGTATCCCTGCTAACAGCTGTTGCTAGGCCTATCTGATTCCTTTTTGAACCCCGTTATCCTTTTGGCCTTCACACATCCCATGACAACTAGTTCCACAGGTTGACTGCGTTGTAAAGTACTTCCTTCTGTTTGTTTTAAACCGACTGCCTATTTCACTGGGTGGCTCCTGGTTCTTGTGTGATGTGAAGGAGTAAAGACCTTCTTATTCACTTTCTCTGCATAATTCATGATTTTATTGACCTCTATCATATTCCCCCTTAGTCATCTCTTTTCTGAGGTGAACAGTCCTGGTCTTTTTAATCTGTGTGGAAGCTGTTCCATATCCCTAATATTTTGTTGCCCTTTTCCAATTATATCTTTTTTGAGATGGAGTGTCCAGAACTGCATACAATATTCAAGATGTGGACATACTATGTATTTATATTAGACTCACCCTTTCCCTTGCCTAAGTTGTGCCCCATTGCCTACCCCCAGCCCTCCCACCTCTAAAACATAGTAGGTTGAGTTGTAGGGGACAAAATAGAGGGGTTTCCTGTCAAATGTGAGTTGGTTTGGACAAGCGTTTCCTGGATTGCGTAGGATACAGTGATGCCTGGAGCTGCCCTTCTGGAATCTAAAAACTGTAACATAGCTGTTTCACGCTTTGTTATTGTTCTAATACTGATGCTTTCACTAATTTAAGAACATTCTGTCAAAATCTTTTGAAGTTTTTTTCCCAATTTTGTTTATTTTTTTTGTCATTCTGAAGCTTTGTTACTCACTCTTAACAAAATTTGGTCCTTGTGGAAGTGTGTAGTCCAGCCCTTGATAATGTTCAGCTAAGGCTACCATGAGTCACTGCCACATTAGCAGCTAGATCCCAAAGAACTTGGGAATCAGTAATACCATAGGTGCTGTGGATGCTGCAGCATCCCCTGGCTTGAAGTGGTTTCCATTATGGACAGGGTTTACAGTTCGGTTCAATGGCTCTCAGCACCCACACTATAAAATATGCTCCAGCATCCATGAGTAACACCACAAAAAGGTTATGCAGATAAACAGTTCAACTTTATTTTTAAAAATAGTCCAAAGAAACAGCACTAATCTTGACTTAGACATTTAAAAAGAAGCAGATGGGTGCAGAAGCCCTGTATTTCAGCAAAATGATTACTTTTATGAAAAAGTATTCCCTTATCCAGTTACATTTACAGTATATTCAGAATCTGATCCCCAGGCCTTCTGTAGTCCTCTAGCAGCATAAGTTATATTTAGAACCAGACAGGTCTGGTTTCAGAAAATACTGCTGTGTGTCCCCCCTGGGGCATAGGTACCTTTCTCAACTGGCCATTGCTCTTTCACTAGTTTTAGAAGCCTTACTCTGCTTCAGTGATTGTTTACGTTTTTTATCTAGCTTAAGTACATTGTTGGCACTGAAACAATCTGTGTCCAAAAAGAGCTTACTCAAAGACAGGCACAAGATTGGATACTTTGTGAAACCCAGAAAAGGGACTAACACACAACTTCTTGTTTTATTAAGTATGACAAAAGTAGCAAGGCTGGAGGAGGAACTTGAAAAAGAAGAGGTTGGAGCTGGCTGTGGACAATGTGTTGGTAATGGTGGACTCCTAGGGACATGGGGTTACTTTGGCCCTATGCTTCAGAGTTTACTTGACCTGTTAGTTGATGGAGTCCACTTTGCAGCTAAAGGGCTACCAGATGAATTGATAAGTTTCCCTGGAGTCTGGTTGTCTCCTGACCACTCAGTGGTGTCTGGCTCTGATTGAGTTTATAGTTTTACAATTGTTTTTAGTTTGCTCTTCTTGGATAGAAAGTAAATTTGTGTTTTTACAGTTATCCTTTCACTAAAACTACCATTTTAAAAGTCTCCACCCACTTAAGAGGGCAGCAACCCTCTAAGAACCAATCACCGAACCAAGGTTTTTCTGCTGGAGGCAAAGCTGAAATTTTAACCCACTTTATGACACTGCTATCCAGCTTGGTCTCACAAATACACCTGTACCCTGATGTAATGTGACCCGATATAACACAAATTCAAATATAAAGCAGTGGTCTGGCGGGGCGCAGGGCGGGACTGCACACTCCGGCTGATCAAAGCAAGTTCGATATAATGGGGTTTCACCTATAACACGGGAAGATTTTTTGGCTGCTGAGGACAGCATTATATTGGGGTAGAGGTGTGTGTATAAATGTGAAACACAGCTTGCACCAGATGCTTCTGAGGTGTCGAAGTGCCTTGGAATAAGCATCATTGGCAGAGTCATAGGAAAGTGAGCAAAGGGAAAAAAATAGAAAAGGGGTGAGAGGTGTGGAGACAGATTAATTAAATTTAGAATCCCTTTCTTACCAGCTAATTTTAACATACATCAAATACAAAATTTTAAGCACCTGGCAGACAAATGTAGAAAACAAGTTTTCGTTTCCTAGGGCAACATTTCATCATGAAAGCTGATTTGACTATCAATTATTTTTGAACTACAAATTGTCTACTCTAAACTACACCCACTGTTTGGTCCTGTCTGTGTTAACAGAAGTGATATGCTAGGAAAAAATCTTGTAACAAAGTTTTTAATTAAATGTATGGTTTTGTCTGCAGTGTGGACAGATCATGAATCAAAGTGTTCTTTGAGAGCCATTCAAAATTATTTTAATAAACGTAACTGCTGTCCGCTGTGAATAGTACATCACTTCAAAAAAGAAATGTTGGCTTCATTCGTGCTGGCCAGCACAGCTGTAAGACCTGAAATCATATTAAAAACATTATTATAGGAGTTTCAGGACACAGTCAGTTAATGATAGGACCCGTATGGACAAGGCATGTACAGCATATCTACCTTGAGAGTTTATAGGGATTGTACAGGCATGACTGTACAATAAACCAGCCAGTGTGTACAACTTTAAATGAGAGGCCTTGAAGTAGAGGTTGACAATGTCCCTTTAACTTACACTGTTTAATGCTGAAAGCAAGGTACAGTCATTTTAGTTTCATTTCAAATGTCTGTATTTAAATTAAAATCATGACATTTCCCCACTGTTTAGTTTTGTACATTTGACTTCAAATGTCAGCAAAATCCAGCCAAGAGAGATGCACCCCACTTATCTTTCATCATTCCTGACGTTCAGCACACTCAATAAGTTAAATACAATGGAAACAATTACAGTGATTCTTGAAACATTTAAACTATTGATTGTAAACTAATATATAATAAAATATTGCTTCAAATTAAACAGATCTTTTTAAAAGGTTTCTGTACAGCATCTTTAGAATTTTATATATAGAAAAGTTTACTGCAAAAAAGTGTACTAATTTCACTATCAAAGTAAAAACATGAAACCCTTTACCAAAAATAGTTTATTGCACAAAACTTTTAAGGATTTCCTATGCACACCTTAATTTTTTTTAATTACATGCTTTGTAAGGTCATAATTATTAGTTGTACATAGTATAACTCCTCCCTCCCCTCGGTTATCCACTCAAACTTTGTGAAATGACAAATGCTTTTATAAATACAATTGAATTAGACAGCAGATGACTGAAAAATCACATATAAAACATGACAGCATTTCTTTTACAATATTTAGAATGTTTCCCTCCCATCATATCCCATCTGGCTAGCATTAATGGTTACTCTGGGCTGTCACTGCTTTCATAATGAAAACACTGTACCCACAAAAAAGGCTTCTGGTCACTGGGGGTATGACATGCAAGAATTCACACCTCACTCCCAAAATTAAGATAAACATACATCACCAGTTTGTGCATCTATTAAACCAGTAGGGAATTTGCCATCTTTGAATCAAATTTATATTGACCAGATTAATCACCATCAATGCACCCTGTGGGATATTTTAATTGCTGTTAAACCCTCACAACACTGAATTTCACTTATATGAGGAGGAATATACAATACATGAATGTATATGCCCTAGATAGAATTTCCATTCTGGGCACTATACTATTCTCCTTACACACATGAAACTCCCACAGATTTCAATAGGAGTATTGCCTGAGTGAAGAGTATGGGATCAGACTCTTTTCACAAGAAGAGGAAGGACTGGGTTGACCACCTAATGTGGTACACAAAAATTTCCAAGTAACCTGGAAGACAATGGAATTAAACTTCATGCAAAATACGACACCAGAGACTAACTATAAAAGCTTCCTCTCAACATAGGTTTAAACAGACAACTAGGAAAGTTTCTTCAAAAAAACAAAAACAATACATGGTTTTGAAAAATAATGCTGCAGCCTTTACCACCTTGTTACTTAAATTTTGTAAATTTTTTACAATACAGCAACATTTATTTCTCTTTCATCATTAAAACGTGGCTGGGGAAGTAGCAACTACTAGGAGTGAGGAAATATACATAGAAATTACATTCCATTGCAGTGCAAAACCACAGCAAAAATAGATCCCTTTGAGATTATTCCTTTAGTTTCTAAAAGCACACCAATGCTAATGAGGCACCGATTTGCTTCTTAATTATTTGTCAGTGCTCTTATACATGCAGGAGGGACCAGTGTTTTTATTCCCACTCCTAGTTTTACAGGCCTGAGAAACAAGAGATCTGAGACTGCTGTGGAGACATTATGCTGAGCCCCAGGGTGGAAGGGAGAACCTTTTAAAAAACAAATCACCACCTCTCCGAATTAAGGAATAAGGTTGAAGGACTCTAAAGTGAAGGCTTGGCCCTGTAATGTGCTGAGCATCTCCTAGGACATGCTGAATTCCCTCAACTCCTGCTGACTTCACCAGGAGTAGGATGTCCTCAGCACTTCATAGGGTTTAGCACCCTCTAGTGTCATCCACCCCTTTTAGGTCCCGAGGATGGGTTTTGTAAAGAGTGGTGAATATAAGTTAAAGGAACAAGAAGTGTGATATCTTAAAAGTCTAAAAAAGGAACTGGGTACCCTCAGAGACAGGCTGGTTGAGTAAAGGAGAAATCAATTTTCACATAACAAATTTACAGAGCCGTCCCTTGGGTACAGTGAATCGGGGTGACCACTCCAGGTCCTGCAGGCCTGTGTGACTGGCCGGCGTGGTTGGTCCTGGAAGTGATGGGTCAGTCCTGGAAGAGACAGATTCATCACTTCCTCCCTAGGCCCCGCACCTCCATAGGGATGGCCCTGCTAATGTATCTCACAACTTAACACAATTATCTCTTTTCTTAAGAGGAAACTATACATTTAAGGGTACTTTGCTGTATTCATATACACTGTTTTTTAAAGCAGTCATAAGAAAGATGCAGCACTGCCCTGTAAAAGGGTGCATTATGATAACTAGTACAATACAAATCTCAGATAAATGCTTTGACTGTACAAATGTTGCCAAACTTAAAAATTAAAACAATGGATTCTTAACCTGTAGATAATGCATATTGTCACACAGAAAAATAATATTAACTCTGCACAAATGGTATTTTACTTAAAAACCTGAACATTTGATACATTTTTTGCACTGAATATATTAGTCATTATGTAGTTTTAACTTGATCAATTAACAATACAGTATTTTTATTTTTTTCCTCCTAGGGCACAATATACAGGTATCTTAAAGGACATGAACAGCAGCAAAATTAGTCAGTACCATTTACTCTGTAAAATAAGACTTAAGTAGTATATAAACATTAGCACATCTGGGCGAGTCAGTAAAGTTTTTGGCTTTTTTTAAAACCGTTCAGTAATCCTACATGACTGGCAACTAATGCCACATTAAACCATTCATTCCCTCTCAAACCCGAAATCCTTAACTTTAATATCAGTCCTTCATATATTTTATTTTATTTTAGCTAAAAGCTAAGAGATAATCCAATACTGGAGTTTCACAGTCAGTCAGTTTAGACACTGTTGTAGTACAAACTGTTCAGCAGGATTGAGTAAGAGAGGTTTAGAGAACTAAATTTTTAGATAAAAGGTAAATTGGTTTGTTTTAACTTTTTTTTTTTTTTTAAGATATTGCAAAAAAGCAGCCCTCTCAAAGGAAAGAGAACTGCCTTTCTAGAAAAAGATGGATTTTGACCATCTGCAGAACAGTGATAAGGATGATAATGTGTCTCAGTATATGCAAAATCTAAGTACCAAACAATCCTTATTTCACAAAAACCTCATTTTTTTCCGTAATTTAATCTACTTGTATTGATTGGTCAAAAAAATCCAAACTACAGAGCATGTAACTGTCCCTATTTTCTGTATCTTTCAAGAAAAACAAAAAGTACATGTATGTATGTGAGCATCCGCTGATTCCTCTAGATGTAAGTTTGTCATGTGCAAAGTGTGATTCAGACTGTACAGCAGGCAAAACAAAGCATTGGTGTTACTTCTAGAGGAATGAGGAGGAAGGGATGACCTATCCGAGCACTGTCAACAGGATAGGGATGTGATCAAAGGAGACATGACTCTAAGGCAACGGCTTCAGTCACCTTGTATTAGATCGAGCAGGGTGCATCTGCAAGGAGGGCTGCAGTAGTGCCAATGCTCCCATTCATAAACAATGCGCACTTACTTGGGAGCAGGATGAAAAAAGTTAAAGCTAATGAAAATAAAAATAATTTTATAGGCATATCATTTTGTCTTTAAGATACAAATAAAATAGTTACATTTCTAAAATCTCTGTTTTTTTGGGCTAGTTTCTGTAATGACTATGTACAATGTTTTCCAACAGCAAACTTAAATGTCATACATTAAACAATGACAGTAACAAAAACACCCATGTCAATCTTAATTTACTGTATACGCATACTAAAACAGACACTCCAGGTCAGATGATTATTATTTATATACATACCCTGTACTGGGGATGTCTACTTCAGAAATTAAATAAAAAGGTGCAAAAAAAGCATTTGTGCAGTGAAATAAAGCTCCCCACTGGCCTGAGAATGCAAGAGGGAAATCAGGCACTCTGGACAATGTCCTGGGCAAACACTGCCAAAGAAAGTTACTGGTCTACACTGACCAACTTTTTACAGTCCATTTCTTTTAATATAGGGCAATGGTACTTCTCATAACTAGAGGCAGGCTTGAACCAAAATCTGAAATCCGGACACCTACAGCCTGAATTCAAGAGGGTGGAGGTTTTGGATTCAGATTGCCAAGCCTGACCCAGTGCCTATGGCTGGAACTGGAAAAAGACTTACTTTTCCAGATACGATTTGGCTGCAGCCCAAGATGGTGAAAAATTTGAGATAATCTGATGTTGCAAGATTACAGTAATCCCTTAACTAAACAAATCCAGACCCGGAATCTCTCTCTAGTAATAATTCAGATTTTTTTAATCCTTCCTCTGAAATTCTGCTTAGACTCATAAATGGGGCAAATTTATCCTCTGTCCCCCACATGGATTTCACTACTTCAGTGAGATGAAAGCATTCCTCACAGGAAACCTTAATACAGCATGGTCCGCAATGAATGTTTTGCTGATTCCTTGAAACCATTCATTTGCTCTGCTTTTGCCTTTACCAAAGAAATCCACTGAAACAAATAATGATAAAGATTCCTGTACACACTTAAAGCAGTTGTGATGAAAAACAACAGTCATTGTTTCAACACTTCTTTGTCACCAGCATTGTGATTCTGTTCTTTTATGTCCACAGCAGGAATTTCCTGCTCGCCTGATGCTGTTGCAGGACAGGTAGAAGTTAGGTCCATTAATTGCCCTTCAATCCGAGTCCACGAAGACATTGATTCATGTACTGTTATGGTGTGTTCCTCCATCTGACGCTGAAGGCTGTCCATTTCCTGCCTTTTGAAAATGATGGGAGAGAAAGCAGAAATATCAATTGGAAGTTAGTTACCGGAAAAAAAAAAAGGGCATGATTAATCATTGACTAATTCATTTCAATCATTTCTGAGGTTTGAGATCTACCCAAAATTACCTGAAGCATAATGGAAGCACAACGCACTTATATATGGGAACTGAGAGCCAGTCTATGCTGAAAACTTACATTGCGTCGCTAATGCCTCAGATATGCGGATTTTTCACATCTCTGAGAGACACGAGTTAAGTCAACCTAACCCCTGGTGTAGACAATGCTAGGTCAACAGAAGAATTTTCCCATCAACCTAGCTACTGCCTCTCAGGGAGGTGGATTAACTATGGTGACGTGAGAACACCCCTCTCATTGCTGTAGCGACACTGAAGCACTACAGCAGCGCAGTGCAGTGTTTTAAGTGTAGACATAGCCTAAGTCTCCAAGAAACTCAAGATTCTTAATCCCTGGGCTGAGAGCAACGTGGAGAGGACACACTTAGTCCAAAGGGAGAGGGCAACATTGCAGTGTGCTCTTTTCCATACATCCCCCTGGTTAGGCATGAAGCAGAACTGTAGCCTCAGTGGAGGCATTTAACCTTCCCAAGCAGCTGGGTGACAGCAACTTGGATGTACATTATACGAACACACTGATATGCTGGAGAGCAAATAAGGCTATGAAGTGGAAGAAGAAGGGGCAGAAAGCAATAGAGAATAAGGAGCAGATAAAAACCTTAGCACACTCAATCAACCTGCCACCCCAGAATCCATTTTGGATAGGGAGGGAGTGTAGCTCTCTTAGCAATACACCTCACTTGGGAGTTTTGTAGGGTGAGATATGAAAACTGCTACAAAAATGAAAAGGTTTAATGAACATTCTATAGCAGACAGGAACCCAGGCAACACATTGAAGAGAAAACTAACGCAAGGGTCACCTTGCAGATGCAGACTAGTGGCAGACTTCAAAAAATATTTTTAATATTAAATAACACGTGGTTTTAAAAAAAACGTGTCATACTTTAGTTGGCGGAGACAGCTGTTCAGGTTTTTTAAAGGCTCCTTGCTCACAGCTGTTGGTGGTTTCAATAGCTCTTCTAGCAGCGCAGCAGGGACTGGACAGTCAGGAATCTTCACTGGAGTCACAGGATTTGAAGAATTAGTCTCTCCCTTCAGTTCCTTCTTCTGTTTAAAGGAAAAACAAAATACCCAAACAGAAAAAGAATAGAACATGTTCCTCTACATCACTCCTGCCACATAGGAACAGTGTTAAATCCTGCTCCATAGCTACATACTTGCATAATGGTCAGAGTTCAGAGGATAATAGAAGGTTACTCAAAAAGTAGGCTCAGCTACATAACAGACTGAATCAGTCTAGTTTGTCAGTCATACTTGTGAGTAAACAAATATATTCTAGACAGGTAGGTGAGGTGGAGTCAAAGGTTCTTCAGTTCTATATACTAGATAAGAGGGACAGTCTCTAAGATCTCCTACTATTAAGGGACCGATGAATAGGCAACTGAGACAGTATGGCGTTAAATTAATTGCCCTGGTCCTCTGTGGTAAGCTAAACTATAATGGAGAAAAACAAAAAAAAAGTTACTCAAGAGTTCAGACAAAATACTGGCATAGGTCAAGGAAATCCTTTTGGACATTTTGGGCTAGGCTGATGGGACTGATTCTCAAACTGTAATCAGCGGATCACCAGTGATCTGCAAAACCCTTCCTGCTGTTCTCAAAGTAAATTATTTTGATAATCAAGTACTGGGAGATTGGAAGGGGAGTTGGTCCATGAAAGAGTCTCTTACTAAGTAGTCAGCAGAAGAAAAAAAAGAGAATCACTACTACAGTACCTTCCTTTATAAGTACTAAATATGAGAACTAGTGAAGAAGCCATTAACTGTTGAAAATATGAGTGAAAGAGACCAGAAAGGACTTGGACAGACTGCATAAGCATGTGCCCTTTTAAGGGATTATCTAAAGGAGAGAAGATTTGCCCACCGTTTATTTCTCTCTCTTCTTTTTTGATATGTTGCATTGAATCAACATGTGAATGCAACATGTTGCTTCAATACACAGAAAGAAAGACATTCTGCTGAAAGAGAAGTGAACTCCCTGTTTAGAAACCAGCAAATCTCCCAGAATTACTATTTAAAGAATAAGAAAACCACTGATCCCCATGTGTAATTCTAACATTATGATTGTATCAGGATTCTCATGAAGTTATGCTACAGAAAACTTTGTTCCCATGTCACGTTCCCAATTATTTTAAAATAAAGTATTTTTTCTACTTAAATACCTTCTTCATCTTGCCATGCTTCATGTCAGTCTTGAGCTGCTGGTTCTGCTGCAGCAGTGTCTTCATGCTGTTCTTCAATTCAGTCACTTTAGCCTGAAGCATGAACTTGTCCTTCTGAGTCATTGACAGATCTTCCCGCACCATCTCCAACTCAGTCTTGATATTCTAAAGAATGAAAAATTAACCATTAAAGAACCTTAAAAACAGTATGAGGGAAACAGTCTAAAATAGAAAATTCCAGCTTATTAGTATAGTGTTCATATTTTATCTGCTAAAAACCACTGAACTGCAAGCTGAATGACTCTAGATGTTTTATATATTCTACTAGTTTAGAAATTTCAATTACTTGCTAAATTCTGAAGTCAGATGCCAGTGTAGGATATGCCACTAATATAAGCCAGAAACATTTAATTCAATGTATTACCTTTTGAAAGAGTGCTATAGGACAACCTATTTAAACAGCATATTCTTGCTCCTCTTTGCACTGATATATACTGGCATCATTTAAACTTATTATCTACAAGTCTGACAGTACCTATACCTATCAAGTCATTTGTTTGATAATTCCCCAGTGCAAGGTTTCTTGAAGGGGCACCGTCACGTGAAGTTTAGATTTAGATTTTGTAAAAAGCAAGTTTTGACAAGACCCAACAGAAATGTTTCCATCGTTTCTTTAATTTCAATAGTAACTACCGCCCCTACACCACACTCCACTGCTATTAATTTGCCAACTGGGCACAGCAGCATTGTGTTCATGCAGAAGAACCAGAAAGTGAAGCCAATTAGAAACATGTGACTAGCCTATGCTGATTGTCCAAGCTCATTTCAGTACAAAAAGCAAACACAATAATGAAATGAAAATTGATAAGAATCAAAAAAATCTGTTTTAATCATCTACAGTTTTATATGTAACACTTGTACAGTACTTTGCTTTTTAAGTTTAGTATCCCCCTAAGTGTTATCCTACTAAGTATCTCCACCCCTATTGTAGATTTACTCTTCAATGAAAACACCTGTCTACCAGAGTCATACAGGCCAGATCAAGTACCTGTAATACTACTTGTATTCCTTCTAACTCCTTTTGACTGCGTTGCTCAGTCATATCCAACTGCTGCTTCAGTGTTTGGATTTCTCTCTCCTTCTGCTCCACCTCCCATTTGAGGTCTTCAACCTACAGGGGGGAAAAAGTGTACTTAAAATTCACTACAGGAGCAATCAATCAGAAATCTGATGAGTATTGTAACTGTTACTTATTTGTTGCAAAAATCTCCCACTTTTTAGATTGCTGATTAAAACAAAATCATACAAAAATTGCTGACTGAGGTGTCAATTAAACCACCTGTTTCATGCTCCTGAAGAAGACATATGTAGTATGGGAGTAAGGAATTAACTAGAAGCTTTTACCTCTTGGTTTTCAACGGGCTGTTTGCTAAGTTGTTCATCCAGCTGTTTCTGTAGAAGCTGGAGTTGAGACCGGGCTTCTGCCAACTCCTGCTGGAACTGTGATACTTCTAGAGAATGTTTTCCATCCTGAACCCTAGAATGGAAGTGGCAGAAAACCTCAAATTGCCATTATCTGTAATTTTATCTCTTTATAACATAACTAATAAGATGAAATATTTAGCAGTACATGATATACATCATCAGCCTGAGGCACAAAATACTCTATTTTTAATAAAATTAGCAGCAAAGTCTGGTGAACTATTTCTTTGACAGGCTTTGTCTATATGCTCAACCCTGGATTTTAGCCAAAAAAGACAGAATTTCAGTAAGACAAATATATTGTTATATAACTACATACTTCTTGACAAATGTCTTGATGGCTGATAATGTTACATACGAAGGGAAAGCTTTAGTAGGATATTTTAAAAGAAGCAGTTCCCATATTGATCCATTCTGGCGTTGATATCAGTGTTAACTGCAGAACTGAGGCTGTGAGATGACAAGTTAATTCTATGGTGGAGGGAGGAATAGGCCTGGTCTACCCACAGTTTTTGTACTGGTATATCTATTTCAGCTGGGGTGTGATTTCTTACCAAAATAGTTATATGGGTACAACTCTTAATGTGGTCACAGTTATACCTGTATAAAGGTGCTTATACTAGCATAGTATACTTCTCATATTGGAATAAACTATTCCATCCACAGTGGATGGAACTACACTGGAATTGTTAAAGTAGTACAATGTGTGTTTAGACAAAGCCTTAATGAAGTTATTTGACATTTAAAAAAAAAAAAAAGCATCATTCTGAAGAGCTCAAAATCCCATTAGCAGCTTCATGGAGGTCTTGTACTTCAAATTTTCACAGCCTGCATTCTAGGGGTTGTTCCACTGAAGACTGGAACATGATGGAATAACCAGTATGTTCAGCAGCAGGCAGCCAGTTCAAATTCCCACACAACAAAACAATTTACTATATACCAAGAAAGTGGATAGTCAGCTGAAACCTCATTTGCTTATCAAGGTCATCCTGCAATTACGGTCTCAGTGATGTGCAACAGAGTCAAGAGACTGAGTAGAGTGTTAACCTCATCTAGTGTATGAAGCAAGGTTTATCTGTATCAAAACTGTAAGAAGTGCAAGTGAGATGGTCTGAAGAAGATGTACCCCAGATACAGTAAAAGAATCATGAGACAGAAAATAGAAGTTTTTTTTGCAAGCAGTGCACACTTGTGGCAAGTGATAAGACTCAGATAGGACTAATTCCACACAGACCAGAGGGCCAAAGCCAAAAATTCAAATACATAAGTAGTTCTTAGATTTCTTAATAAATTGCAACCATTTTATTCACCTTGTTCTAAGAAACTTAGAGTTTAGTATATATTACTGTGTACTTACTGTAGTTTGTCTGCTTCAGCCTGAAGGGCTTGGACAAGCAGTTCTTTGGCTTGTAGCTCTTTCTTAATTTCACTCAGCTCAAGAACAGCAGCTCTATAATGACGACGGTTATGTGCTGCATCTACTTTGGCTGCCGCAACCTACAGATGCAAAATAGACAGCTTCTCTTCATCTGACCAGTATTACAGGATTATAAAAAGGTAGAGATGATACATGGGTGAGACACGCACACATAAAACAGAATTTGCTACTTATTCAATATTTTGTATTTAAATAACCTGTGAAGTAATAAAGCAGAATCCGAGCTCTTACCTGCTCTTTAAGGTTATTAACTTTTGACTTTTCTCTTTCTAAGGCAGTCTGTAAGGCTTGAATAAGTTGTTTCATTTGCTGATCCTCCTCCTCTTTACGCTTTAGGACTGCTTGAACCTATGGTATCACAAAACTGGAGGTTCAATGGCACACACAGGGTCTGTGCACAATGTCCAGAAGATTTGGGGTGGGGGTAGAGGGGAAAGAAAGCAGTAGTACCTATTCTGACCAGTGAAGTATTGTTCATTTGCATGCAGTTTTGTGTAAGACATGAAGTGTTAACTATTTTTTAAAAATGAAGGTTTAGGGTTATTAAAAGGCTGGCTTTGAATAAAATATTATCCCTGTTTTTAGGTATAATTTTAATCATTCATTCACACACCTTGGGTCAACTCTCCCCAGCTGCACCTTGAGCTGGGTACACTGTAGAAACATGCCTTATCTAGTGAGGGGGTCAAATGCCTCTCCTTGCACAACTTGCATAGCCTTGAGAGTTTAATGATGCTTTTAAATGGACTCCCTCAGATGGAAGAACTGTTGTCATGACAGAGTCTCAAGGGCACTGGGGAATGAGGAAAACATGGGAATTCTCAAAGTTCCAACAGAGATGGAGGAATGTCCCTCCGCCCCAACTTCCCCCTTAGAGGTGGTGGAGAATTACAAATGCTGAGTTATTTAACTTTCAGAATTCAATACAGTAGGGTGCAGACAGAACCTGCTTTTCAGAAACAAAAAATGTCACAAAACCTTCCAAAGGAAGGTAAGTAACATGAAATGTATTAGGCATGTGGATCTTTTCTGCACATTTTAAAGATTCCATGGCACCTATGAAAGAGTAAGAGTTTGCCTGAGAATCCTTGGCAAAACTTCCCCTCCCATTACTGTTATTCACTCTCACTGCACAGTGCTCTCTCACCCCTGAAATGGCTATATTTCAGTGATGGTAAATGTAGATTGGAGATGGGAAAGATGCTATATTGATCTTACTAATTTTAATATTTGTCATCAACAATGATATCAGATCTTTGTGGTACAAGATATATGTTAACAAGAGCTGTATTAAATTTGTCACTTTCACTTTCGCAAATTTTTGTTAATGTTTTCGTTGAGAAAGTTCTTAATTTAATCCAGCAGGATTTTTTTTAATGACATGTCTCCCACACTTATATTATTATTCTAATGTAAGACACATGAGACCTGGACCTGGAGAAAGCACACTATTTCTTTAAACACATATTTTGAATGAAAATCTACAGACATAATCCAGTCCCTGTACCTTCTGCAATCAGAAGAATATTAACCTTCTCTTCTAAAAATGTCACATCAAAAAGTCAAATGCTTTGAATACCTGGAGATTCAGCTGTACCAGGTCTGCCTCTCTCTTTGCTAGTGCTGTTTCGAGGATGTTGTTGTGCTCCCGCAAAGCAGTGTTAGACTGACCAAGACCAGTGAGCTTCCCTCGTTCATGTTCCAGTTCGAGGGCCAACTTCTTGTTTATTTCTTCTAAACGTTTTATCTTCCTCCTGAAACCTCTAGATTCCTGAAGCTGCAACCAAAAAAAAATAAAATCACAATATTATTGCCATAAGCAGTTGTGAGGTAGACTCATCAAACATGATGATTGCTTTGTGCATATGATGTTAGAAAAATTTTCCAACTTTCACAATAGATGCTTCTAAAATTTAGTTCAACCACATTCTTATTCTGATTTTCTCTGGGAGATTAAAATGCTGGCTAGAAGTAGACGGCATAAGTACTGTCCATAGGAGAAGAAAAGAAGGGATGAGCTACTGATGGTAGAGAGGTCAATCCTGCACATTTCTAGTGCCACCTTATTGTTTCAGCAGTGAATTCATGGGAGTCCTGGGTACTCAGCATCTCTTGACCAGGCTTAGTTGGTCTCTTTCATATAGGAGCTTCTTTTCTTTCACCCCTACTCTTTTTTCCTGTATTGTAAGTAGGGCAGCGGTGAGTGTGGCTGACCCTAAGGCTGCCCAAACAGCTGGCTCCGGGGCAAACTGCTGAAGTGGCCCCAGGGACAGGGACAGCCACAGCAGCCGCTGCTGGAATGGCTCTGCAGCCAGTCCCTGGGGCGGCCCAGCAGTTAGTTGCACCGACTGCCGCTGGAGCAGTCCTGGGGCCAACTGCACTGGCTGCTGCTCAGATGGTCCCCAGGCAGCTAGCCTCAGGACCACCTGAGCAGTGGCCGGTGTGGCTGGCCCCAGAGACTGCCTGAGCAGCAGTCTCTGGGGTGGCTGGAGCAGCGGCTGGTTGGTGGCCCCTGGCAGCTGGTACAGCTGCCCCTCCCTTGCCGCAGCTCCCCCAGCAATGGCTTCTGGGGTGCCCCCCCAGAAGCATCCCCACCCCCAAGATTTAGTTAGGTGTATTTATAATATAAGTCAAGGACAGGTCATGGGCTGTGAATTTTTGTTTATTGCCCATGACCTGTCCATGACTTTTACTAAAAATACCGGTGAATAAAATCGTAGTATTAATGATAAGGGCCCAATAAAACCACGAGGAGTTGGCAGCTTGCAGCAAAATTAGCAAGTGTGGTGGACACATTGTTCCTTTTGTAAGATTATAACATACTTTCATTTTATTTGAACAGTTCAATCCCAAATCCTCTTTTTCCCCCTGGGCTGTACACTGAACCTCCCTGTCTGCCAGGATAGCTCAGGCAATTACCTCATCCTCAAGTTCAATCACTTTTTCCCTGTACTCCTCAAGCTCCTGGCTGGTGAGTGAAATTACTTCTTGCAGCTCTTTCTCCAACATCATCTTACTGTGGCTAACAGCCTGCAGCTCTGTCTCCAACGCTTGAATCCTTTCCTAAAGGCAGAGACATCAGAAGTCTAGTTAGTAGAACGCTTGTTTTGCAGAAGCAACTGTTCTTTTTAACAAGTTTATTCCTCCAACAGGTAGAAGTTTAAAGTGCTTTAATGGACAATATTTTGGGTCGGGTGGGGGAAAAACTTACTACATTTAACAGATTCACATCATAGATGCCATATAAATCATATAAAGAGTCACATCTCTGCCTTGAGAAGCTTGCATTCTTTTACTGACAGAGACAGTATACACAATAAGAGAACAGACTTCATACAACATCAAAAAAGAGCTTTAGCATTTGAAAGCTATGGGGAAATAGTTGGATTTAAGGAGGGATTTAAAGGAGGACAGAGTGTTTGGTGCAAGCAAAGAAGAAACTATTAGTTAATAAGTAAAAAAGGCTTCATTATACTTCAGTACAAGAAGAAAATACTGAAAACCTGCACTTAAATAACAGGAACATTGACATGAATTCAGGGCTAAGGAGCGTCAGCTGTTTATTTTACTCATATATTTGGAGACTGCCAAAACATCTTCCTTATTTTTGATAAGAAAATTCTCTCACAGTTGGAGACACTGGCACATGGGCTATAGGTCTGGAAATTGGAAACTGGCAGCATCTTCACAATATTTAAATAATACTTTAAAGAAAACCACTTCTGCAGTAAATAATAAATCAAGGCACACTTTAAGTGAATTCCCCTATGACTGAAACGGAGCATATGGAATCTTTACTACAGACTTAAATGCATGTTAAAGGGCAAGCTTCAAGTTTATTTTAGTTTGAAAAGTATCATAGTTATTAACTTTTTAAGTCCTGAAAGGGGATTTCACAGCTGGCTACAGGAATGAAGCTTTGTTGTTGCTATAAATTAATATAGATAAACAGAAAAACTTGCAGTGTTTTCAGTGGAAGGTAAAACCCTGTAAAATACAATCCTGCCCAAAGATGATCATCTCATTACCAAATTTTTTCTCTGTATGATAAATGAACCTATAGGAAAGGCCATGTCTTTAAGTATTTAGTAGTAAGGCAAGATAATCCTATCTCTCTACTAACAAAGTTACAGGACATCGTCCTACATGGGAAGCCTGGTTATTTCCTCCATCAGCGATTTGTGCTCTTAATTTGCTCAGCTCCAATTCAGAAGATTCCTTTGCAGTGAGGGCTTCCTGCAGCCGGCGGCTAAGAATGCCAACTGCATTCTCATAGGCTTTGTGTTTTGCCTTCATTTCTTTCTGTGCACTGGTCAGATCTGACCCCAGACACTTCATTTTTTGTTTCTGTTCAGTGATGGCCCTAGAATAAGAAAGCACAAAGAGAACTGTATTAAACAATTAAACTTTTAGATTAACAAAACTCTATTGAGAGGTCATAGCAAACACCCCTAACATGATACTAATTCCCAAAGAAGCTATTTATTCCCAAAGTTACATAAAATCAAATAGACTGATATAAGAACTAAAGCTTTTGCTTAGAACATAAACCACGTTTTTCAAACATTAAGGGACAATACCAAGTTGTTTACTCCACAAAATTAGTACATTAATTGCAGAAAGCCATTTTCTGATTTGATAGTCCTTGGCGATGCCACTGTTCTTGTGCATCAGCAACAAGAGAGTGCAAGACTTGGGCAGCATTGCTGTAGACATGTGTAAATGAAATGGAAAACTACTCCTGAGTTTAACTTCTTCTTGTTTATCAAACTCACTTTTGTGCAAGGCTGCACTGTACTTTTACAGTGGTGGATTCTATAGTACTGCTCCCTTTCTCCTTCCCAATATTCATTTACATGTCTACTTCCATCCCATTCCCATCACATCTACAGCCTCAGTAACACTTAATATTTGTGGTTTTCAATTTAGTGCTTATGAAAGACAGTATTGTTAAAAAATAATATTTATTAATGTTGCCATCTGTGTGACAACTGTTTCAATATATACCAATTGCAACAAGCCACTTTTGGTGAGCAATAGTTTGCTATTTGTACAAGTTCAGTTGCCTCTGGCCTCATGCCATATACCACAAAGCTTGGAAATAAACAGAAATGGTCAGAGGAGAGGTCTGTGAACCTGAAACTCATGAGTTTCTGTCCTACCAACAGCTTCCATGTCCAGGCGACATTGGGGCACAGATGTTAAGTAGTTTATCCAGCTGTAAAATGGAAATACAGCTGCCATACAAGGGTAGGGAAAAAAACTAAACAGTAATTTTTGTACAGTACACTGAAGTAAAAAGGCACAATAGGAATAGTGAGTGCTACTGTTATTCTGGCTATGTAAAAATCTGACTTACTTTTTGGCTTCCTCTTGCATTTGTTCTACCTGTAGTTTTAATACCTCATTCACCTCAGCAAGAGATGTCATTTGCTCTTTATCAATCTGCAAAGACTTGAGGAGGAAAAAAGGGTGAGGGAGGAAGAATTTAAAAATGGAAAAAAATACAGTAAGCACAAAAGAAATCCTCATTCCGGTTTGCTATATACATGTGTGTGTATTATATATTATACACACAAACACACAGTGTATCAGAATGGTAAAAACAGGACTACTTTTGTATCTATTTGGCAACCAGTTTATGGTAAAGTTTAGTTTAATATATCAACAACAAAGTAATGTGGTAATTTTCAAAACTATTTCCTTTTCTATATACAAGGATTGGGGGTGAGAGGGGAAGTATGTTTCCTTCCATGTACCAAAAAGTCTCCTTCACCATCCCTTTTTAATTCTAGTCACTATCCTGACATCTACAGACTTGGCAGTAGTTCCCTCAGCATATGCTAATACAAGTCCTTAACATGAAGGATTGTTGTTGAGCAAAATAAGACACTTGCACTTCCTGACAACTCTGGGAGCTAGGAGTGTTGCCTCCACAGCACATCTCTATCACACCTGCAGCCTAATTCTCCACTCTGTTACTGGTATAAAATCAATGTAACTCCACTGACTTCAATAGGAATTAATATAGTACCAGTACATAGCAATACATCATCATTCAGTTTAACCATCAAAAGTAAGTAACATACAACTGCCTTCAATATATATTTGGTAACCTTAGTTTAAAAGATTACCCTTAACTACAAAACCTCAATAATTAATAGGATTAGCTGCAGCTCAAATGTGTGTTATCCTTGATATAACTGCACTAGATTTACTCCTTACCTGTAGCTGTATCTCCATGTCATCCCGTTCTTTTTGCACTGACTGGAGGTGGCTTTCTAACTCCACCATCTGCTGGTGAACCTGGGATACTTCCTTCTGAAGTCTTGAGCGTTCAACATCAATGGATTGCTTTTCACCTTGAAGTTTCAGTAGCTCTCGTTTTAATTCTTTCACTTCTGAATCCAGCCGCTTCTTTGTAGATTTCAGTTCACTAATCAGCTGGTCCTTTGAACTTGCATCTCTTCGATAAGCTTCCACCATTACCTAGTGCACATGTCAGAATCAGAGAGATATCCACCATCTAAAACAACTGTTGGACTAATAGGCAAGCAAATGGTAACAGTCAACAGTGCCACTATAGGGAACATCTGAAGTCCTGTTACATCTTTAGTTTAAAATTAGAATCATATTCCGTATAATTCCAAACAAGATTTGGAGTAAAATATTATTTCTTTTAAATTAAAATTCCCCAGGCCAACAGAATTTCATACAGTTGCATTAAATTTAAGGTACTTGAAGAGTTACCCAATTTTTTTATAAAAATGAATATTGCCAAAAAAGTTGTCACCTAGTACAAATGAACTAGAGAAATCTTAACATATTGTAGGCCAAATGAAGTCCATGTGACAAACTTCCCAGACTTTAATGGGAACACAATTTGGCCTACATGTCTGCTTTTATGTCAATTACAGTTTAAAAAAAACCAACAATATATAACCTACAGAAATATACCTCACAATGAATTGTGTTACAACATTCCTTCTATTTGCTATAATGGCCTGTCAGTTAAATAATACCATTATCATTAGGAAGTAAGATGCCATTAACCTATTAGTACATGCCTTCCCGGCAACACACAATCTTTGTTCATTTTAAATACAATTTTGAAATGGCTATGTATACCCACCTTTTGCTGTACGAACTGCTCCTTTACTTTCTGGGTCTGTCTCTTCAGGCTGGCACTTTCCTGTTGCAGATTTTCCACCTATGAGAGAAACATGCAGACATGTTGCCTTACTTGGATTACAAATTCTCTGGAGCAGGAACTGCCATTCTGTTATGTATATGCATAGTGCTTAGACAAACAAGGGCCCTGATCCTGACTGTGGCATCAGACACTACCGTAATGCAAATAATAAATTGTTTTATACCTAAATAGTTGAGACAGATTCAGAATGATAATCTTCCCAACACCACCATCAAGGATGCAGCATCTCCCACTTTCTGGGCATGCACGTTTTAGAATACATCAGATTCTATATCGTGTATCCAGATGACACCGATTCAAGTTTACATGCTCAAGTTAAAAATCAAAACAAATAGCAGGTGCTTCATAATTTATAGAGCTACAAAAATGTTTTTAAACTGCATATACCAGCAGAGGTACTTTAGCCTTCTGTGACCAATACTCTAGAATCCCCCACCCTACCTTCAGTGGGAACTCTTTGCTGGGTCCCATAAGAATGGCCATACTGGGTCAGACCAAAGGTCCATCTAGTCCATTATCCTGTCTTCCAACAGTGGCCAATGCCAGGTGCTTCAGAGGGATTGAACAGAACAGGTAATCATCAAGTGATACATCCCTGTTGTTCATTCCCAGCTTCTGGCAAACAGAGGCTATGGACATCATCCCTGCCCATCCTGGCTAATAGCCATTGATGGATCTATCCTCCATGAACTTATCTAGTTCTTTGTTGAACCTTGTTTGAACCCTGTCCCAGTACAAGCCTCCAGTAGAAATGTAGATGCTCTACCTTTCTCTCAAATTTGGGATGTTCTACACAAACTGTGGGTCCAAACTTGCTTATGACAATAGAGTTTTGTTTAGTTGAAGCTCCATTGTGGATTAGAGCACACGCAACAGAACATAAGTAGACAGCAAACCTGGTCTGGTAAACAGGTACAGGGAAAAAACAAGTCTGGGAACCACTGTCAGCATACAGTAATGGACAAAAATGAGATCAGGTATGTTGTAAGTTAGGAAGCAGCTATTAATTCTTCCAAAAGGAGTGCCCACAGAGAATCTAACCTTACTGTATGCATAGGGAAAATTTTTTTGGCTGAGATTGCCTCATTAACACAGTGCACTAAAAATACTATTTCCAAAAAGTGTACTTTATACAAAAAGAAAGAATATAAATCTATTAATTTTGAAAATTGATATCAGACATGAATCTTTCTCTTGACAAAGAACAAATCTAGTTTATTAAATCCTTAAGATGCAAGAATAACTCAGTTGCACAAACTTCATGAATCCAGAAGCACAGACCAGATATAAAATAATAATAAATGGGAAACATTCCACTGATATAAACAGAATAAATAAGCAATATTCACTATTGGGGAACAGTCATAAAACAGCTAGATTTATTTTCATTCTCTCGATCTTAAAGTTCACGTGCACATGATACTAACACCATTGGTTTGCAATGCTCCAGTCACATATTTGGCTCTACCACAAGCCTGTGTCAACAGTTACATCTGTTATTTACAACAGAATAATTTTAGAAATTCATTACCTGGCTTGACTTTATAGCTATTTCTTGTCTCAATTGTGCCAAGATTTCTGATGCTGCCTCAGTACTTTCACCTAAGAAGTTTGCTCCTTCATCAAGTTCTTCTTTGCTTGCTTTTGCTGCCTGCAGAGCTACCTCTAGGACAATCTTCTCATTCTGCAAATATTGGATCGTGTCATCCTTGGAAATAACATCACCTTGAAATTCCTCTAACCTGGCCACCAGCTCATCATATTGAGTCTGTAGGTCATTTAGGGACTGCTCTTTGGTGTGCAATGATTCTTGGGTTAAGGTGAGCTGCTTCATGAGCACTAGATGCTCTTGCTGTAAAGATTCAAGCTGCAGATCTCGCTGATGCAGAGTCAATTTAACCTGAAGAAAAAAACAGTTTTTAAAAGATTTAATCCATCTCAGATGAATTTTAAAACTACAAAATACACTTTTATATAAGAAGGTACTCTGAAAAAAATAGCCTAGTATCTTTGAGGCACTAATAGAAAATAACTGTAAAGAAAGTTGAAAGCAATCTTATGTTTCATTGATTCTCCCTGTTCACAGTGTTGATTATATTGGGGTCATTCTGTGCAACAGCTAGAACACTAGAGAGCAGACATTCGTCAGGCTGACAATCCTAGAAGGCTACATGTTTTACTTCATGACTTTTCCAATTTCTATTTTAAATTAAGTGTCCAGTGTGCATATAAACATGTTAGCTTCTGCTTAAGATACCATTACCCTTAGATATCCTTTTTGGTCATAACATTGAGCTCTATCATGCACCAGATCCTCATTCCATTCCCCTGCACAACAACATCTTCCAGCAACATAAAATTAAATCCTTTACAAAACGCTAGTGTAAAGTGATGCTGCACTCAGGAAAATGACTATCTAAAAGGACAACTTTTAACAACAGAGATGCATTCCTTGTGTATATGCAGAATTATTATCTGCAGAATTCACTAGCACATCTAACTTTTACTATTATTTAGTTCTTTTGGCACTGCAGAACTACAATCAGAAAGAGAGGAAGCTCAATTGTATTCTAGTTCACATATCAAAAGAATTGCTAACTTTGCTCCGATTACCAAATCTTTATTATTGTTAAGGATGCACAAGCCAGAAAGATAAATGGTTTAACTTTCTGATACCAGGTAGATTTGGAAGGACTGGTGGGTAGAAGTGGACTCTTTTTACAAGTAACTGAGCAAGTCTCAGCTGGAATTCAATGAGACACACAGCATGCTTATCTTTCCATGCCATTTTTAGAGTAATATTTCAGTCACTTTAAACATCATTAACTGAAAATCCATGTATTAGAAGCCCTTGGGAAACTATCCAGTAATCAAGTCTACCTGTTCCAGTTCTTGTTCCAGTGTTGCTGCAGAATCAGCCATTTTCTGCAGTTGTTCTCTCTCATCCTCAAACTCCTCCAGCCTTCTCTGCAGGTCATCTTCCACCATGGTTTTAGCCTCCTGGATCTGTACAAATGCAGCTTCTTGATCTAACATGTCGGCCTGCGCAGAAAAAGCAGGAAGTATTTACAAAGGAATTAGGAAAATGGTAAAATATCAGATGAAATGGATTTAAAAAAAAAATCAGAAAAAATATTGGAGAACAAAATAGGAAAACATTATTCGGTTCTGTGTGTTACACTCCCGGAGCCCTCAGTGAAGTTATCCACTCAGTATTTGAAGATTACTGGGCTTCTAGGACACACTCCTTGGAATGACTATGGTGCATCTTGCACATTCATAAGAGACTGAATTCCGCTAAGTGCTTTTCATTTTAAAAAAATTGATAAACTACCACAGAAAGACCAAACATTTCTGCAGTCCCAGCATAAAATTTTCAAAAGAACTTCAGTACTTGAGTCCTAATCTTATTAAGATTCAATGGGTCTTAGGTTCCTAAGTCACTTCAAAACACAAGATTTCAGAGTGTAAGTTACCTAGGTACTTTTGAAAAATGCATTAATCTTTCTGCTAGAGGACAGGAAGGATAAGCCTGGGGTATGAGAGATTTTCACGGAGGGCCTTTTAAGGATATTACCAATTTCGTTTAAGTTCCCCACTCCTATTTAAAAACAACAACAAGTATTACTCTACAATAGCAAATGTGAATCTTTGCCACCAGCCTTTGTTTTTGGATGACATTCCTGAACTATTAACCAACACTAAAATGAGTAAGATGTTTTAGATCATCCACAATATCAACTGGGTTTCCCAATATTTAGTAATATCAGAGTGCAAGAATGAAGATCCAAGTCTCAGTAGAATTTATCAGCTGCATATAATTCAGAGCGACATCCCCCGCATGTATACTGTTTACAACAGGGTGGCCGAAGTGTGGTTCATTAAGTTTTCCAATGTGTCTCATAGCTGGGCTAATCTCAGATGTAAAAGTATGGCCTCTGAGACTCCAGGTCCCAGTCCCATTTTACTTTAATCAGAGGGGGTTACATTTAGGCCTATCAACAAGGTCTCTTTATGTAGGTAAGTTTGTGACCTACAGAGGTTGACAGTTTCCTTTTTAACTAGCAAGATTCTTCATGTAGTTTTAAAATTTGGAGGAGTAACACTTGCCTTCAGGGGATGTAAATTTGAAAAGGCTCTTTGATCATGTAAGATATACAGCAATTTGAACGTACTCATAGTGAAGTCATTTTTACCAGTGTAAATACCCTCTTCCTGAATCTGAAAATATGGTGATCACTAAACTGGAACACAAAATTTGAACAACAGAACACAATTCAGACAGGCCACCGACAACCTCACCTCAATATTTTGCAGTTGTGCTGCAATACGTTCCTTTTCTTTGATGGATCTGTGCTGGGTCTCTGTTAGTTGATGAGACAATGACACATTCTCTAGTTTGAGGTGCTCCAACATACCTGCTTGGGTCATTTGCCCAGCCTGCAGGAAGAAAAAGTCCATACAAATACTCAAAACATGCGTTGACAATGAAAAAGTTCCAAAGAAGAGGACTCAGTCTACCTGGGCCTTAGCTGTCACCTAAAGGCTTTGCAGATCTACATCCATGAGAAAGCTTAATAAGCTTTTCAGAAAGTGCATTGATTAAGTTTATGCCTCAGTATTAGACAAGAAGTAATACCTAACAATGACAGGTAAAAGGGACAGACCTAATCATGCACCTTACATCAGTCGTTCTCAAACTTTTGTATTGGTGACCCCCTTTTCACATTGCAAGCCTCTGAGTGTGACCCCCCGCATCATAAATTAAAAACACTCTTAAATATATTTAACACCATTATAAATGCTGGAGGCAAAATGGGGCTTCAGGTGGATGCTGACAGCTCACAACTCCCCATGTAATAACCCTGCAACCCCATGAAGGGTCCCGACCCCCCGTTTGAGAATCCCTGTCTTACATAAATACAGAAACAAGACTGGCCCTCCTTAAAAGTCTGAAAATAATTTATCCACTGGCTAAAGCTAATGTAAGAAAGAAAGCAGTGAGGGTGTGGAAAGTTCACACATTTACCTGTATATTGGCCATCTCACTCTGTAGTCTAACACGTGCCTCCTGTGCCACTGCCAATTGCTGCTGGTACCACTGCCGCACATTTTGCAGCAATGCGATCTCTGCTTGAGATTCTTTTAGCTTATTGGTCAGTGTGGTCCGTTCTAACTGCACTTGCTGAAGCTGGTTCTGTAAGGAAGCCATTTGCTGTCGCAGACTGTGTACTAAAAAAAGGAAAAAAATTAAACTATGATATTTCAATGTCCAATTTTTGATGGTTTTAAGTGTAGCAATGAACCTTAAACATTTTCTTAATGGAAGTGTGCCTATATAACAAAGAACATCCATTCCCACAATTCCAGAACCCACAGAATTAGGGTCATTAGCAGAAAACGGCTTTAGAGGTCACTTCTTCGCATGTTCGAAGTTCCTTAGAAGCATAAAGAGCCAAAATAAGTAAGATTTGGGAGCATGCACGTCTGGGAGATGGAAAGGATACTAGATGCTTTTATCTTTTCGAAAAAAAATTAATGAATTGTCAAACAGTTTTTAGACTGCAGACTCTGACTGTGCCTTCCTTTGCATCTGGTCAGTGCCTAGCACATTAGGGGAACTCCCATAACACAAAACAAGAAATAGTAATAATGAAATAAATAATCATGCAAATCTCTAAGAATCTGATATCAATGAGATACAAGTTAATAATTTCTCCCTATTCCTTCCTTTTTCATGCTGAATGTACCAAACTGGAAACCAGTTTCTTCCTTGTCTTAAGATGGAAATACTATCCAGTAAGACCCTGTAGGCAGCGTCACGATACGCATCACGTTAATCACTTTCTTGTTTGCAAGGTAGTTGCATCGGTAATTGATAGTGCACACAAGAAGTAAGATTCAATGAAATTGTTTGTGGAACAGAAAAAAAAGATGATGAGTTTTCAAGATTCAAGTTTACATTAGCTCACCTGCGTTATCCTTGCCGAGAACATTTTTTTGCATATCTTCAACTTTTCCCATGAGTCTTTGGTACTGTACCTCTGCCAGTTGCAGGTCATTATTTGAGGAAGCCAAGCTAGCATTCTTGGCTTCCAAGGTGTTCTGCAGGTCAGCCATAGCTCGTTCCAAATCCCAACAAGATTGCTTTAAGGTAGCCACTTCTGAGCTCAAAGAATCCTGCTTCTGTTGGCTGCTCTGGCTGTGCTCCATCTGAGCTTGAAGCCTCATGTTCAAAGCTGCAATCTGGGCCTGCAGCTCGGTCTTCTCTTTAAGTGCCTGACCAAGTCCAAACAATAAAAAATAATTTTAGGAGAAGCTAATAAATAAGTATAGTGCATTAGCAAGAGAGGTAGAGGTATCAACATGCTGTCTAAAAGCATCAGCTGCTCCAAAAATACATTTTGCTCCGCTAGATAACATTTCCATGTAAAATTAGAAAAAAAATTCACTGTATTTAATAAATGTCCCAAATATGCAGGAAAAATGTAGACAAAAGTGCATACAAACTAGACAGCATCCTTAAAGAAAAGACTGACACAGGTATTTGGTACTTAAGATAGCTTGCTAGACACTGAAAGGTCTCAGACTTGCTTTAAATATCCATCTTATGATTGCAAGTGATCATTCCTCTGCTCCTGATGTCCCCTACTGTTTGACACTCACTTGTCCTTAACTTCTCTCTCATTCCATTTCTCTTTAAAAAAAAAAAAACAAAAACAGAAGTCTGAAACTGCCACCCACTTTAAGGACAAAATATTTAATATATGTTGAGCCCACCACCGGCTCAACATTTACTACTACTTCTTTACACTTCTTTTTCTCTATTCTCTCTTTTGTGAACCACTTCAGTCTGGTTTATTGGCTTTTTTTTACCTTCGGATTCAAAAAGCTTTATTTTAAATAAACAGCCTTTTTTATCTAGCTTATGCAACATTTATGAAAACCACCTCTCTGCAAACACAATGTGGGAGTTATTTTAAAATTTTAATTAATGTATGACTGTAGTTTATTAAATACAGAAATTCAGATTAATTTTCTACCTGATTAGCTTCTAATGACAGTGCTTCGAGCTGTCCTTCAAGTCTCATCTTTTCTTTTAGGACCTGCAACATTTCATCATGAGTTCCTGTGATAGAGCTTTCCATAGACACACTGGAGACAGAAACCACACGCATTTAAAGAGTTAGGATTTTTTATAAATCACCCGTTTATAGAGAGGTGAATCTGAAATTACAAGATGTTCCAACTCCACTAAATTACTCAGTTTAAATTAGCTAGAGTTTTGGGCAGTCTTTAGCTTTGTGAAAGACTCACCACAAAGAACTAAACAAATTTCGCTTGCCATCTGACAGAGAAATAGCTGCTATGCACAAAACACTGAATTGGGAGCTATCTGAATTCCTCAAAAACGGGAATATAATGGAACTGATGTTTGTTTTCCAGGAAAGAAAGTAATGGGCTGACTTTACTATCCTCAGAAACTAAATATTCTTTACCAAAAGATTTACAGACATCTCAAGGAAAAATTTCTTGTGATCAAGCATCTTCCACATGCACCAACCACACAGAACTACTTTAAACAGGAAAATAAATGGATAGTTGTCCCAGATAAAGCAACATAAGAGAGCTATTCAGCATGGAGTATATCCTATTCCCATTCCCCAGTATAGTTTACTCAGCATATCCATCAAGTTCGGAGAAAATGGGCAAGAACTTCTGCTCTCTCTCCTGTCAGGATTAGGCATAGATTGTGATATCTAATGACAACTGATTTTGCTCTAAGCACTTTGAGAGGTTTGTATTTCTTCCAAAGACAAGACAAATAACTGTATTTTCTAAATGTGCACAAATTGTTTTGGTAACTGTGTCTTTAGACAACAACAGTATTGTGAGTTTGACTAGTTTTCCACTTGCTAGTCTAATCTTGATCTCCTGTAAGGGATAGATAGTAAGCCATAATTAGGGTGTCATAGACACAAACTTCTGAGGATCTAACAGTTAATCCCCTTCTAAAGAGGATATGAGTACCTAGGGCAAGTATCCTGGCATCTTGCAAGTACAGAGGACTGAAAACAAACACACACATATTTCTCTGCACAGATCACTAGTCTATAAACAGACCAAAGAAAACACACTACTGTTTCTTAAGACAGTATCATATATCATTTCATTTTTTTTTTAAATCAGTGCAGTCCAATGAAATTCTGTGGCACATAATACATAACTAATCTGAGATCAAAGAGAGCTTTAGATGGAAAGAGGGGGGCTGCTAACAGGGCATTCTCTATGAAGGCCCTATTGTTTTAGAATTTGGCCCACCAACCCCCACTTCCTGGCCAAAATAAGCCCAAATCTAACTAACTATCTTCAGGGCATAGAGCACCTGAAAAGAGTAGAGGAAGGAATTGTTAGAGAGGAGGGCAATTTGAGTTTAAGTTGCCTAAAGGCTATGTCTACACTAGAGAACTTACAGTAGCAGAGCTGTACTGCTGCAAGGTCTCTCCGCTCTATACTGATGACAGAGCTGTTCACACCAGCATTTCCGTAGGTGTAACCTATGTCAGTCAGGGGTGTATTTTTTTCACACCCCTGACTGACAAAAGTTTTTCTCACAAATGTGCTAGTGTAGATATAGCGTTAGTCTCTGATGGTAGGTAAACTTATATAGTATTACTGCATTTTTAAGTTATGCATGGCTATACCAAAAGGGTGCCTTTCTATAAGTTTAAAATAAAGTAAGGAACTTCTAAAAACCTGACTATGAAATCATGACAGGAAATTGCAAATATCTGAAATATTACACTTTAGGTAAATTTGTTCTCTAGGCCATTAAAAATGCATACCTTAAAAATTCTGCTCATTAACTGTTCAGCATGTAATGTCTGAATTAACCCTCTCCTCGCCATGCACCTACACTTGTTTTTGTAACTGTATCTGAATGATCATTATTGTGAAAAACCAAAATTTCCCAGTCTGGTTATATTTGGTTCTAATTGGCACTCCCACAACTTGTAACACTATTAGTCTCAGCCAAGTGGTCCTCAGTGGCCCCGCAAAATTCTTTCCTTTCTATGAAAACAAAGAAATCCCTTCAATTAGATACTGAAAACCAAACAGCCAGTGATTAGTGCACAGGATAGGCAAACACATCAGCACAAACTGAAAATGGATTTTGGAAAGCCATTTTTGATGTATAGGGCTGAGTGGACACTACAAGCAGTGGACACCACAATCAAATTCTACTATATTTAAAGAATCGTGATGACAAAGCATACACGTCTACAGTGCCCTTGTTTTAATCACTTGATCATGGACAGTTACTATAAACTAAAAATACCTATAATAAAAATGTATTCAGTGCAGTGATTTCTATTAGGACTCACTAGTTATCACACATTATATCATACTGAACAGAAGTTTAGTTATACCAAAAATGTTGTAGCTGGTAATTAAAGCATCAGGTTGGATATGCCAAAGAAGTGCAATGTGTGTATTGTGCAATGTAATGTCTTACCTGCTAGAAATACTGTCTCTCCGACTCCGCACTTCCCCATTAACTTCCTGGTCCTGGGCACGATGCTCTGCTGCTGCAGCCTGCAATACTTCCCTGATGGAAGGAAATTGCCCCACTCCATCTGGAGGGATCTCCTGGCCATTTACTGTATATGAAATGCCCTGTTTGCCTTCTGTATTCAGTAAAATGCTATACGTCCCCCTTCCTGACACACTGCTGTAGGAAGAGCTATCACTCTCATTTCCATCCAGCCTTGTTCCTAAATCGCTTCCATCAATCTCTGAAACACTGTCTCCTGCTATGGAGGAATTCTCCAGTCGGTCATCTGTTTCAGAGCGGAGACTCATTTCAGATACAACAGAAGTCAGACCACTTCTATTCTCCTTTAGAGACCCACCAGATGTATCAGAAGTCTCAAAATTCCTAGTAGCATTTCCAGGATCTGAATTTTCAGTTCTGTAATCAGCCAAGGAACGGATATTACTTGACTTGGAAGATCTGGAGCTTCTTTTCTCTTTTGAAGGAGCTGGAAGTCCCAGGCTGCCCAGTTTTGGCCCCCTTGGGACACTGGTCCGCAAGAAAGAGTACTCTTTTGTCATAGCTACAGTGCTGGCCCTTGGCAAGATTTCTGGATTTAACATCAGCTCAGGATCTAGTGTACTAGAGGGCCGGGTTTTGGATGTAGAGTAGCTGGACTAAAAGAAATCAGAAGCAAACAATAAATTCTAGTACACTACACTTGAATTTGCATCAATTTTTTCTTATCATTGTATTTAGAAAGGTGTAAACGGTTCATTTTTCTTTTATAACAGCACTTGGACTTACGTAGAACTTCACGAACAAGCTACTCTTAATAGCTAGTTAACCCAGTCCTGGCTGAGATTTGGATATGGAGGAGAGCTAACTGACTGAGTCTCAATCCAGACGTGATGAAGGTAATTTAGGTAAACTGTGAAAACTAATCAGAAGATATTGCAAAAGAGTACTTTAACAACTTAATAAAGGCTTCAGCCTCTGAATAATAATTTTTAAACTTTCCAAACGTTTTTCAATTTTTTTTTGTATGATGAGACGACAAAGAAAAGAATATGGATTTTTCAGAACATCTATGATTTAGACGTGTGCATTTTAAAACAAAATTATGGAAAGTCAATTAATGGGGACTAATTGTATTTAGTATTTACTAAAAAAGTAAAACTGCAAAGATTTAAACTTTAAAAAACTATCCCTTTACAATAATATATATACACACACAATAATATATCAGATTTGTACATTCTAATTACAGCATGCAATTCTATGTTGACACTAAAATCAAATGCAATTATATTGATTAAATAAATATACAACTAAATGCTCATAAATACTAGACTAAATTTCACATTATGAGAAATGCACAAGAGCAAAGAGACTCAGTTTAGAAATAACCTAAAGTAGTATGAGCACACGGTCAACTTAGTATTACCCAAATATGAACTGTAGAATCCTTTACTCAAGACTTATCTCCAAAGGGTTTAATCTTCCCTGCATACTCCTCTCCATTCATCTTCTTTCTTCTCCACTTCTCTATCTCTTGGATTACCCGCTTCTCCCACCTGTTGTTCCTACCATTCCCCTCACACTAACCCCTACACTCATTTTTGTAAATCAAGGAAATAAAACATGCCAATCATTCTCTTGATCTTGCTGCCCCCAGTCCTGCAAGCACAACTATTAGCAACTTTATGCATGTTAGGAGTCTCATTTGAGTTAAATGGGACTATATACATGGTAAATTCTGTTCGGGTTTAGACTGCACTCATCATCATAGATTCATGGCCTTTGCTTGGATATTGTGCACCTTTCCCCCAGACTTCATCTATTTTCGTATTTGAGATTGTAAGCTCTTTGGGTAGGAGTCACATCTGTCACTGGGAAGTAAAATTTACTAACAGTATCTAGCAGAATGGAGCCCTAGTCCTCAGTGGGGGCTATGGGCTCTACTGCACTATAAACAAATAACAAAGTAAGTCTATATAGTGGCATAATGAAAAGTGAACAGTTATTGCAGATGGTGCCTAAATGGAAACCTTGCGTAGTACACTTTTGAAGACAGCAGTGGCAGTTTACTCAGCTCTATGCTTTTCTTAACAAGGCACTGTAAAATCTGTCTTTTTAACATTTCTACTACTCCAAACATATATGATTGTTCTTCACACTAGACTTTCCAAATCATCATAAAAACACCTAGAAGTAACAATTTCTTTGTGAAATTCCTAGTGAGTGAGGGAAGTCACTCAAAGTTGAGGATTATGGTAAATAGGATATCATATTATATGCAACAAATAATCATTCAAACCTCAGAAAGAAAATATAGGACCAAATTCTTCCTTCAGTTACACTAGTGGTACCCTGCAGCCTTCACGTATTACCATGATGCAACTGAAAACAAAATTTGGCACATACAGAAGAGAAGTAGAAAAATAAATTTTCCTGGCTAGAAGTTATTGAATTTTTACAGCCAGGAAACAGACAGTTTAGGGCAGGTATGGGTTCATTTTCCTAGCTTCCCATCTACACAGAGATCACCTAGAAACAGAGGATCTGCTGCAAGGTGCTTACTCTTTCTTGGTGCCTTTTTACCCTGTACTGTTTGAGCTGCTCTTCCAGACGCCTTCTTGCCTGAAGTCTGATTTGTTCCTCTTTCTCCAATGGGAGTGAAGACTCTGCTGAACCTATGTACAAAAGTTACCTCTAAAGTCACACAGAAAACTTCAAAAGGCAAACGCAACACAGAAAGGGTAGAAAATATTCATAGATCAACCCCTTCTCCCATCAGCAATGTATACACAACATTCATGCTTAAGCAGAGCATGCATCATTCTCAAGGACAGCCCTTTAGCATGCAGCTCAGGAATACTCCCCTGAAGCATCCTTGTGTAAGCACTGAGATTACAGTGCTTAATTCAATCATTTTATATTTACAAATATCACAACTCTTTCAAATGATCTGAGACAAAACCTTCCACAGTAAGAGAAAGAATACTTTTACCATCTAAATCCCACCTGCTTTAGAACCCAAATTATGACAGAATGACAGAAATAGGCAAAATCTATTCAGTTTCTAGTTCTATCACTCAGAGGCTAGCATAAGATTGTCCCCTACAGTACATTTTCTTGCATTTTGTCCAGTGTAGTATTAAATACGTGATGCAGCTTCCCTTACTTCCCTTGAAAGACTAGTCTAGTCTAAGGGCTTGTCTACACTTACCGGGGGAATCAACCAGCGGCGGTCGATGCATCGGCAGTATCAACCATCGGCGGTCGATGGATCGGCGGTTGATTTAGCAGCTCTAGTGAAGACCCGCTAAATCGACTGCAGATCACTCTCCCGTCGACTCCTGTACTCCACTGGATCAAGAGTAGGGGGAGTTGACGGGAGAGCATCTCCTGTCAACATCACGTAGTGTGGACCCTGTAGTAAGTAGATCTAAGGTATGTTGATTTGAGTTACACTATTCACATAACTCAAATTGCATAGCTTAGATCGAATTTCCCCTGTAGTGTAGACAAGTCCTAAGACATCCCACTGTAAGAAGCTTTTGCTATTATTTACCTAAATTTGTAATTTTCTCAGTGTCATCCCATTACTCCCAAAGTGGAACAGACTAGGGCAATTTAGCTTCCTATCCACTATAATCTTCAGGTCGGTAGAACAACCAAACTTGTTAAATGTTAAGGCACATGCTTTCCTGGAAGCAGAGAGTGGTTTATTGCAAAAATGAATTTTAGTCCAAGCTTAAGTGATTCTGCAGACACGCTCAGAGGAAAAAAGCTTTAGGAAGCAAGAGAAGCAGGGGCTCTACAGTAAACAGATGCTTACACAATTCAGTTTCTTGCAAGGGAAGACTTAGTTTGAGTGACTGCAAAGCTTCTTTTCTAAGAACTATTCCCTCAGCACTAGTTCCCTGAGACCTCCTTAGGTTGTCATGGAAACCAGCCACACCTGGAGACTCCTGACCATGTGGACTGCTGGTTGGTTCAAAAGACAAAGGGAGGTCAGGATAGAGTGCCTCTGGTCCATTCTGGTAAGTGTCCCGTTTGCTGTTTCTCTCCAGACTCTCTTCTTCATTTGGCACTTTGTTGGCATTAATACTAGTTGCTAAAAAGAAAGTTACATTGCATTAATTAATTCACACTGGCAACTATAAGTCATCCCATTCAACCCTACACACACTTCCAAAACCTAATCTAACAAATTAATAGGATTGTTTTTTGGACGGTAAGAATATTCACAAATTGCTGATTTTTATTTAAAGGAGAAATTAGATGGCGGAATTTTATTTCTCCATTCAGAACAAGCAGATACACTTTGCACTCCTATTATGCCCTATATCAGAGGATCTCAAAGGGCATCAAAAGCAATAACTAAGCCCCTTCTCAACAACCTTATTAGGCAAGTATCATCCCAGTTCTCAGATGCATCATATGTATACAGCACAATAGAGAACATGAACCAAAATAATGAAGCAAGAAAATACAAAAAGAAGTCCCGCAATTTATTTTTCTTAGATTTCATATATAACACAGAAAGAGGTAACCTAAATCTGGATCTCATCCCTGTTTGGTGGTGTCTATATGCATTTTTCATGAGGAAAAAATACATCCTCAATGCAAGCATAACACATATATAAAATATAGAAATTTATATTTTAAAGACCTCCACCTTGCTTCTCTGCTTGATGGAGCAAAGATGTACGTTTAAGACACGGTTGTGGCAGAACTTAATGATTAATTTTAAGATACATGTTTCTAGATCGCACAAGAGAAAAAAATCTATCCAAAAGGAAGCTGAAATAGCCACCTTGCTGGTACAGTTTATTCAAAAAAGTTTATGTGAACAAACAGAGCTGAAAAAAAGTTGTGCTAAAATGGAATTGTTTCTGTTGCTTACTTCTGACATACACTCATCCTTTCAGAAAGTAGGGCTGTTATTGATAACATACAGAAACTAGATATAGGCAAACAGATCATAATGATTAAAGAAAGTGGTTCCTTTTCCATTTGGACATGAAAGTTACTGCTTAGCTATGAAATACTTTTGGCATAAAATAGGATCATTTCAGGCACCACATAAGGAAGAAGGGAAGTTACACAAAAATCAGGAATATAATAATTCTCAGCTGTGGTAACCTTTAAAACACCTCTCTGAAGTTAAATAAGATACATTGGGGAGTAGGGGGAATTCAGGTAGGGTCGTCCTTTTGTTTTGTTACATAAAAACTGGTCTTCTCATTTAGTGTGGTCAAATTATGCTTTAGAAGAGTTTAAAAATAGAAAGGACAGTAAACGAATGTACTGATTAAAGATACAAAGATTAACTGAATCTCTATATTAACTAAAAAAAAAAAATGAAGCACACACTATAATCCACTTGGAGTAAAATAGGATATAGTGAAACTCAATTTAGAGAGAATTGCCCATTTGTTTGATTTACTGCAGTGTGATAGGTGTATTTCCAATTATAAAGAACCACTGCTTACAAAGAAAATGTCTTGTTGTAAAGGGCTTCACTGCATTTTGTGTTAACTAAGGTCATGGGCCTATGCAGTTTGTGGTAAGCTGGAAACAAATTCCATGACAACATCCCTGGAATCTCTATGGCAGAGGTGGGCCACATCCAGCCCTTTAATCCTGCCCTGGAGCTCCCGCCGAGGAGCGGGGTCCAGGGCTTGCCCAGCTCCGCATGTGCCGTGGCTCCGCGCGGCTCATGGAAGTAGCAGCATGTTCCCCCTCAGTCTCGCACGTCTAAGGGCAGCCTGGGGGCTCCACACGCTGCCCCCACCCCAAGCACCGCCCCCACAGCTCCCATTGGCCGGGGAACTACAGCCATTGGGAGCTGCAGGGACGACATCTGAGGACAAGGCAGTGTGCTGAGACGCCTGGCCGTGCAGGAGCCAGAGAGGGTACATGCCATTGCTTTTGGGAGCTGTTTGAGGTAATCGTTACCTGAAGTCTGCACCCCTGATCCTCCTCCTGCACTCTGAGCCCCTCGGTCCCAGCCCAGAGCACCCTTCTGCACCCTCAACTCCTCACCCCAGCACCACCCCAGAGCCCTCACCCCTGCCTCCCTGCACCCCAACCCCCTCCCCCACTCCAGAGCCCCCTCCCACACTCTGAACCTCCAATTTTGTGAGCATTCATGGCCCACCATACAATTTCCATACTTAGATGTGGCCCTCGGGCCAAAAAGATTTCCCACTCCATTCTAGGGCCTAAGCTGTCCTAGAAAAGGTTTGCCAGTACAGCTAAACCAACAACCCCGCCAGTGTAGATACATACCTACAAAAGAGTGCTTTTGCCAAAATAGCTGATAGCAGTTCCTCAAACAAAACAAACTATACTCGCAAAAGTACTTTCTGCTGGTATTATCTACATTCTTTTTTTTTCAGTATAGAAACATTGTTAAAATATATTTAAAAAAAAAAAAAAGCCCACCCCACACCTGAACAAAAACATCTAATGCTGACCTGCCAGTATTCTGTGCAACATTCTTGCATTAGAACACAAGAACAGCCATACTGGTTCAGACCAAACGTCCATCTAGCCCAGTGTCCTGTCTTCTGATAGTGATCAATGCCAGGTGCCCCAGAGGGAATGAACAGAATAGGTAATCATCAAGTGATCCATCCATTGTCACCCATTTCCAGCTTCTGGCAAACAGCGGCTAGGGATACCATCCCTGCCTATCAATGGCTAATAGCCATTAATGGACCTATCCTCCAGGAATGAATTTAGTTCTTTTTTGTAACCTGTTATAGTCTTGGCCTTCATATCATCATACTGGAAATTCTTCAGACATTTTCATTTAAACATAAACAACGGAGGTTTGCATTGAATTAAATATTAAAATGAACACCATAATCCTTACAGCAGCCCGTGTTGTTGGTTTTTATATTAAAAAAATTATACTGGTGCTACTGTTTCAGTTTTTGATATGTCTCAGATTTTTGTATTGGGAATGCATAACTGCATCAGAAGTTGTCAAGAGGAAAGAGCCATTTTGAAAGCTATGTTGGGGCATGGGAGATAATTTGGCATGTTAGCTGGATGGTGATGGTCTACTGTGATGGTGAGTAGTGAAATAGCTATGGCATATATAGGCTTCAACCACAATAACTCAGAAATGGGGCAGTTCATATCTTTGATCCCTCACTCTCACAGATCTTGGGAGACAGACCTGTCCTTGCTTACAGACAGTCTCCCAACCTGAAGCAAATACTCACCAGTAACCACACACCACACAACAAAAACACTAACCCAGGAACCTATCCTTGCAACAAAACCCGATGCCAACTCTGTCCACGTATCTATTCAAGTGACACCATCATAGGACCTAACCACATCAGCCATACCATCAGGGGCTCATTCACCTGCACATCTAACAATGTGATATATGCCATCATGTACCAGCAATGCCCCTCTATCATGTACACTGGCCAAACCTGACAGTCCCTACGCAAAAGAATAAATGGACACAAATCTGACATCAGGAATCATAACATTCAAAAACCAGTAGGAGAACACTCTCTGGCCATTCAGTAACAGATTTAAAGGTGGCTATTTTGCAACAGAAAAGCTTCAAAAACCAAGGAGAAACTGCTGAACTTGAATTGATATGCAAACTAGATACTATCAATTTAGGCTTAAATAGAGACTGGGAATGGCTGAGCCATTACACACATTGAATCTATTTCTCCCATGTTAAGTATCCTCACAGCTTCTTGTCAAACTGTCTTAAATGGGCTATCTTGATAATCACTACAAAAGTGTTTTTTCTCCTGCTGACAACAGTTCATCTTAATTAATTAGCCTCTCAGAGTTGGTTGGGCAACTCCCACCTTTTCATGTTCTCTGTATGATATATATATCACTATATGTTGCATTCTATGCGTCCGATGAAGTGGGCTGTAGCCCACGAAAGCTTATGCTCAAATAAATGTTAGTCTCTAAGGTGCCACAAGTACTCCTGTTCTTTTTGCGGATACAGACTAACACGGCTGCTACTCCGAAATCTTTGAGCTACTGTTTCAGCCTGTCTTTCTCAATCTGCAGACAACACTGCATCAGTTTACATCTGTTTCATGATTTAAAGGTTATCCTCACAACTATAGAAGTGTTAAAAACATGTAAAAAAATAATAAGATTCTGAGCACAATTCTCAGCATGGGAATGATTTTAGCCACAGAATACACAGGACACTACATGCTATTGCTAATGTTATTTAGTGGCAGACATATATCAAAATTATTGCAATATCCTGAAAGCACCGGAAGGTATAACTAAATAGCACGTCTTTCTCTTGTTTTTAATCTATTTACAAGCTATGATTGTTAGGAAGATGTCTGACAGAAATAAGGACAGGAAAAAGTTAAATTTTAACTTCATGTGAGATGAATGATGCATCTTATGATTATACCCTGGCAATCACATACAAGGTTGTCTCTCAAATAAAAATAAAGGCTCTGGGCTCCTCTTATTGTAGCTGTATGACCAAAAAAACCCAACCAGAACTGTATAGATGGGAACTGTAACATACATTCATTACTCAACCATTTCCAACCAACATTAAATCAATTCCACATATGCATATTAGGTTCACCAATGACTATTAGCTCGGATGGGCTGGGAGAGGACAACAGGGATTGATCACTCGATGGTTGCCTGTTCTGTTCATTTCCTCTGAAGCCACTGGCATTGGCCATTGTCAGAAGATGGGATACTAGGCTAGATGGACCACTGGTCTGACCCAGTATGGCCGTTCTTATGTTCAACAATAAATCTTTATGCTAAGGAGGCCTATTTAGGTCAGCACATTACTAAACTTCTTGCAAACACGTGCAAAGTTTTCTACGCTATTATTTTGTAAAGTGGAAAAGTTTAGTGGATTATGCTAAATCAGAAGAAAAGCATTCTTTTTCTAGAATAAGAGTGTGTTCATACATGGAGTTATTTCGGAATAGCTATTCCATAATAACTCCAGGTCTAGACAAGCCCTTAAGGATCTTACCTCTTAATTTCAGGGGAAGAAAAATATAACACAGATTAATTGTGATAGGGATTGCTCAATTGCTGTACTTAATTAATGGCTTTAAAACAAAATTTAGAAGCAGTTTTTAATTAAAAAGATGGATTTCTTCTGAATTTCTAAGACAGATGAGTTATAGTTTTCACAAGACGTTCTATAGACCATTCTAATGGTCAACGTCTTGTATGACAAAAGCATGAGTGAGAGAGAGGCTTTATAACCAGAAAGCGATTCAGTTCTTATGAAACGACTCACTATTAATTTCAGTTCCTTCGGTTGGCATATCTGATTTGGCCTTATAATCCAGACGTCCTTCTGAACTGTGAGAGGCCCCATTGCTAGCTCTGTTCTCCAACAGGGCATCTTGCTCAACAGATGACGAGTCCATGGTAAGAATGACCCAGATCCAAAGAAATTAATTTTTCTGAATAATTTGCCTCCAAGTGAACTACCAAGTCCAGATTCTCTCCATCAGCAGCAGTGCTATTCGAGATGACGTAGAGTAGCACAATAGTGGGCTTTTCATTCGTTGGTTTACAGTAGGCAGCTCAGAAATTCCAGGAGATCATGAAAATATCCTGGAGCAAAAAATGCAATTACCAAGATGCTACATTCACTGGAAACAAATACATTTATTTTAAAAACACATTCACAACGTTGAAGATACCAGATAGACAGTAAGTAGCGCTTACAAATTGCTCTTCACCCACTCAATCCATTTACTTCAATGTACAGAATCAGGGTATGAAATGATAGCACAGACAATCTACTGTCCTGCAAAATGAATACACTATTTAATAACATATTTTTCAACTTTTACAGTACAAAGACCTGTGCAAACCTACAGAAAGTGGTTCTGCACCCAGACAATTGATTTAAGATCATTATCCTAAAGCCTTTTTTAATGTAAATATGTATTCTAAACCTGGCATCAGCTCCAATAAACTAGAAGTATGCAATTGTCCTACTCCAACAAATTACAGTGGTCACTCATTCCTGACCACATTTCCCAAAATGAAACAAGGGGCTTGCTCAAAGGCTCTGGGCTCTGCACACACCGTTGGGGGTTGTACACCATTTTCTGGCAAAACTGGGCATGTGTCCCATTTGCTCTTGCCAACTGATGATCAGTTGGCAGGAGCAAACCTGCCCAGTTTTGCCAAAAAAGTCACGATGTCCGGGACAGGGCTTAAAAATGGAACCGTCCCAGCCAAAATTGGACATATGGTCACCCTACTCATTAATAATCTGGACTCCTGTACTGTATTTTTCATTTTGGGGAGTTATTCCACTTGAAGTCTGTTATTTTACCTGTATGAATGCAAATAGTGGTTTGAATCTAACCTTTTATTCAAATCATGGCACTGCTGTTTATTCAGTTGTAGCTCAGGTTCTTGTACAGCAACCAACACATATAATTTTGCAGGAGCATGACCTACTAATTACAGATTGTGTTGACAGTCAAAATGAAAGTTTGAAGGCCAGCCTTGACTGGCAGCTCTTAGGGCATGGGTTCTCAAACTGGGGGTCAAGATCCCTTAGGGGGTCATGAGGTGATTACATGGGGGGGTCGCGAGCTGTCAACATCCACCCCAAACCCAGCTTTGCCTCCAGCATTTATAATGGTGTTAAATATATAAAAAAGTGTTTTTAATTTATAAGGGGGGAGGGTCACATTCAGAGGCTTGCTATGTGAAAGGGATCACCAGTAAAAAAATTTGAGAGCCACTGTTAGACGTAGGGCAAGGCTACAGAGGATTTCCTAACAAAATGCACTGCATTCTGCCAATGATACGTCAAGCAGCCAGATGTTTAAATATGAGTCAAGGCATAAACTGTTAATTTGTTAAAGAAACTATAAAGATAATATTGCATTCATTATTGCAACTATAACTATAATATTGCAACTATAAAGATAATATTGCATTACTGATAGGCTAATTAAATATAAAGTAAATGTAGAAGATTACCAAATTTAATGGATTGCTGTTCAAAAACAAGACACTAAAAAGCACTTGACTAAAAAGCAGAATTTTAACTAAGTATAAAAAACTGTTAAATGTGTAAATTATACTTCCAAACACAATCAAATAATTTGACCAATTTAACCTTCTATTCCCTCTCCATTTCCGCAGAATACATCTATAATTTCTAAGGTGCCACATCACTTGATCTCTTGGTGATAAGAGCAACAGCGTCAAGGGAAAAATACAACCAGATTTAAGACCAGATCCTGCAGTCATGAGGGAAAAACTCTCACTGAAATCAATAGATGTTTAACATGCATAGGACTGAATCCAGTGTTATCCCAATATCAAAGAGCTTTGTCTATATCACATGGACAACAAAAAGGCAATCACCCTAGAAAGCCGGAAGCTAATCCATGCCTGTTTTCACAGAGGTGTCTGAACTGGGGTAGGCATTTTAGGATGGAATTTCCCTCCACAAAAGAGAAATATGCATACATTACAAATAACCTCAGATTTTTTAAAGTTACATATAACTCTAACTTAAACTTTAGTAATAGCTGCTACCAATGCTGACATCACAACAGATACTGTACATAGAACAAGTCATAAGGGGATCCTGATTGTAGCAATAGGGTAAAGAGAGTTTACAATCACCATAGTTACACCTTACACAATCCAGTCTGACTAATTTAGATGATTTGTCACGCATTCCAAGCAACAAATACCTGTGTCTGCCCCGCACATGAACATTCATGTTGCACAGAGAGAGTTTTAAAACACAGTGAAATAACAAAGTTTGTACAAAGGGCTGTGTCTATATTGTACTCTCTCTTCCTAAAGCTCTTCCTTGTTCCCAATCATATAAAGTCATCACATTTTGACTTCTAATTGCTATTAAAATCCATTATAAATGAGCTCTTTATAACATACCCATCACAGGCTCCCATCAGACACCTTGCACAGAAAGGAGCAGTGTTGGAGGGGAGTATATAGCCAGCACTAAGAGCACAGGCATTCACTAAACCAAAAAAAAACCCCAAAGAACCCATTTTATTAAAAGCACAACACAGACTGACGCCCCGTGAAACTTAAAACTTATGCCTAAGGTTATTGGAGACAGAGAAAAACAAGTTACAAGAAGCATCAGCTAGAGACGCCTAGGATGACAGGAGTCTTCTATCTGACTCCGAGACAGGAGGCTGGATGTTAGGAAGAGAGATGGCACAAGAACATTTCGCCCTGACATAGCACCTTTCATCCTGCACCACCCCAAAGAAACGGGAGACACTCAGCACCCCGGAGCCATCGGCGGGGAAGGTTTAACCTCCACACAAGACAGGCAGGAAGGGGACCACGAGGATTGATACCCACCGCGCCGGGTTTATTTCGCCTACCTGGGACACACAAAGTGCTGGCCTGAAACCCCAAGGACGCGGAGCCAGACCCCGGCCTGCCCAGCCCAAGCCAGAGCCCAGACCCGGCCCGTCCAACACAGAGCCCCAGCCCAGCCCAAGCCAGAGCCTCCCCGGCGCCGGCCCGCCCAGTCCCTCCGGGTCCCTTCCCCCTGGGTACTCGGGGCTCAGCCCCCCCCCGCCGCACGGGACCCCCAGCAGGCCCCGTCCCCTCCCCACAGCCCTGACAGCTACCGACGGGCCCCGTCCTCCAGCTGCCAGCCCGAGACGTGGCGCCGCTGCCGCCTCAGCCGGGGGAGGGGGAGCGGTGCAGCGCGTTTCTCCTCCCCCGCCGGAAGGGCAGGCCGCAGGGCCCCGGAGCGGCGCCAGTCCCCGCCGGGTCTGTCTCCCTCCCACACCCAGACCCTCCTTCCCCCGACTTGGGGCGTCCGCGGCTCGGGGTGCGGGGTCAGCGGGGCAGGGCGGAACGGCTGAGGGGGGCCGCTGTTTCCCCGCTGCGGGGACCGGCTTTGCCGGCACCTTCCGGGATGGGAAGGGAGGGGAGGTCTCCGCCTTGTTGTTTGGGTTGGTGCTGCTGGCACTGGGTGGTTTGTTGTCCCCTCCTCCCGGCCTGTGTGGCGCTATATCACGATGGAAGGTCTTGGTCTGACGACTACGTCTTCTCACGCCTGCTCCTCCCCTTCAGCATTATAATGGGGCCGTAGGCTGTGTGTAGTTCATGTTGACACTTCTTTATTCTCTCATGCCAGGCGTCAGGGCTTCCCCCAAGTCATGTGAATGGAAACCTCCTTGTGTAGGACATTTCAGACTTGCTCCCTTCATCCCCTACTCTCTCCCCACCACTTCAGTGGTCATAGTAGTGGAAATCCGCTGAATTAGAACTCATACAAGCCGAGCAGTCTGATCCCTGCCTTTGTAAGTGTGTGTGTGTAATAGCACACTCATCTGCAAATGCCTAATGGTGACAACTAATTTACATTTATATATATTACACGCACTTTATGTCGAAAAGAAATACAAGGTACTAGCTTCGTTTTCCATTCAGCGGGTTTTGCAATTTCAATTTCTGTTAGGCTGACCAGATGTCAAGTGTGAAAAATCGGGGGGGGGGGGGGGGAGAATAGGTGCCTATATAAGGAAAAGCCCCAAATATCAGGACTGTCTGTATAAAATCAGGACATCTGGTCACCCTAATTTCTGTTGAACTGCTCAACCATCAGAAAAGTTCAGGGCTTTTTTTCTGTTCACCTGTCAAAGAGAACCTGGAAGTGTTTGTCATTGATTGATCTGAGACAGAATGCAGCAGAGGCATTTGGCAATTTGGGGAGGGTGTCAAATTGGGGGCACATCACAACTTCCGGGATAAAAAAGGTTTGGCATCTACCTATAATTTATTTTAGACATTTTAAGATGCCTTTTTAATTTGTTTCACACATCTACTTTATCATTAATCAGTGGGTTTCACTAACAAAATTGTAAACGTGCCTTCAGGTATTATTTTAGTAACTCCTAATAGCAATGTCTGATGTGTCATTTGCACAGAGATTTTAATGTTACCCCTTTTGACCTGAGCATTTTGTGCATAACTGGGATCTTGCAAGTAGTTTTTGTTAGCAGGAAATACTGATGGTGGAGTCAAATATTTCTTTGATGCAATCCTGTTTATTTATAAAGAACATACAAAGTCCTGTTTGTTTGTTTTTAACACTGTAGGAATGAAATAACATTGAGACAGTTTCCTAGCTCAGTATCCCTAGCCTCTTTTTCAAGCCTGCACACTACCCAAAAAGCTCACTCTCAACTTTCTCTTTTTCACATTACAAAGTGCTTCTCTGTCTGTCTCTCACTTTCTGCTCCCTCTTCTGGCTGTGTCTTCTCTCATACATATACACCACTCCACACAAAAAATAACCAGCATAACTCCTCTTCCCACATAACTGTTTCTGACCAGCCTTTTATTTGGCTTTTAGGCAGTATCTACTATTGTTTCAGCTATCTTACTCTAGAAACAGAGAAATTGTTTTGTACGTTTATCCTGAATGAAGGGCAACTATTGCACCCCCCCAACTTCAATGAGATTTCACCCAACCCCCAATATACATAATATTAATAGATAAGATATTTTAGGCCCCAATCCTGCAAACACACCTGTACTTTACACACATGAGCAGTTCCAGTGGGCGCAGTTTGACTACCTGCATTCAGAAAGTTAATCATGAGCATTAGCAGAATTAGAGTACAGCTAGTTTGCAATAAAAAATGTCTTTGCTTATCAGTATTTTAGTAAAGCAACAGAGAATAGGAAAGTTGGCATGTTTGTCACTAGAAAAGACTCTCCAACCTAGCTACAGATAGGTGATGAGAGCACCTCGCTTTCTTAGCGCCTAATAATGAGGTGGCTCCATTCTTTAAACCATTATCTCCCATGAGGTGGGAAGGAGCATCTCTTCTCTCCCCCACCCCTTCAGAAGGCCTTTCCCAGCATCTCTCTCCCCTTGATGGAACACACTTCTGTCTGTTGTTCTTGAGCTCAGTTGCAGGACCACTGAGCAGAATAGATCAGGCAATGTGGTTGCTGCCTGTTTCCTTTCAGGCCACAACATTAATTTTAGCAACTCCCTAAGGCACACATCAGCTTTCACTCTGCCTGACAATTAATCACCCCTAGACAAGGTAGATTTGGGCTCTTTCACTCCTTGCAGTAATTTTCTTTGTTAATGTAGGATTTCTTTTGAATTCTGGGTTACATAAGAGCATAAGAACTGCCATACTGGGTCAGACCAAAGGTCCATCTAGCCCAGTATCTTGTCTTCTCACAGTAGTGAATGCCAGGTGCTTCATCAGGAATGAACAGAACAGGTAATCATCAAGTGATCCATTCTCTGTCGCCCATTCCCACCTTCTAGCAAACATAGGCTAGGGACACCATCCTGGCTAATAGCTATTGATGGTCCTATCTTCCATGAATTTATCTGGTTCTTTTTTGAACCCTGTTATTAGGGTTATCAACTGCTGTCACTGATTATCATGGAAGACTGATGGTGAAAAAAATCTACCCTCTTATCAAGCACATCTCTCTGCCAATGCAGGATTATTCCCCATAGTACACTTTCCAGAGTCTTGTCCAATTGTAAATGTCCCAGGCACTGGGTTTCCATTACATTCCTAATAAGTTGTTCCTTAGCCTAATGTCAATCTCTGTCACAAAGCTTTCCTGGATAGTTGGCCTACATTTTCTTTCTTAATTTCATCCCATTACTTCTAGTAAAAAGAGATCTGTTGACTTCAAGTTACATATAAAATTGCTTTCATCCTTCCTATTTTTGTGCTGCAGCAGTGCCTACAATTTCCACTTGGGTCCACATTAGACTGGGAGCTATATACATGCATAATAATGGACAGTCTCTGTCCTGAAGAACTTGCTGTCTGATTTGAAACAAGATGCAACAAGTGAGTTTAACAAAGAAAAGAAGGGAAGGGAGGATGAGAGTAGAAAAAGAGGATCATATGGTTGGATAGTTAAGAAATTGCACACTTGGTTCCAAATCATAAAAAAAGTCCTAAATGAGGTATTACTGACTGACACACACCTACCTACGGTGGCTGGATGATCTCTTCTAAGCAACACAGTAAACTGGGTCCTGAGGAAGAATTTGAAGGAGGGTATTGTAGTTGTCTTCAGACTAGTTCAGGAAAGTGATCCAGAGATATCCTCTGTTGTGGACAAGGTAACAAATACAATACTGTATTGATGGGGGACCATAAGAGGACCTAAATAAACTAGACTTAAGTCCAAGGAATAGCAGTTTCCTCCAATTCTCATAACTTTTTCTAGAGTAGATGGATAGTAAGATGGGAAAGACCTAATATATATAGAAATTGTTCCATTTCAGATTAATTGGTTTTCTGCTTTCTTACCAGTAGATCATTTTATTCTGGAGATATCTAACACAGCAGAACTACAATTCTCAGTGCTCTGACCCAGCTGTTTATAAGCCCTGTAATCTAATTCCTTTTGTTAGGTGTGTCCACCAAGTAGGAACTGCAGTCTGTCTATGTGCAAACATTTAACAAACAATTTGTAAACCATAAAAGTGGGCTTACATGCTTGAATAAGAAAATGCTCAGCAAAATTGAGCCTGGATTAACAAATAAATTCTCAATGAATTTGAGAAGAGCCTTTGAGAAACTGAATATATGGGAAATTGTTTCAAATTCTTTGGGAGTGATCTCTGATGGGTGTCTGTCCACAAAAGATGTCAAAGAACCTATGGTGGGAAAAACTCAGATGTCTGGTTCTTAGATTTATCTATTTCTGAAAGAATGTAAAAAAAATTGTTGCCTTTCTCCAGAGCACTCAAAGTAACAAAAATTAAGGCCTGGAGGTAGTCACTAAGGTAGCATTCCAGTTTCAGTATTTGCCAATCTCTTCCTATCAGCTTTGAGCAATCTTCTCTGAGACAGTTAATTGCTTGAGTAAAGTTCTGACTAGTTCAGATTTTACTTTTTGGTCTGTCATGTGGCCAGGGCCGGTGCAAGGAAGTTTCGTGCCCTAGGTGAAACTTCCACCTTGTGCCCCTCCCACCCAGCTAACCCCACCCCCTGTGGCAGCTAACCCAGCCCCCCACCCGGGGAGCCCTTCACCGCCCCCACGGCAGCTAACCCTGCCCAGGGAGCCCGCCCCCGCAGCAGCTAACCCCGCCTGGGGAGCCCCCCTGCTGCAGCTAACCCCGCCTGGGAAGATTCCCCACCCCCCGCAGAAGCTAACCCCGCCAGTGGAGCTCCCCCTCAAGGCAGCTAACCCCGCCCGGGGAACTCCTCCCTCCCCCCTGTGGCAGCTAACCCTGCCTGGGGAGCCCCCCGCCCCACCATGGAAGCTAACCCCGCCTGGGGACCCCCCCCCCGTAGCAGCTAACCCCACCTGGGGAGACCCCTGCCATGGCAGCTAACCCCGCCTGGAGATACCCCCCCACGTCAGCTAACCCCGCCTGGGGAGACTCCCCCCATGGCAGCTAACCCTGCCTGAGGACCTCACTCCAGCTCACCTCGGCTCCGCTTCCTCCACTGAGCACGCCGACGTCGCTCTAATTCTCTGCCCCTCCCAGGCTTGCAGCGCTGATCGGAGGAGACTTAGAGCGGGGGCTGTGTGCTCAGCGGAGGAGGCAGAGTGGAGGTGATCTGGGGCTGGGAGCGGTTCCCCTGTGCGTCCCGCCCCCCGTTACTGAGGGCGGCCGTCCCCGCGCCCACCGCCCCAGCTCACCTCCACTCCACCTCCTCACCTGAGCGGGCTTTTAGGTGCCCCCAACCACCAGGCACTCTAGGCAGCTGCCTAGTTTGCCTAAATGATTGCACCGGCCCTGCATGTGGCACTGAGAACCCCAGCCACAAAAATAACCATTTGCTTGGAGACAACACGTATTGTCACAATTAAACAGTACACAGTAGTATGTAGCTATAATGAACTTAACAGTTTATTAAAACAGGAAGAGAATTTTTCACATGAAAAAATATTTATTAGTAATATAGGTTGTACCAACACACTCTGACAAGTTAGCTGTTTAAAAAGCTAGGGGAAGTCCAGGGCTAGTACAAAACAGGAGTCGAAGTGCAGAGATTCCTCAAAATCAGAAGCGAAAAAGACTTGTTGAGCCACTTCGTTCATCTCTCCGTGCTACTGCAGCATGTATTCTTGTGACATCAAATTCAAGGCCTGAGCTCCCAGTGCTGACAGAGGCTGGTATCCTCTAGAGACCAGATATTTAGTTCCTGAACGAGGGAACATTTCAAATCATTTTCAAATGAACCTGAATGGGCAAAGTTTAATGTGACATTGAGAGGCTACTCTGTGGATTGCATTCAGCTATCCTCAGACAGAGACAGTCATGCCGCAGAGCCTATGAGGGTGACAGACGGAAAACAGAGATTCTGCAGGAGTCCCACTACTAAAGAACATAGACTGCATGCAATAGCTCACTCTTATAATGATTAGGCAGTTACCAGGCAACTGGTATGATGCTTCCATACAAGCAATGCAATGGTTTTTGGGTACTTGAAATAGCTCCCCTTAGCAGCCCCAATAACTGGAGAAACACTTGCTCCCTCATTAAAATGCCAATGGTACACAGCTGCATCTTCCTCCAGCACTCCCAAGGGTCCAATTGTTTTGTATATGTAACATGCATAGTATTTTAATCACAAATGGATTAATCTTCAGAGCACTCTAATCAGGTAGTTAACTAGCCCAGTGGTTCATTCTATCTGTTCAAAATTGCAAATGTATTCTTTAATCAGATAATTCGGAGTCTGAGCCTCATACTGCAAGGTGCCAAGAGCGGTCTGCAGGATGCTAGGCACCCTCAATTCCCAATATGTTAGATAAGACTTTGGAAAGTCAATAGGACCCTTTGTGACATTTCTTGACTTAAATGTCGAGGGTGGGGTGGGCTGTAACTCACTGCAATAATCTCAGCTGAAAACCTCTCTTCTTTACTTACTACTATTTGCCCTTTTCCCTATTACTTCAGGAACTGACCCTGCAAAGAACTAGGGAGGTGAGCAGTCCTATTAAGTTCAATAGGACTATTCATATGAGTTAGTCTTTGCAGGATTGCAGTCTAGATCTGTAAACATGTTATTAAAACCATGTAAAGCATTTTAAGATACAATCTGTTTGAACATATTTGCACCATATCTTTATTTTGTATTTATACTCAGAATTGCACCAGTAAAGAAAGGAATGTGAGATCTTGCAAGTGATAGGCCCTGGATGATAAACAGTTTGTATTTGGCCGCAGTCATGATTCTCACAGGACAAAAGATCATAAATATATCATTTTCCGCCCAGCTTCTCGTCAAAAAAAGCGAAGTCAAATGCATTGGAAAAACTACATACCCCTCAGAGCCAGTAGGTGTCTCTCTCTGTGTACAGTCCAACAGACATTGTGTGTATTGTCCAGTTACAGAAGTGGATTTGTTTTCGTAATTATTTTCTTAACACAGATCTTGTTCGCTAACCACCACCAACACTATGTGCATGCTTCAGTCCCCTGAGCTTATTAGATTTATTTTCCCCTTAGACATTCCTCTTATTTGCTTCTATTCAGTCTCCAAGACCCTTTCCGCTCATTATGTATTGGAAAGAAAAACCTGCCCTGACCACACACAAAGCACAAATGGTTAAGTAACTAACCAGCCTGGCACATTGTATTCAGCCTCAGGCATACAGTTCCCCATCACATCTCAGTGAGGGGGAAATATTTATTTTGTACTAAATGTGGAAAATAAAAACCAATTCATTAAAATCTTTAGGAATGTCATCATCAATCAATCATCATCAATGATCAATCATCAATCATTATGGCCATTCTTATGAGTGCTTACATATCTAAAGAAGTATACTCGCAAAGTTCTTTCTCCATTCCTCAGGTCATAGGAATCATTTTTAAAAACCATTATTTGGCTTATCCTTCTAACAATAAAGAGTTTTTACATTTAGTTCTGTAAGTACTAGTCTACTGTTCATGATCATTCTAATCTCTTTTAAAAGTGAATTTCACAGTTGTGAGCCACTTGTTGAGAATATCTGGCTCTGTGTGTGTGTCTGTGTGTGTCTGTGTGATGAGGCTGACAATGCCATTGTTCCAGGCAAACATAGCTGCCATGGGAGCTCATGATCCTCCTAGGAAGGATGGTTCCTTAGGTAATTCAGGCCAGTCCTGTGAAGGGGTTTCACAATGAACATAGAAGCCCCCATTAAGACACAGTAGTTAATGGGGAGCCAGTGCAGACAGCAGAGTACTTTTGTTACTAGGTACAGTGGGCTACTGTAGATAGGGGAAGAACTTTAGGACTTAATCTTATAAACTATTCTGCATGGAAGGCACTCTGGGGTCCCACTGCACATCTGGAGGCATATTGACTTTACTCACATGGGACCACTTGCAGTAGGAGTGCTAAGAAGGATGTTCAAGTGTGGACATTGGGCATGCCAAGGATTCTCTTTGGCTAGAAAAAAAATTGACTCAGTTGCGTAGGGGGAGTTTATAAACTTAAACATAAAAAGAAAATCTTCAGAGATTCATCAGCCCTACCTAGATGAAACTACTAACTTTAGATTTGTAATTCTGAGTATTTAGTAATTAGGAAGTTACAGTACAAAGTGCAGTGGAGACAGATCTGTGCTGCAGAGGGATGGTGGGAAGAGCAAAGAAATACTGAAGGGAATGGAGGAATAGATGGGTCTGAATACAGCTTAAGCAAGAAATGAGAAAGCAACACATTTGTCTGTGTGGTATATGTTAGAGGTCTACTTTCTGAAACTACAGCACAGTCCACATGGCAGCCTATTCGCCTTGAAAGGATTATAGGTGCCTGCACTCAGATAATCCTTGGAAAGGAATCCAACTAACAAGGAAGTAAGATCCTTAAAAAAGAGCTAGAGTTGGACGTGTTCTCCCTTTCCTTCAGATACTTTTTGTAATATTATTCCAGTCCTTTCAAAACAAAGAAAAATCACTCTTCTGATACCCCTTTTTGCTAGCCCTTGACTTACATGCTCAGCAACTGCACCTAAGCATAAGCAAGCACTAGATAGAATCTCTTTATTTACTTCTGCCACACTGAGTCTCATGTGGAAAATAATATATTCTTTGTTTGAGGAATTTTTGAAAGCTTAACATGTATTTATGTTGACAGCTGAGACTTACCTGTGTTAGAAAAGCAATGCATCTCAGTCCTATGCTATAAACAACAGACTATGCTTTGAGCAGGAGAGCTCTGTTGTAAAAAATATGCTGCAAGACTGCCAATTGACAGGGAGTGTATTTATCCAGAATAGGTCCTATATAGTAACACAATACATTGTAACTGACAGGCAACTCATGGGAACATTACACAGAAGGAGCAAGATCTAAAATTCAAACCTAAACCAAGGTGGATCTGGAACAAATGACTGACAACATCTTAGCTCAGGAACCAAAATATCAGTTTCACAGAATCTTTCTAAAAATAAAACAGTGAAATAATAATTCTCTGCACATAGAAGTCCTGCAATTGCCAATCTTAAGGCAGGCAGGCAAACCAATTTATCTATCAAACTGTTTCTAATGTTCCATCACCAGGATATCTGGGTATCAACAAATGCAAATCCGCACTCCTCCTCAGGGAGGCAATACAATCTAGCAGAAGAATGAGCACAGATTGAACAGTCAGAGTTCTGATTCATAACTATGGCTTTGCCACTGACACTCTCCATGGCTTTGGGCAGCTCATGTCATTGTTCTTCCCAAATTCCCTCATCTGCCAAACAGGGTGGGGGAATAACACATCTACATCTCAGAGCTGTTGTGAAGCTTAATTAGATGGTGTCTGTACAGCTTTTGGAACATGTCAGTGCTAAGTGCTAATTTTTTTTTTTTAAACTGATGGCACATCTCAAGCACAGAGATGTTAAGTAACTTGTCCCAGGTGACACAGCAAGTCAGAGTCTGAGGTAGGATTAGAACCCACATCTGCTGACACCAGGACTGAGGAAGGTATTTATTCTTGTTCTTCAGGGAACATAAGAATTGATATACCAGATGAGACCAATGGTCCACTTAGTCTAATATTGACCAATACTAGAGCTTTCAGGAGAAAGTCCAAGAAACCTCCTATTGGACAATTACGGAATAATCTTCCTATGAGTGGAAGCTTTTCCCCTAAAACCAGCTATTTAGTGCCTGGACCTCTGAAGTCTCCACATGCTGTTTCTTATAAGAAGGTAATTCAACAATACCAAAAAACAAATCAAAAAACAAAAAAACCCACCAGCATCAACCACAACCCACAAATTCTTCTAAGGAACCTTATTTCTTCACCAAATACTTTAATTTCTAAAGAAATGTGTTTTAATTCTTTCTAGAGACAATTACCATTAACTCTAGCAATCAGCAAAAACAACAAGGAGTCCTTGTGGCACCTTAGAGACTAACAAATTTATTTGGGCATAAGCTTTCGTGGGCTAGAATCTACTTCATCAGATGCATGAAGTGGAAAATACAGGAGCAGGTATAAATACATGAAAGGATGGGAGTTGCCTTTCCAAATGTGATAATTCACTTAACAGCAAGATACCAAGGGAGGAAAGATAACTTTTGAAGTGGTAATGAGAGTGGTCCATTTCAGACAGTTGACAAGAAGGTGTGAGTAACAGTAAGGGGAAATTAGTATTGGGGAAAATAGGTTTAGGTTTTGTAATGACCCAACCACCCAGTCTTTATTCAGGCCTAATTTGATGGTGTCCAGTTTGCAAATTAATTCCAGTTCTGCAGTTTCACATTGGAGTCTGTTTTTGAAGTTTTTTTGTTGAAGAATTGCCCCTTTAGGTCTGTTATTGAGTGACCAGAGAGACTGACGTGTTCTCCTACTGGTTTTTGAATGTTATGATTCCTGATGTCACATTTGTGTCCATTTATTCTTTTGCGTAGAGACTCTCTCCTAGGGGGTGGAGACTCTTTGGCTTTATAGAGATGTCTACACTGTAAATGAAGGGGTGATTATAGTACGGTTAGGCTTACTTATACTAACTTTAATTGATATATCACAGGTAATAATAGCAGTGTAGATGGCATGGGCTTCAGCATGGCCAAGCAACCAGAGTACAAGCCTGCCAGAAATTTTAGGTATGTACTCTGGTTGCTAGCCAGTGCTGAAGTCCATGGCACCACGACTACACTGCTACTGCCACTTGTGCTAGCTAGATTAGTGGCTCTTATGTACCCTGTCTGCATTATGGGGCCAGAGAGAAAAGACAGTGGAAAACAGAAAATAATTACATCAAACATAAAACCACTATATGTTTTAAAACTCGCCTGTGCTGTGATGCCTACAACAAATTTGACAATGGTTGTGCAGCTGGTGTGTGGTAACACTGCTTTTCATGCAGTTTTATCTTATTGATTCCTTGTGCTCCACATATCTATTCTGTTGTATCCGCCCATTGCCTCTTATTTTATACTAGACTGTAAACTTCTGGAGGCAGGGACTGACTTCTTATTTTGTGTAGCACCTAGCACAATGGGATTCTTGTCTATCATCTGTGTCCCAAGATCGTAGTGCAATGTTACTACTGCTGCTATGTGTTTGGTGGAAGACTAGTTTATATTCTCTTTTTTTAAGAAAACAGGGGTGTGGTGGTGTGATGAAAAAGTCTGTGCTTGCTTGATTCCCCTATTCCTCAAAGAGCTTGCCATCCTATTCCACTTCAGAGAGCAGAGAAAGAGTGGAGCTTCAGCAATCCCAGATCTACACAACCACCTTGTTAGTAGATTATTCCCACATAAAGAAATTGGGCAGCTCTTGTAGGGCCAGAGGAGTCTCTGCCCAACAGCAACAAGGACCTACCAGAAAAATATCTTTCTCTGCTAAGCCCCAGGGCCCATAGACACCCCCTCCCCTAACAGGCACTCACGGCACCAGGATTTGGTTTGGCTGGGGTGGCTGTACCTACTCTTAAGTGTGTCTTATTGACAAATCCAGAATTTGTTAGTGTTCTCCCTAGGGTGACGAGATATTCTGATTTTGTAGGGACTTTATCTTAGATAGGCGCCTATTACCCCCTACCCCATCTGCAATGTTCACACTTGCTATCTGATTATCCTAGCTCCCCCACTCCCGAACTGTCAATCAGTGAAATTACCCCCAAAGAACCGCTGTGTACCAAGGGGGGGACGGGGACATCCGTGCATCTCTCTCTCTCTTTCTCTCTCCCTCTCACACACAAACGACACCCTCCTCCCGGCTTTCAACCCTAGTAGCCCCCTGTGAGTCTCCCCCACAGCTGGAAAAATCACGCTTGGTTTCTCGCCGGCTGAAATTCCGCTTCCTTTGCATCCTGCTGCTTTGGGGGGCACAGGGCAATGTGTGGGCAGGAAAATGCAAGACCTCTCTCTCTTGCCCCATACACCACCCCCTTCCAGCCTTCCCCCCTCCCCCTCCTCTGCTGCAGGTGACTCCCTGGAGGAGAGGGGGAGGGGGAGAAATACAGCGCAGGAGGAGGGAGGGAGTTTAGGAGTAGGACAGAGGCAGGGAGGAAAAGGAGGGAGGTCCAGGCGGGGTGAGGGGGGGTAGGTATTAGGAACAGCTGCTCCAGTCTCCGCTTGCTGCAGCCAGCGCACAACAGGCAGCAACAGCGCACAGAGCATCAGGATCCAGCCAGCATGGATAAACCTTTCGCCCAGTACAGCTCCGGGTGGCTCTTCCTGACAGCTGTGGCGCTCTGCTTATGGGGTGCCAAAGGCAAGGTAAACGGGCTGGTTCTCCCCTCTCCCCTAGGGGCCTGCCCTGCTCCCCGCTCCCCCAGGCTTTGGGGGTACAGCTGCGGCTCTGTCGCCGCTGGGGGGGGAGCGGGTCTGGGGTTGGAGCAGGGGCTGATTTCGCTGGAAGGGGCGGGTGTGGGTGGGTGCTATTGCCCGGGCATGTCTGGCTGATGTTGTTTTTAAAGGGGCTGGATGGGTTAGTGGTGGCTCTGAGGAGAGGGAAATGTTTGATGTGTAAATAGTGCCCATGGTGGGGGGAGGAGCGGGGGGAGCTGCTGCTGCTTTGTCACCGCTGGGCGATATTTAACCTATTCCTTTTCTAATGTAATAACACCAGCCTCTTCCCCCTAGCCCACCCCATCTCACTGCCTCGCCTCTCTACTAACTGCCCTGGGATGTGCGCAAAGTTCCTTTTTTCTTTTAATTAAGTCGCAAGTGCTTGACCACATCTCAGACCTAATAGTCTTTTCACACCTTGCAGCCAAGGCAGTCGTTGGAAAGCCCGATTAGTGCTCAGTAGGAGGGACTGGTAAGATGACAGTGAACTGCTGGAGCCAATTAATTAGTTCTGAAACTGACCGAGAGCTCCTGGCTCTTGGCTGTGTCTTGAGAGCCCCTGGGAGACAAAAGTCATGCCACCTACAAGCTCCCGGGGCTCTCAAGCTAATGATCAGACTATATATAAAATACTGCCTATTTTCCAAGAGCTGCGCTACTCACCCTAATACTTTGGAATGGCATCAAGTGTTGCTGTCCCCATTGTAGAGATGGGAGACCTGAGGTCTCCTGGTCACAGGAGCACGACAGAGCCAGAACTAAAACACTAGTGTTCTGACTCCAAGAGTTCATGCTGCTGAGGTGGGGGTGCCACACAGGAGAGTCATTTGTGGCTTTCCGAAGCTCAGAGCAGCAGGGGACTAGATCACCTCTAAACTACCCTAGGAGCCAATCTGCCAACCAGGGATTGCCAGTGCAGTGCAAAGGGTTCGTAGCAGGGCTCAGCATTGAGCCTAAAGACTTGTTTCAACCACTGTACTACACTACTGTACCTCTTTTTCCTGTTAATTTTAAAAATATTTTGATGTCTCTGTTTGCTTGTGTTACTGAAGTGCCCAAAACATGCTTGGTGCTGTATAGAAAAATAGAAAGCAAAAGTCCTTGTCCCAAAGATTTTACCTATTATGTGACTTGCTTTTCAAACTGTGTATTCTCTACTGTGAATACTATCATTCTCAACAATTCATTGTTTTATGTTCAGATTTGCCCAGGCACACAGCTAGCTTGTAATATCTCGCTTTCATGTCTGAATTATTGACCTCAGAAATGCAGAATGGTGAAATTTGAGATTGTAGAGAGCACAATGTATACAAAGGTAATGTAATCCCTTGGTGTAACGTATCTTGTACTCATTTTTGTATTTATATCCCATATTTGTGCCTTAGCAGGCTGAGCAGTGTGCAGGAAACAGTAAGGGTTTGTTTACATAAGGTAGGGTATGAATTTAAACTGCTATAGTTACACCTGTATAATTCCCCATGAGGAGTTATTCTAAAATAAGAGTGCCTCTTTCCAGTTTAGTTTGTCACTTTGGATGGGTTTAAGGTGAACTGCAAAAAGCCACTTGTATTTTGGAATAAGTGTGTTCACATACAGAAATTATAGTGGTTTCATTATAACTAGAATAATAGTAAGTATAACTAGAAAAATCTCCCAGGTACACAAGCCTTAAGGCTGAGGATTCAGATATTTCAGATATTTCATACAGTTTCCCCTTATCTATACTTTGGAGATGACTTGAGGAGAAGGATTACTAGTTTATGATAATATATTGTGTATAAAATGGGCCAGAAAAAATAATTTGGCTAATCCAGACTCTGGATTGTGAGGGTATTACACACACAATCACACACTAGTTACCAAAAAAATAGCCCCAAACATATAAAAGCAATAACATGAAATGAAGTTTACAATAGAAATTACAGAACCTAACCAGTAGAATTAACCTACCCTTTGATTTAGTGCTTTATAAAGCCCTTGAGACATATGGATAGCCTGGTGTAATCACTTGCTTTGCTATCTATTATTACTTCCCTAATTATGTGCATGTAATCCAGAATACGAACAGGGTTTAAACAATGTGACTGGCTATGTGTGGCACCTCCCCTAAAGGGACACAGGTATCAAATGGGATATATTAAATAGGTAGGGCCAGAAAAGCATCAGCTCTCTGGTTCCTTTGGGGAGCTTGAATATGTGCATATCCTTTTGCAATGTACAGTCATTTGCACAAGAAATGGTCACTAACCATTTTGATGAAATAATAGGCAATCCTGGTCCCACTGAAGGCAACAAGACTTTTGCCATTGACTTTAGTAAGAGCAGGAATAGTGTGGAATCTTCATCCCCTGTCCCAACCAACTTGTCATAAGAAAAGTTGCATGTAAAGCTCTCTCTACACTACTTAAAAAAATTCTGCTTTTTAAATTTAGGATAACTAACACGTTAGCTAGCCTGCTGTAAAATCCCAGTAGAGATAAGGCACTGTAATTTTACCACAGGATTGACCTTGCCTGGTTAACCATGAGTGGGAGGGTATAGCATTGACTCACCTAACAGATGCTTTGTCTCTACGCTCTCTAACAGGATTTTATAGCAAGATAACTAATGTATGGTAGTTATCGTTCTGTACAAATTAATTGGATACTCATATGGAATTGCATTATTTACTAAACAAGGTACATAGCTTATTATCTGTTTTGTTAATGTGGATGCATACCTCTCTGGTCCAACTGCATGCTTCTGTTATCAAGCTGCATAATTCACTAGTTGTCTGATTTTTTTTTTTGCATACTTCTGAACTAGTTTGTCACTGTAATTTCTTCCATATATTAGATGGAATTAGTGTTAGCTGAGTTACATGCTTCTGCGTGTGGGTGGGGCATGGAAGAATGTTTGCACAAGCTGTATATTTTGGTAGATGTAAAACAGCTTTGCTGATCAACTTCCATTGTTCACACACTTTGAAATCTAGCAGTCTGATTTCCTTTAAGGTGTTTAACCTAGCTATGTACTGATTTTTAAAGAAGCGCCCTCTTTAATGGTAGCACACTGAATCCGGTTGCAGCTTCCCGCATAGACATTACATCTTGTGAAGTCAATTTACCTTTTTTGATCGCATATAGTCTGTAAATTTGCATGACAGTGCAGGATAACTTTCTTCAGAATGATAGCTATGCATCTATTCAAGTCTCACTAACCTCAGCCGGCATCCTGTAATGGAATCTCAGCACAGGCCTTTGAAAACTGTCTTGCAGCATGTGTGTATGTGAGACCGCTGAACTTGCTTGGTATTATCAAGGATTGTGTTATGGTCCTCAAACAGGAAGTCTCATTGTTTTTTATCCTTTTTGATTGGATTTGGATTCTTAAAGAGTGGGACTTGTAGTTTTCCTCTAGGCTGATGGTTCAAATCCAGTTCAGGTTAGCAGAGAGAAAAACTCTTTCCATCTGGAAACTGTATAATGTCCTGCAAGAAATGAATTGTTAGGTGGTGTCCAGTTCACATCATTAAAAATGATGACCAGAATTGATACTAACTGGTCCCCATGTTGGTTTCTGTACAGAGGTCAAGGATTGTGTGGGCCAGAGAGACTGAACTGCCCTTTCACCCTTGGAGATATTCTGTCCAGGTCACAGCTGAGACGCATTGGCAAACCCATGTGGAGAAACTTGGACTGTTTGAAGCTTGTATCTGGTTTGTGGATAAATAGAATTCTGTCTCCAGGAATGTGAACCAAGCACTACATTAACAAGAAAAAAAAATGTTAAAAATCAAATGAAGGAGAAACTGAAGAAGTGGTGGAGTCTGTTGTTCCCGTTTATTTACAGCAAGTGGAACAAGATCTGAAGATCAATGGATTGTTTATCCTGGAGAAAATATAACTTTGAAGTCAAACAGATAGCAGGGCAGTCAAAATTCCTGTTCTGTGTGAAGTACAGTTCTGTTAATAAAATCCTAAAAGAGAAGATCTCTATTTATCCAAACATAAACCCTCCTGTGATATACTGCTATTCACTTGCTGCATTCAAAAAGAGTGTTTAATTTAAAAAAAAATACGAAAGCGGTCTTCTGCTATCCCAGACTCTCTAGCTAGGGACTTGATCCCACCCCATTGAAACCAGTGGGAATTTTGCCATAGTCTTCAGTGGGAGCAGAATCCTTCCCAAGACCAGTCAAGTATTAAAAAGTTCAACTACTGAAATATGCACCTCAATTAGCAAAGAATGTGGCCTGATTAGTAAAGTGTATGAAATTTCAGCTACTAAAGTCTGCAGCTGATCAACAAAGCGTGCTGGACAATTGGCAATGTATCCGGAATCTCAACTACTGAACTTACAGCATCCTGCCAGATCAACCAAGCATGCATCTGAATTAGTAAATTATGCAACTGGAGCAGCAAAATATTCACCTTAGACAGTAGAGTATGTAAAATCTGAAACACTTGAAAGAATGCACGATAGTTAAAGTCTATTGCAGTTCAACACAACAGTAGGAAAAATAGGTAGCTCATTCAAGTATCTCCGGATGTGTCCTGTACTTAAAGAATTCCCCTAGCTAAAATGACAGCTAACTATTGGATAGTGGAAGTGATAAAGAATAGGGCTGCTAGTACTAATCTGGTTTTCAGCCAGGTGTGTTGTGTTCTGCCTTGTATTTAGCTGTGATCCTGAGTACATTTGCCAGACCTGAGAAGAGCTCTGTAAGCTCTCTCACCGACACAAGTTGTTCCAAGAAAAGATATTACTTCACCCACCTTGTCTTTCTAGGTGTATGCGGAGTTATTTTAGTGACACTTTAACTGGCTTTTCAGTTTCATATAATTATTACTTTAGTAGTCACTGCATGAGTACACAGAACTTTAGAAATACATAAAAGACAGGTTACCAGCTGAGACAAGATGTCTTCAAAGAGGCTAAAGATTTCCCTAGCAATTAGCTTAAGGACTATTAATCTCTCCATTATCTGTGCAACTGTGCAGTAGAAATAGAATATTATAAAGTTTAAATAAATCTGGTAATATTTTTACTTTCCTCTTTGTTTACTCTCCTCTTTTAGCTTTCCTCTTTGTTTACAATACTCTCATATCTGCTAGCATTGCATTGACTCGTATTTGCTGCATGGAGTATTGGGATACCCAGCCTATCATGGTAGCTAATATACAAGTCTATAGTATTGTCCTACTTCTCAAATCCACAGGGGGAATTCCCTAACATCCTGAAGCCAGAAACTTGATTGCCCCAATCTTAGTGTGTACATATAATTAATTTAATAAAATATTCTAGCTACAGTATTCGATTCTGATCTCCTGCAGTTGCTTCTTAAATTTTAAATTCTCCTCTCAACTCCTTGTAAATTATATCACTTATTTTTGCATATACACAAGGAATGTGGGTTGTCTTGATTAATCAAAATGTATGGTTTCAAATCCCTATAAACAACTTGTTTATATTTGGAAGTCAATTTTTCTATACTGTCCACCTTCAGAAATGGAATGTATAACACTTGTTTTGTAGTGGCATGGCAATAGTAACTTTTACTATACTGTTCACTTCAGTACACCTCAAATTTGGACCATTATTTCATTTGTTATATAATAAATCTCTGCTTTTTTTAACCAACTCCAACTGATATATACAACCGATTTGCAATGAACTTCTTATTTACAAAATTTCTGCTTCATTTCCAGGTCAGTTCAATGAATGATCCCATTTAGATATTTTTTCCTGTCTCAAATATTTCCTACTGAGTCCAAATCGGTTCCCTTAAAACATAATTGATTTAGGTCATTGAACTATTATTTTTCATTCGTTAGTCTGCATCTTGCCACGGGTCTGACTGGTATTTCAATTAGAACAATGTAGGAAGGTTTTTCTCTTAGAGGATAAAGTTCATGAGGAGGTTCTGAAGAAATAAAATCCTGGAGTCTGCATGCCTAGTTCCAGGCAATTTTATGTGTGAGAGAATATTTTGAGTCTAGTTCTTTCTTTTTAACATCTCACTGATCAACAATGTGATCCAAAGACCTTTTAGTCCTCATGACTCTAATTACTTAAACATTGAAGAGGCTGAAAATGGAAAAGACTTGTAAGGTTGACTTCAAGTCTTGCATATCACATGGGACTCTCTTTAGAGTTGACCATAATTTTTTTTCCCCATCAAGACCCTGATGTAGATCAAGAGGCCAAGGGATGTAACTTAGCAGGGAAGGAATCATGAAATTATATGGAATCACTTACATTATAGAAGTTAATGGGGTCCTGCACCACTAGAGATACAAACTGTCCTTGGGATGAAAACTGTAACCAAAGTCCCTTCTAACTCTCTGATAGTTGTCCAGCTTGAAGCAAATGATCCCATAGCATTATCTGAAAAGAGAAGGGGACTCTGTCTCCTCTCCTGTGGTAACCAAGAAATACTGTAATAGTAGAGTGTGGTTTGTTTTTTCTTCTTTCACATGACAGACATGGGGGCATTAAGGTTTTTGTTTTGCCTTTAAAATATTGGGTGCCAAATACTACGAGAAGATGGATACCAAACACTGGCCTAAGTGGAACAATGATTAGGTCTAGCATAGCACCTCCTAGAATCACAGAATGTAAGGCTGGTGGGGACTCAAGAAATCCTCTAGTCCATCCCACCCAATCCCTCCCATGCTGAGGCAGGACAAAGTACCTCCACCATCCCTGAAAGGTATTTATCAAATCTGTTCTGAAAAGCCTCCAATGACCGGGATCCCACAACCTCCGTTGGTGACCTATTCCAGTACTTAATTATCCTTAAAGTTAGGAAAAACTTTCTAATATCTAATCTAAATGTCTCTTGCTACAGATTAAGTCAATTACTACTTTCAGTGGCCACGAAGACCGGTTGATCACCGTGCTTTTTATAATATCCCTTAACATATTTGAAGACTGTTACCAGATCCCTCCTCCTATGTCCTTTTCTGTGTTGAGCATACCTCATTTGCCTACATGATTGCTCTGCTACTATGGTTTAACTTGTGAATTTTTAAAACCCTGTAGGTTGTTTTTTTCAAAGCTAAAATGCTGCAGTAGTACATGGCTCTGCATTGGCTCCTTAGGACTATGCACACTAAACATTAAATGCCAAATTTACTGATATTGTTGCCTATCATTAGTACTTGAATCTTAATTAGATGGGAGGAAGGGGTTAGGCTGTGCCTTGAGTAAGAAAGGTGCTAATAGAACTAAATTATTTTCTGCTTGGACAAGTCCTTGAATATTACTGGTGAGTCTATAGAATCTTGAGTTATGTGTAGACTAGTTATACAAAAGTTATTCTGTCAAATTATTAACTAGCACCTTCATCTCTTGAAATCACTTAGACTCCATCTGAGAACACCTTAATCCTTGTTACAGCTTGTAGTAGTGAATTGTCCAGTATTGCATTCTGCAGTAAGGTGCATCCCTACTCATTCCATCCTCAATAAAACATACATGAAACATAGTGAGAAGTGATCCAAGTGGTGTGGGTGTGGGTGTGTGTGGTGAGGGTGCATGGATCAGCATTCACGTTGCACTCCCCGTTAGTACCCTGCCCAAGCCAGGGAAGCTAATGATCCAACCAACGGACCATACGATAAGAAGAAGAAGTGTGAGAAGAAAAAGCCATTTTCCCTTTGTGTGCTTCTTTTCTTTCTAGGAGCCAGCTCCAAAGACCACTGAAGTCAATTACAGTCTTTTCCTGGATTTCAGTGAGTTGGGATCAGGCTGTAGGTGCTGCTGACTATTAGTAGTAGTGGGACACTGAAGAAGTGGGTCACTCAGCCCTTCATCTGTACTCAGTGTTAGGTGGAGACCTTTAATAACAGAACAGTCATTAATACTTTGCTTTCACGGCACCTTTGTTTTAGGATTTCAAAGAGCTTTACAAATATCTAAGTAAACTAAGAGAAACTCATAGTTCTGAGGAGCATGTGGATCACCATTACTTCTTAAGTATAAGGCATGGGTGGGAATCAAAGCTCCAAACAAAGGCAAGTTAATTAGATGCAAGCAATTGATGACTCAGCCATAACTTGTTACTCTGTCTGCATTTTCATCCAATTTTCTTCTTATACTTTTTTATTAGCTGCCAGATTGCAAAATCAAACCAAAAGGGAACATAGGTCTCCATTCAGAGCTATTGCAGAGTTGAGAGTGTCTTTCTAAAGTGGACAGATCACCAGTCCCTTACTTATCTTCAATTTACCTGATGGGCAGGAGCCCTCCTGGGTTAATTGCCTGTACATGTTCCACTTAGCAGCTGCCTTGGTTACCAAACATACTTCAGCCCAGAGTGATAGCTCAGGCCCTTTTAAAGGGATAATTTTCAGGGTTTGCATAATACATGGGACCTCAAGCTGCTGGAACTGAGGATCAAGCCATGAGTTGCTAGTCCTCTGGTCCACTGCCAACAGCATAGGTCTGTGTGTATGTGTGGTGGGGAGCGGGTGTCTGACTGACTGCGAGTTGTGTTTTCAAATGCAGTTAAGACCTGCCTGTTTGAGTTTCAGGGCCCCATGTAGCTGTTTGTTTTTAAGGTTGGCCTTGACAATGTCAAGTCTGGTAGGCTGAAGGTTTTGACTTGCTTCTAAAAGTAACAGTAACTTATTCCAAGTTTCCTGGTAACTTGAAAGAGAGAGAAGAAAGGGCATCTGCAAAGCAGATTTATTAGGAAAAATAAACTGCTCTCTGGTTGGGACCTTATAATAACAAATTCAATGTCAGTTTTTCCTCTGGCTGCAGTGCCCCTGAGGCTTCCTCATTTTCCACCTCTCTCCCTTCCCAAAATAGTCTGTCCTTGTGTGTAGGCTGTAAAGTGAAATTTACAAGCATCCTGCTCTCTGAAGTCCTGGCAGAGCAGGAGTCTTGTAAATTTCCCTTTACAGCACACACAAGAAGAGATAAGCCCAGGCACAGTGAGGTGGGGAAAAGAGTTGCCATTTATACTCTCACCATTTGAACTATAACAGATTTTTGGATACCTAGTGAATTTTAAAGTGTAGTTATAAACAAAACATTATTTCCAAAATTGTGTTTGTAAGTATTAAAGAATCATTATAAATGTCCTCTCTGTAAGGCTCCCTCGTCCCTATTTCCTTACCTTGAACTTGTTTCCTTGAATGACAGGAAGAGTATCTGAGGAGGCACAGTAATGATTCTGTGGTGCAAGTGGTGAGATGGAATGTTTGCAGATGAGCTTTCACATGTGGAATGTTTTCTTCTCCATATGGTTTTATAACATAAACACTCAACATGTGAAACTTCCAAAGTGCCGTGATGAAGAACAATCGCTTCATGTGGTTGAAAAAGAAATCCAAGCTCAAACTAGCCTTTGTCGATTTGCAAGGCACTTTTATGTGCGTATAGCTGTGGATTTTTTTTTTTTAAAGCTCAAAACCTTTTTTGGCCATGAAAGAGTGGGTGGGTGTTTTGTTGACTATGTGGTAAAGGCTTGAAAGAGACTTACCCAGGTAGTCTGTTTCTGCTTTGATAATTTTTTTTATTTTAAATTTTGAACAATGGAGCTGTATGTGGATTAGTCATTTGAATTTTCTTTTAAGAAACAACTTCCATAACAAAAGACTACTTTTTAAAAAACAAACAAACAACCTATCCAAATGTATCTTCACAGACATACACAGCATATATTGACCTATACTGGACTACAAACAAGATTATTTTACTGCAACTCTATAGATTTTGGTTGGTGTACATTTTTCTTTGTTGCTGAGAAGTTTAAACACATTCTGACCATGTTCCCTTACTCTTTAATTTGAGCTGCTTTGGCGTGTTCAATTTCTAGAAAATGAAAACCAGATTGACCTTCTGAGAGTTCCTTCTCCACCCCCACCAATTTCCACCAGCCATATCGTTTACTATTACATTTTTCTATGGTGTGTTGTGTAAATTTTGTTAATTGGAGCTCAGTATTGTAGGAAAAGGACCTAAATTGACCTATTAAAGCCCTGAAGCAAATGATCATGGCATCTTGAACTCTTCATTACAACAGTTTACTTTTGTTATTTATGGTGCTCCCATCAAATTCATGATTATTTGCCTGAGGAGACTCTCTAAATGATGCCTTTGTTTCTCTTTCTGAGGCATTAATTTTTTTTTTGAATGAGAGCACTTGGCATTGTATTTGCATCAAAAAGTGGGGAAAAACAGGATGGCGGCTTTGTATGAAGGTAGGATCTTGTTTGATATGGCATTTTGCATCCAAATCACAGAACCTCTCTAAAGAAAGCAATACACACTTCAGCAATTCCCAGACCCAATAGGGTTTGAATCTATTGCATTTATGGTCACACCAGAACTAGTTTTCCCACGGATCAGCCATGAATTTTGGGACTTAGAAAAAGTCTATGAGAAGACACCAGTTGTTTTTGTGAACTCCACGAACACCACCACTCCATGGTGTCTGTTATCTTACATATGTTGTATGCTTCTTTATAGCTGTCAAAAGTTTGTGTGATGATGAGAGGGAAAAACAGTGAGCAAAGACTACTTGCATCTGCATTGAACTTATTGTACGACCCTGGAAGTTTATACCATATGGTAAGCCTAGTTTGTGTGAACTATTAATGAGAGACAGATTTTTGCTTTTAATACGGATCTTGTTTGCTAGTTAAAAGTTCTGTCCTCCCCCACCCTCTAAGAATGGATCTGGAAATTCTGCTTCTAATGTAATACATTAATCCAGAAGTGGGAAAGAGCCACTGAACCAAGGGTTCTCAACATCCTTTTTCTTCCTGAATAGATTTAGGAAGAGGAATGGATTCTGAAACTTCAAATTGTAACATGGGGTTGCATTATGCGGGAAAAGTTGAGAACCACAGATCTAGTCCACTTCTCTGCCAGTGCAGAACTCTTATCTATATTGTACACTTCTACTAGTGTTTTCTCTAGTTTATAAATGTTTCCAGTATTGTGGCTTCCACAGTTCCCTTGGGTGACTATTCAACAATTTAACAGCTCTCACTGCAGGAATATTCTGCTAATATCCAGTCTAAACTTTGTCTCTTAACTTCATCCCATTACTACCTGTTGTACCATCAAGTATTTATATAGATTGCAGTAGTGCACATAATGAACTAGGCTCTTTCCAAATGCAGAGGGAAAACTTTGGTCCCTGTCACAAAGGCCAATAAAACAAAATGGTAGAATGTTTCCCCTTCCCCTTGTCTTTTTGCTTAGCAAAACTATATGTATTTAATCTCCCATCCATCTCAATTTTTGTTGCTCTTCTCAGAACTATTTCCGATTTGCCAGTTTCTCCCCTATGACAAAGGGATGCAGAAACGACCACTATTCCAGGCATGGTCTCACCAATAGGTCTACTGTTCCTCCCTCCAGGGTGCTTCAGATTTGTCTACACAGGGAAATCTGCCAGCATAACTATACTGGTAAAATTATACTGCTATAACTCCCTGTAAGGACCCTCTTATTCTGGAATAAGAATGCCTTTTCTTGGTTTAGTTTACATCATTTTTGGAAGGGGTTTAAGGTAAACCCGGAAAAGCCATTCTTACACTGGAACGGGAGTGTTCATGTGGTGTATAGCAGTAAAAATAGGTCAGTAAATCTCCCTTTATTTGTTGGGTCTTCTCCTTTCTGCTCTTGCTCTTAGCTGGAGGGTAAAGACTGTATAGTAAAGTGAAAGCTACTATATTGTTGAGCTGTCTTGGTGAAGAATAGGAGTTTTGTTAGATGCCTATGAAAAGGTCTATATATATTGGACAATCTCGAAGAAGTAAAATATTGTTGCATTTTGCTATGGTTGCTCAAGTTGCTTTTACGAAAGATTCAGGGTGCCTCCATTTTTGGGAGCCCATCATGGTACCTTGGTTCTTATGTTCAAAGCAATGAGAATCTGCATGTCCTACTAAAGTAAATAAGACCTACAGGTGCTCACCCTCTCTAAAAATCAGGCCCAAGGTGCCTCAAATTTGGCAGCCAAAATCTGTGACTATTCCTAAAAATTCTGCCCAAAGAACATGTTTATATAGTAGTTTACAGTCAAAGCCCATCTCTAAATTATACTAGAGATGCTGAAGTTTTGGTTCCGCATCTGAGCTTCTCCAAATAACATAGATGTTCAGTTCTGGGATTTTGGTTTGGTGTATCTGCACTGTACACAAATACAAATTGTGATTTGAAATGTTGTACAGATGCTGATTGTGTTGTTGTTAAAGAGCTGCTGATTATATCATGGACAGCTGTAGTGTTCAGTGGGTAACTGTTCGAAAATAGCCTCTGTTTGTGCGTCTGGGAACAAGCATTTGTTTGTAAGCTGAAAAACGCTTGCAGATAAATGAGAACCAGTTCTGTTGTTCTCTGTAGAAGCTGGAGAGCCTTGTTGTTCTGCCTGATGGTCGTCGGAGTGCCCATGTTTATGCTGTAATTTCTTCCTCCAGAAAAAATCAAATGTGGGGGAGAGGAGGGACAGTGACTTCATGGTACAATTATGCAATCGGCTTGAGACTGGGTATCAAAATATATTAGTCTGCAGTGGTGAAGCTGGCCAGGTGGTGGGGGGATACCAAAGACCTCTGTAATGAGACTGCTGACCTTATCTTGCCTCTTCTGCAGCTTCTTTGATTGATGCATACTTGGGGGATGCTCTACCTAACAGTCCAGCAGTCTGGTGGAGAACATGTGACTGCTTCCAAATCTACAGCCAGTTGTGCAGACCTGCTGTAATGGGGCTCGCTCACCACTCTGGCACTTCCTGCTGGCTGTCTTGGGAATTCGCTTTGCATGTTAGTGCGCCCTCTTCGGGTCACGCCTTGCCGCCATCACTCCTGCTCTAGGACCCACATCTCTCCAAGGACCGCAGCGTCCTCTTCAGTGGCACAGCCCTCTGGCTATGCCACACACTGTGCTCCCCCATTCCAGGGGACCTGCAGTCTGCTGTTCAGCCACTTCCCTTAGTGGCTACTGCAGCGAATTGTCTGGCCACTTCCTCCCAGCCCCAGCATCCTCTTTGCCCTTGCCTCAGGGCCACCACCTGCAAACCCCAGCAGCCAGCCAGGAGCTGTCTCTTGCTCCCCCAGTCCCTGCTAGCAGCACTGCTGTATCCAGGGTGCTGGCAGTTCTCTCAGCCCTCCAGAGACACATTCTTCCTCCCTGGGCTCCCAGCAGAGAACTGAACTCCTGTTTTGGGATTCTTGTGTATTCTGTATTCTAGGCAATAAAGTAGTATCATGTTACAACCTTGCAGCAAGAGGGTTTATTCTCTAATTTACTTGTATGCTGTGAAACAAAGAGTCCAAAATGCAGCCTGGTATCAGAAGGGCCCTTGTTTGTGGATGTCTCCCCTGACTGAGAGAACACGCAGGCTTATGCAGTAAAATGTAAGTGTCTCCTAAACCCTCCAGAATTATGCATTCAGCTTCACAATCTCCCTGTGAGGTGAGTAAATAGTATCCCTATTTTATAGATGGAAAGATTAAGGCACTGAGAGGTTAAGTGCCTGCCTAAACTTACACAGCAAATTAGTAGCAGGTTTTAGGCTAGATCCCAGGAGTACAGACATCTAGTTCTTTACTCTACTCACTAGACTTTAGTCCTTCCCTTCCTTTACTCTAATAATCTTATTGCCCTCCTTGACTTTGGCAGCAATAGGCTTTTATAGTCTTCCCTTACTTAGGAGTCCTATCTGCATTTTTCATTCTCCTGTAAACTGGAGAAAATATAGTAGAAAGTTTAGTGATACACAAGAAAACAGGGTCCTGTAAAGCTGTCAGGTGTGTGCCAGGAAGGATTATGAAGAGACTTGGACCCTTTCCTAGAAATGGGATTTGCAGAGTGGAAATGTCACATCCCATAATCACTTTCTTGTAGTGGAACTGCTGTTCCCTACCACAATAACAAGAGCATCTGTTCAAAAATGCAGTGTTGGTTTTTCCTCAAATCCCAAAGGAAAATGTTATCCATTGCTGAAAACACATGTCCGCAATAGGCACAGATGAATGGGAGACGGAAATAGCTTTAACTGCAGTCTGTAGACAGCACTAAAGTCTGTTCATCCCTGCTTCAGAAACCCAAGATTGAATCCTTAAGAAGCAGTGTGGGTGAATTTACTAATGTAGCTGGAAGAAGAATTGTGTGTATGTCCCTGATCAAATAAAATGTGGAGTGCTATGGTTTGTAACTGACAAGAATTTTTCCAAGGCCAGTCCAACTAAATCCTAGTTGAGAATCTGAAAAGGAATGAGTCCTCTTTCCCTGCCTCTACCAGAGCAGCAATTCATTCTTTATTTATAGCCAGATAGTTCGCATAGCCTGACAAACATCTGTGTATAGGCATGAACATGTCTATTAATCTGTCTCTTATCCCAGGGAGTCTCAGCCTTTTTCTTTCTGAGCCCCCTCCCCTCCCAACATGCTATAAAAACTCCACAGCCAACTAGTGCCACAACAACTGTTTTTCTGCATATAAAAGCCAGGGCCAGCATTAGAGGGTAGCAAGCGGGACAACTGTCCAGGCCCCACACCACTGGGGGCCCCACAAAACTAAGTTGCTCAGGCTTCGGCTTCAGACTCAGGTTTTTGTTTTTTGTTTTTGTTTTTTTTTTTTTTGTTTGTTTTTTTGCCAGTAAAACAGAGGTTTATTCGATGACAGGAACAGACTCAGGTTGCAGGGCTCAGGGCTCCAGGAGTCAGCCCTGCACAACGGCGCTTTGGCTTTCTGCCCCGGGCTCCAGCAAGTCTAACATTGGCCCTGCTTAGTGGACTCCCCTGAAACCTGCTTGTGGCCCCTCAGGAGGCCCCAAACCCTTGGTTGAGAACCACTGTCTTGTCCAACCTATAAAGGTGTCTGCATTTAACACCTCCCTGTCTCAGAAATGGACTATCCGACACTTCCCACATGTGACACAGAGTTTGAATGCAATGTGATATTATAAGTTGTTAGGGACAGGGCCCTTGTTATTTTCATGCCTATCTGTAAAGCACTGAGGGCATCATAGTGTCATATACAGTGGTAACAACATGGTTCACTACTTTTTTAGGATCTAGTCTGTATTAACTTTGCCTGTAATACAGCTTACATCAAATGTCCTATACCTATGAGCAGTCACCTTTTTAAAAATAATAAATGTAAGGCCCATGGCTCGATGCTCAGAGGGGAAAAAGCTCTCCACTTCCTCTATGACAAGTGCTGCTGAATAGAGTTTCACTTGCATAGGCCAGCTACTCACAATTCTCCTAGTGACACTGGTTAGTGGCCATAATAATACGTGAACATGGATTTTGCAGGGGGTAGTGGGCTCCTAAAGACAGGAAAGAGCTCATTCCCAGGCATCCAGGATTCTGCTCAAAAGTCTCAGGTGCTCTTGGCTCCTCTCCGGTGGGGACTCCACAGTGAGGTACAACAGAGCACAGCAGCAGAACTGAGTGGATTCTGGCAAGGCTCTGCTCATCCAGCACCTTACATAAAGCTGGATCACTAAACTAGGTGATGGCACTTCTGCGTGAGACTAGCAAGCTGCTTCCTTGGTACTGGAAAGAGGCCATGGGTGGTTGTGACTCGCTGATCCAAACCATGAGTGGGATTTAGTTGATGGCTGAGATAGTACCTGTGGGACATTGTCATGAGCAGGTGGGAAGGCAGTTAAATGAACAATTGTCAAAGTTACTGGGAAAGGGAGTGGGTTTTACTCTTTATTTGCATATATATTTTGTTGTGTTCTCCCAATTTTATGACTATTCCCTTTCCCTAATAAAGATTTTGTTTGTTTGACTCTACACAGACCCTAAATACTTGCCGGTGGGGAAGTTCTACCTATTAAGGGCACCCAGGAGGGTGTTTAGTTTTCCCAGATTTCTGGGTGGGGTATTGAGCTGGCTTAGTTATTTATCAAGAAAGACTTTAGATCAGTGTTTCCCAAACTTGGAACACTGCTTGTGTAGGGAAAGCCCCTGGTGGGCCGGGCCGGTTTGTTTACCTGCCGCGTCCGCAGATCCATCCGATCGTGGCTCCCAGTGGCCGCAGCTCGCTGCTCCAGGCCAATGGGGGCTGCTGGAAGTGACAAAATGTCCCTTGGCCTGCACCACTTCCAGCAGCTCCCATTGGCCTGGAGCAGTGAACTGCGGCCAGTGGGAGCTGCAATCGGCTGGACTTGAGGACGGGGCAGGTAAACAAACCGGGCTTTCCCTACACAAGCGGCATCCCAAGTTTGGGAAACACTGCCTTTGATATGTTGAACCTGGCACTTTTTGCTGCTGTTAACCAGCTAGCAGAGTGTCATAAAAACAAAAGGATTCTCCTTCCTAGGTCTCACTGCAACATTTTTACTTAGTTCTCTTTTCACATGCTTAAGAATAACTTACAGTTAAATTTTTTTTAAAATATCTCCACATAGATCAGAGGAATACACTTATTTTTGAACTCTGTGTGGAACTAAGCTTTTACTGATCAAAGTTTGGATTATATGTAGGCAATTTGATCTGGTAATTAGACAGGATCCACATAGGTCAATTCTCAATCCTTCCTTTCTGAAAGACATTTGAACTTGTGCGTGGCTCCAGAAACCAGAGGGAGCTTGTCCACACTTAAAACTTCAGGCCACTGCAATGTAAACACCTCCCATTGGCATAGGTAATCCCCCTCTCTGAAAAGTGGTAGATAGGTCAAAGGAAGAATTCTTCCATCGATTTAGCATGGTATACGCAGGTACTTACGTTGTCTTAACTATGTCACGTAAGAGTGTGGATTTTTCACACCTCTGAGAAACGTAGTTATGCCAGCCTAATTTTCTGTGTAGACATGGTCTGAGACTCTCCAGCTGTGTTTCTACACTAACTTCTTGGTGTAGGTATAGGTCACTAGATTGGGGTTTAAAGACATAGAAGACCAACCTGGTGGGAAGATAAGGCAAGACGCGCTAGAGACTTTGTGTTTTGGTCTTGGTGTGGCACAATCTTTATGTGCCCTGTATTTCCATCTGTAAAACTGTAAAACGCTTTCTTCTCACTAAGTAGTTTTAGCACTGTACTCTTTCACTTAATGTCTAACTCTACTCTGGAAGGGGACTGCAAAAGTTCTCATCCTATTATGTAATACAGTAGTATCTTCTGCTAATGCTGACACAGTCTGGGGTTTGGAGGAGACAACATCAAGGGCAACAATGAAAGTTCAACTGGAGTCTTCAGTTGGTGATGCAACATCACAAAGAACTGAATCACCAACATAAAAACAACTTTAGATATTAGAATGGAGACGTGAAAAATAGATGTGTGAATGATGAGCTGAAACTTCTGAAAACAAATATACACACTTTAAAAAAAATATTGGCAAAGCACTAGCTATGAATCCTCCCATTGACTTTGTGCTCTAGTTTGAAAGACTCCCATTAAATTCCATGGTCTCTGGATCAGTCAGTTAGTGAAATGAATGTCCTATAGAGCTCTTGGTCAGTTTTTAAATGTCTTTCATGCCTGGGATGGGCAATCCTTGGAAGATTCTATTCTGAGAAGCATCCTAAAGCTCAGACTTCTTCAGCCTAGAAATCTCTATGAGAAAAGGACATTGGGTTTCAGCTGGGAACCACACTATACTTTTGGGAATGTTGCAGCTAATGCCAGGTCAGCAAGAAAGACCTCTGCAAACAATGAACAAAAAAAAATTTTTTTTGGTAAATGTCAAAGTTCTGTGTTTGCTTCCAGTTTTGGCTGAAGGTTCAGGCCACACCTCATTTCATTCCAGTTGGTCGGTTTTGCTCTAATAGCCCGGTGAGTTCCAGAGATCCTTCATTCAGAATGAACTTCCTCTGCTCCAAGAGGGAGGGATCTCTAACCAAGACATTGCTCCTTGCCCTGCACAGTTTGAGTCATCCCAGAATTTATTGGTAGAACTGAGATTTGTAAAGAGGTCCCTGAGGGAGATGAAAGGAAAGGGAGCTGGTGAGGTGGTCTTAAGTCCTGCCAACACTTTCAAACTTGTGATTTTAAAATTGGACATTTAAAGAAAATTGTGGGGTGGGGGAAGGGGGACATGTTTAAGACAGTGTGCTGAGCATTGGCAGCTTCTAGTGACTTACATGGGAGCTGGAGGTTCCCATACCTCAAGTGAGCTGCCTAAAGTTAGGCATCGAAACATGAAAACCTTGGCCCCCAAGATAGGTTTTTCTGACAGCAGTAGATCTTAATTGCACCCTCCTATGGCATATCTTGAGCTAGCTGCAGTATGAGTAAGGCTCCAATAGATCTCTCAAATGGTATCATTGAGATAGGATCATGCTGCTGTTCGTGGAAGAGGCACTTTTAAAAACAAACAGAAAAAAACGCATGCAATATTCCCTACCTTCACTGTGGAAAAATTACCAAAATGTCAAAGCAGTGATGCCTCCTCCACAGGGTAATAGCTGAATTTCTGAGTTGGACCTTAAGAATATTGCATACCTCAGTCTGTGCATGTGTATCTTCTCTTTTCCCCTTCCTACTCCTGATATTAAGTCTTCTTTGTATGCTGTTCAAAGCAAAGCAATGAAAATCATTGCCTTGAAGGGGAGGTAATAACACATCATTATGAAACATTAGAGGGAGTGATCAGTGTTAGAGCTATATTCCTCCCCCTATGAAATTTAGATGGGTGGAGGTTTGAGAAGGGGTTTCATTTATTTAACCTGTTCAGGGCCATAACCGAGAGTGACTTTCAGTCTGTTTGCTCAGTCTGGAACTGGGAACAAACAACAGAAAGGTGAGACCTTTGCTATAAAGCTAGAATGTACATGGTAGCACTTCTATGGCCTAGAGGAAAAAATAGTTTTTTGGGACTTCCAGGTTTTTGATTATCATTATCAACGGCTTGGATTGCCTCATATGTGTTTGTTTAAAACTGTAGTAGATTGTGTGTCTTGTTTTCTCTATGAGGAATTTCATTCTGATTCTTGGTGCTTTTCCAAGGAAGCTGATATTTCCTGGGTGAGTAAATATAAAAGAAAACAAACTACATTGGATAGGTCCCAAGCTGGTGAATCTGAAATTCTGAATGTGAGGAGTTACACAAACCTCAAGATGACAGGATGAGGGGACTCTCTTGTTTCTTCCTTCTCCACCTCTTTAAAATAAATATTTTTGGATCCTGCCTGCAATGCTGGGACAACTGTGCAGCTAGGCTGCTGCAGACAGCAGCCCCCTGTGTCTAATGTAGATAAGGAAAACATGTTGGCACCTTTCTTTTTAATTGTGCTCAAACATGGTTCTTGCTAGAAATGAGCTAATAGCTTACCTTTTTTTTTTAGTAAGGGAATTGATTTCTGCTTCCAAGTGGTCTCTATAAAGTGGAATAGGGAAATACATCATCATGGAGTCTTAGGACACTGCCATCACAACCACCATACTTCTACCCAAAAAACATGGAACAAAACTCCTTTTTGAGTCCTGATAATATCATTTGTAGAAGACTGCACTCAGCACCGGATTGCCTCCTCACAGCTGGGTGTGGCATAGTAGGTTCTCCTTTTTTAGCACCCTCTACCAACAGCTGTTCCAGCCCTGCAGTGCTATGGATCTTTTCTCATGACTCAGCCCTTTGCCCAGGACATGTTCAGTGCCACCCCTTCCAGAGGAACAGAAAGTCCAACAGAAACATCAGATCCCTCCATCTGGTCTGCTGCCCTCAATTATAGGCCCAGTGGTCTGTACACTCCTTGAGGGCTGTCAAAAGTCTTTACCCCCTTATGTCAAGGGTTTCACACCACCTTCTCTGGGTGGCAGGTAGGAGAACTGAGGCCTGCCCTCTGCATTAAGTTCTGGTCCAAGGACTCCAGGAAAGGCCATCAGGGTTCACTTCACCAGACTCCTTGCCGCCACTTTCCTACCTAGCCTTTCCTTGGGCTTTCGCCTCACCCTTCAAGGGACTTCTTTGTTCCTTACAGGGCTCTTCACTTGCTACTACCAGGAAAGCCCCTTTTGCACTAAACTTCCTCTGCTTGTAGCACCATGAAGACCCTGCCCGTCTGAGTTTCATCATTAATTAGGCATGGCAGACCCTCCAGGTGCACCCAGGTGGGTTAATTAGCCTCTCTAGCCCACATTTATACTTTCATCACCTGTGTGGGATAGCTAT